>NC_056434.1:68743659-69118659 GCF_018296145.1 Oncorhynchus tshawytscha
CTGTTTATTTTTTAATTATTTGAATGTAACGTTAGACATTAATTCCGTAGTTGTACATTTTCAGGTGAAAATCACAACAAATGTTGCACTTTAGCTGTCACCCTGGCCTTATATTGGCTAAACTATCTAGCTACTTCCCTCTCCTTACTGCGGCAAGCGGGAGCGAAGTACACTGCCCCGTGTTGCCGGGTTTTCAGCGCAAATCTCCCCATTGAGCAGAATAGGCTGTATCACTGTGACATCCAGATGGTTACTACCAATACGTTATTTCTCATGTAGGCTGCTATCCTACTCAAAATATAATGAAGTGGGACGGAACAAATTGGAGATGGTGACCAATGCTAAAAATTATTTCTCCCTCGCCCTTCAAAATACACATCACTTCCTTTCAAAAGTTTTAACTAGCACCATGCTGTTGCCAGCATAAACAAAGGGCATATCAGAACGACTCTCGACTCTCAGCTGTGCGACACACTTCATCCATTTAGGCACCAGGCATGTCCGTATAGCCTCTCCCCATTAAATGTTCTTTAGCAGGCTATTAGAGCACAAGCATGCCGCTGTTCCTCCCTATCTTGCTGTTTGTGCTATTTACCCTAAAACATACTCGGCCCATCATCATTATATCATACCCTCTGTTCCTTTCTCTTGTCTCCATCCTGGGCCAGGAATCCCAAGTGTTTCTGCTCACCACACAGTAGTAGCAGACCACCTCTCTCTCTCTTTCCCGTCTCTCTAGTCTTATTTTAATGTGAGGTATATTATAACCACTTTCTGTTGTAGTGGTGTCTTGTACTGTACGACCCCCGAACTTGAAGTTTGTTGCACACCTACATTTCAGTTTATATTTTAATTCTCTGCATTTAAACTCAGTGTGTGAACAGGAAACCGAGCAAGGTGAGATACTAAATGTACACTAATACCTGTCACTCCTTTGTTTGTCTGCCAGGCGTCTGCAGTGTGCTTGCGAGCCCCCGTGTCAGAGTCCCTGTCCCGGCTGCAGAGGGACCAGCTGCAGAAGTTTGCCCAGTACCTCATCAGTGAGCTTCCCCAACAGGTCAGACTGTCGCACCACACTAACTGGTTAGATTATCTGCTAGCTTCACTTCAGGAATAATGGGTTTGCTGGGTATCTCAATGTGGAGAGTCATCATAACTAGGAGGCAAGTCCCAACCACTGAAAGTTACATTCAAATGTGTAAATTGTATTAGCAAAGCCATATATTGTGCATGGAATCTTAGACACATTTCTAAATCCCGTTAGGCTCTTCAAAAACATTTAGATAATGTTGTTTATCTACTGAAGAGCACCAATAGTTGCAAAAATACATTCAGTTGAATGTGTGAACAATGTTGTCCTACCTCACAGTGGCTAGGTCTGTAGAGGTAGCTATGCTCCGCCTGTTACATGCCCAGTCTCAATACTCCCTTTGTCTGCCCCCTGTGCTACTGGGATAAAGAACACACAGTAGTTGCATTGTCTCCTTATGTATTACAGTCAATAGTGCAGTGTTGGTCAGTGTAATGTTACTCAGGTCTAAGGCCAACTGTATTTCTTAGCTGTAATTAGAGCCTTGTGTTCAAAATGTAGGATTTAACAAGTAGCCATGAGAAGCTATACCCCAACCCTGAAACAATGGCGAAACCGATTGTCATAACCTATCATTAATGGATCTGAAACAGATTCTATCATACTCATTAAAACTGATCTGTTATTTTTCTCCTCCAGATTTTGCCCACAGCCCAGAGGCTTCTGGATGAGCTCCTGTCCTCCCAGTCCACAGCCATCAACACAGTGTGTGGGGCTCCCGGTACGCCCTGCCAGCCTGCACTTCTGTTTGCCTCCTGCAGGGGGCAGCCTCTACTTATCTCTCACAAGGGTTCATAATGTGATCGGAGACGATGATAATGAGTCAAAGTGCTGTGTATTGTATGGGGTGTAACTCACCACATCCGCCACCAATATGAGATAGGGGTTGCGTCCCACGCCCACAACTGTAGATAGTGCAAATGGTAGAGAGAGGCCTGAGGGCATTTTGCTCATTTGTATATATGTGTGGTTTGAGCATGCTATAAAGTGGTTCAGATGGCCCTCACATGACATGTTTCCCAATTATCAGCTTAAATCAGCATCTTGACATTTGTTGTATTGCATTTCTCTGGCTTTGTGTTTACTTCCTGTCTCCTGTGTACAGACCCCACTGCTGGCCCCTCAGCCTCTGATCAGAGCACCTGGTATCTAGATGAGTCTACGCTCAGTGACAACATCAAGAAGACTCTGCACAAGTTCTGTGGCCCTTCTCCTGTTGTCTTCAGGTAAGACAGAGACTGGCATAGTCAAAGGCAACAGGAATATTAAGGAGAGGACGCCGGTAATGTGTGGAAGTATACTTGCTAACCTGTGTGTGTGCACCCTCTCTCCCGGTGCAGTGACGTCAACTCCATGTACCTGTCATCCACGGAGCCTCCGGCGGCGGCAGAGTGGGCATGTCTGCTGAGGCCGCTGAGGGGGCGGGAGCCCGAGGGGATCTGGAACCTCCTTTCCATCGTCAGGGAGATGCTCAAGAGGAGAGACAGCAACGCTGCACCCCTACTAGAGATCCTCACTGAGCAGTGTCTCACTTATGAACAGGTAACCCACACGTTACATACATACTTATTCACACATGATAGGACAGAGGTGACTGTTCTCTCCGCAGATCATTGGCTGGTGGTACAGCGTGCGTACTTCGGCATCCCACAGCAGTGCCAGCGGGCACACGGGGCGCAGTAACGGGCAGTCGGAGGTGGCAGCCCACGCCTGCGCCAGCATGTGTGATGAGATGGTCGTTCTGTGGAGGCTGGCTGTCCTAGACCCCACCATGAGCCCTCATAGGTGAGGTCACTTCCCTTTCTTTCTGTCTAACACTTACTTAGCCTTGGTTTCCTACATCAACTAGAATAGTGTCTAATACTGACAACACAGCAGCACTCCTGTCTCTCTTACCTTCAATTAAATTCTCACTTTCACAACCCATCCCAGGTCTATATCTGTCTGTGTTGGGTCTATATACACTCTTTTGAGGCTCTGTTAAGTTAATCTGGTTAGAGCAGTAAGTGTTTGGGACATTGAGTGTATTAGACCAGGGCATCCTCCTGATTCACTGTGCCCTGATTGCTGCTTGGCTTTTAGAGTGCTATGTGGTCTCACTCGACAATGTGTTAAATTAGCTCTTTGAGATGCAATGACAGAAAGCGAAATAAGGAAAAACGGTGTCAGTTTCTTGCAGAAAGCTCTTTGTGTATGTGTCTTTCAGTTAGTGGCAATTATGAGAATAATGGTGTGTGTGCTTGTTTGTTACTATCGTCTCGGCTCTGTGGCCCTTGTTTCCTGGACTGACTATAACAATGTGTGTCTACGTTTCTTTTTACACCATCCCATAGGCGTTTGGAGCTGGCTGCCCAGCTCAAGCAGTGGCATCTGAAAGTGATTGAGATCGTGAAGCGAGGACAACACCGTAAGTCCCTGGACAAACTGTTCCAGGGCTTCAAGCCAGCCGTGGAGTCCTGCTACTTCAACTGGGAGGTGGCCTACCCACTGCCAGGCATCACCTACTGCAGTGCAGACAAGAAGAGCGCTTCCTTCTGCTGGGCCAGGGCAGTGCAGCAGCAGAGAGGGGCCAAGGCTGGCCTGGCTGGAGACCCCCCTGAACCTGGAGGAGGGAGATCTGGCAGCTCTGAGGGAGGTGGGGGAGACTACAAGGGCAGAAGTCCCCAACAAGAAGTGGCGGTCAGGCCCAAAGAGACCATTGTGAGCAAGAGGAAGGGGTTGTCGGCTGGGGGCGGAGGAGGGGTCCTAGTGCGGCTAGGGGGCAGTGTGTCTCTCTCTCTAGAGGAGGGCAGTAGTAAGGGGATGTACAAAGGCGCAGGTTCCTCCTCGTCCACTGGGAGCAAGGCTAAGATAGCCCAGGGGGGCAAGTCGTCCTCTGGGGGATCAGGAGTGGTAGGGGGAAAACACCAAGCGGCCAAGCGGCGCACCAGCAGTGAGGACAGCTCCCTCGAGCCTGACATGGCCGAGCTGAGCCTGGATGATGGCTCCAGTCTGGCGCTGGGTGCTGAGGCCAGCAACACCTTTGACTTCACGCCCCCGCCCCCCGAGATGCTGCCCTCACCAAGCCCGCTACTCAGAGAGCCACACAAATACAGTGGGGGAGGGAAAGGGGCCGGAAACACGCCCAAGGAGCGTGCCTTCGAGGGCAAACGGGCCACCCTTGCTGCCACCCTGCCTGCCACTGAATCCCAACCCGCCTTCCCCACCAAAGAGAACGCTGCTGTCATCGTGGAAGCAGCCATTTCCGTGGTGAATGTGGAGGCGGAGATGAATGGAAATGAGGAGGCGGCCATCGCTGGAGATGCTCGGCCCTCTACCTCGGTTGTTACCGTGACTGCAGCTGCCGCCAAGTCACCACATGATGGCCGCCGAGAAACTGGCACTGGAGCCGTAGCACTGCCCAATCAGGCCCCAGAGGGAGCAGCAGGGGCAGGAGGAGACCCTGTAGGAGAGGATGACTACCAGGCCTACTTTCTGAATTCAGCTAATGAGGAGGGGGCAGAGAGAGTGTCGGAGAACAACAATGAGGAGGAACCAGACATCTTTGCTGGGATCAAGCCACTGGAGCAGGAGGGCCAGATGGAGGTGCTGTTTGCGTGTGCAGAGGCCCTCCACGCTCACGGCTACAGCAACGATGCCTGCAGACTGGCAGTGGAGCTGGCCGGAGACCTGCTGGCCAACCCTCCAGACCTGAAGGTGGAGCAGCCCCAGACCAAGGGCAAGAAGAGCAAGGTGTCCACCAGCAGGCAGACCCAGGTGGCCACTAACACGTTGGTTAAGACCTCCTTCCTGCTGACGGTGCTGAGCGAGAGGCTGGAGCTCCACAACCTGGCCTTCAGCACGGGTATGTTCTCTCTTGAGCTGCAGAGGCCCCCAGCCTCCACCAAGGCCCTGGAGGTCAAGCTTGCTTACCAGGAGTCAGAGGTGGTGGCTCTGCTGAAGAAAATCCCTCTGGGTCTGGTGGAGATGACGTCCATACGGGACAGGGCCGAGCAGCTCCGAGATGGGAACTTCTGTGACTACAGGCCTGTCCTGCCCCTCATGCTGGCCAGCTTCATATTTGATGTGCTGTGTACCCCAGGTGAATCTTGCTACATATTTTTAATTCGCCATGTTTTTTCCTTCCACATTGAGATTCTGTTTGAGCTCACACACTACATACACAGATATATAACGTTTACTTGTTAATGGATCTGAATTACACATCATGCAGTCATCACACAAGTGAGACTTCCAGTCATTTATATTTTACCTAGTCCCCCTCTATCTTGTTTGTACAGTTGTGTCCCCCACAGGTTCCCGTCCGCCTAGCCGTAACCGGAACAATGAGATGCCTGGAGATGAGGAGCTGGGCTTTGAGGCGGCTGTAGCAGCACTGGGTAAGTTCAACCACAAGGTTTTTTGCATTTACACCTTCAGAAAGAGGTAGGTGCCATTTAGTGGTTCCGTGTTGAGGTTAGTGATACTTAAATAGGAAAACGTCCCGGTGCTAGTTTGGCTTAGAAACAGATGAACTCTTTTGCTTCGGTCTTCATCTTTCTAACCCCCTGGTGTAGGTATGAAGACCACAGTGAGCGAGGCAGAGCATCCTCTGCTATGTGAGGGGACCAGGAGAGAGAAAGGAGACTTGGCTCTGGCCCTCATGATCACATACAAGGATGACCAGAGCAAGCTGAAAAAGGTAGACCTTCTGCACTGTGGCCAGTAGAATAACTAGTTACCATTTTTTGGAATGCATTGTATGGCTTGTGGATGACGCTCCCTCTCTCTCTGACCTTCCAGATCCTGGACAAGCTGCTGGACAGAGAGAGCCAGACCCACAAGCCCCAGACCCTGAGCTCTTTCTACTCCAGCAAGCCAGCTGCCAGCAGCCAAAGGAGCCCGTCCAAGCACACTGCCCACACTGCTCACGGACACGGAGGTGCCACAGGAGGGGTGTCCAAACATGCCCCCAACGCCACAGCTGCAGCCGGGTCCTCCTCCTCCTCCTTGCAAGCGGTGGCTGCTGGGGGGGCGGCAGGACAGCAGGCAGGTCTGGCAGGCAGTGGGGTGCAGAACAACTCCACAGCCGGAGAGTGTGTCAGTGAGGCCAGAGAGCAAGGTGAGGCACAGACGACAGGGTGGTAATGACATACTTTACCAGTGATGCACTGAACATGAGGTGTTACCCTACCTATGCGAAACAGATTTGTTGAAAATGGAAGGAATTTGTTTAATCCAACTCTGTTGCTACTGTTTAGATGTAAAACTTATTCAGTACTTAACTTATTGTCTTAGCAGATGGTGTCCAGCCTGCGTCATGTGACCAGCCGAGTGAGGCTGTCCCATTCAAGCCAGAGGGCACAGTGCCGAGCCGCTTGGCGCTGGGAGGACGGGGCGCATACAGCGGGCGCTGCTGGGGCTCTCCTGTCCGCCAGAAGAAGAAACACACAGGTAACCATGACAACCCCACCTAAACCTCAGATTAAGACACTGGCTGTCTCTCAAATAACAGCCTATACTGTATAGTGTGCACTGCATTTGAACAGGGTGTATTGTATGGCTCGAATGGCCATCTAGAGGTAGTATTGACACGTGGCTGACTAGATAGAAGTTTGAGTTTTAAGTGTTTTGTCCCAGGCATGGCGAGTATCGACAGCAGTGCTCCTGAGACCACCTCAGACAGCTCCCCCACCCTTAGTCGACGCCCGCTCAGAGGGGGCTGGGCTGCAGCTTCCTGGGGGAGGGGCCAAGACAGTGACAGCATCAGCAGCTCCTCTTCTGATTCGTTAGGCTCCTCCTCATCCAGTGGCTCTCGCAGGGCCGGAGGCGGAGCTAGGGCAAAGAGCACAGACACCAGCAGGTGAGTGACTTCTACATATTCTATACACGTGTTGATGCCATCGGATTATTGGAGAACTCAACTAAGGTATTCACAAAAATATGCTAATTGAACATTCCTCTTCTCGCTCCCCTCTTAGATATAAAGGGCGTCGTCCCGAGTGTCATGCACCACATGTGCCCAACCAACCGTCGGAGGCGGCGGCCCACTTCTATTTCGAGCTGGCCAAGACCGTGCTGATCAAGGCCGGGGGCAACAGCTCTACCTCCATCTTCACCCAGCCCTCAGCCAGTGGAGGCCACCAGGGGCCCCACCGCAATTTGCACCTCTGTGCCTTTGAGATCGGCCTGTACGCCCTAGGCCTGCACAACTTTGTCTCACCTAACTGGCTCTCCAGGACCTACTCCTCCCACGTCTCCTGGATCACAGGTGAGGAGCTTTATTTTTCTCTGTCTTTTCTCATCGGGATAGGTCAGCCCAAAAGCGAAGTTTCTTCTTTCATAGTCCATGAGACAGTAGTAGCTATAATGAATGTCTCTCCCTCTTCCCCTCCAGGCCAGGCCATGGAGATCGGCAGTGCTGCCCTCAACATCCTGGTGGAATGCTGGGACGGGCACCTCACCCCTCCCGAGGTGGCATCACTGGCCGACAGAGCATCACGGGCGCGGGACCCCAACATGGTTCGCGCTGCGGCTGAGCTGGCCCTAAGCTGCCTGCCCCATGCACACGCCCTCAACCCCAATGAGATCCAGAGGGCCCTGGTGCAGTGCAAGGAACAGGTACATGTCCGGTACTCTTCAGTTCTGCAGAAGACACATCGGACTACTCATGTAGGCTGGGCATCCTTTTTATTCTTTTACCCTTTTATCCATTTTCTCTCTAAAATGCACTTTTTCCCCTAAATCTCCTCATCCTTTCTTCTCTCTCTCTTTTCTTCACCTCGTCCCCGCTTCTCTCCCTGCAGGACAACGTGATGCTCGAGAAAGCCTGTATGGCTGTAGAGGAGGCAGCCAAGGGGGGCGGTGTTTACCCTGAGGTTCTGTTTGAGGTGGCCCACCAGTGGTACTGGCTCTATGAGCAGACAGTAGGCGGGGGGTCAGGGGCCCAGCGTGAAGGCCCGGGACGCTGTGGGGCCAACGGTGGAGCCGGAAGGAGGCCCCCAGAGATGGGCCATGGTGTAATGGACAACATTGGCAACATGGATTCCTCCGGCGTCGCCACGGTGACGGCCTCAGTGACAGCAGCGGCTGTGGTGCCCGTCATCTCTGTGGGCTCCACCATCTACCAATCACACGCCCTTCCCGGCTCGGCCATGGCCCACCCCCACACCCAGGGCCTGCACCCCTACACCACCATCCAGGCCCACCTACCCACAGTCTGCACCCCCCAATACCTGGGGCACCCACTGCAGCACGTCCCCCGGCCCACTGTATTCCCCGTGTCAGGGGGTGCCTACCCACAGGTAAGAGGACTGTCTGGAGGGAGGGAGGGCAGGAAGACAAGGAGATACTGATAAGATGGGCTGAGGGAGAGATGGTAGGGGAGAAGAATTCAATAAGAGATGGACATGGAGAAGGCAATAAGAGTCAAATTGAAATAACAACAACAACAAAAATATTTAACTAGGTAAGTCAGTTAAATTCTTAATTTACAATGCCGGCCAAACCCTCCCCTAACCCGGACGACGCTGGGACAATTGTGCGCCACTCTATGGGACTCCCGATCATGGCCGGTTGTGATACAGCCCGGGATAAAACCAGGGTCTGTAGTGATGCCTGTAGCACTGAGATGCAGTGCCTGAGACCGCTGCGCCACTCGGTACTTACTATCACAAATAAACTCAGAAATAGGCTGGTTGAGAATCATTACTATGGCTTCCAGTGAAGCACTGTGCTGATAGTTGTTACATCTTAAGTAGCTTCCATCTACTTTGAAGACATAACGTATCCCTATACACCCCCAACTTTGCTTCACACTAGATGCAAGCCTTCTCTCAGTCCCTAGAACATCACAGAGAATATCAGATGGTAGAGACTGCTCCACCCTGTTTGGAACTCACAAGATCCATTTGAGAATGAGACGGTGAATCTGGAGACTTTAACGCACAGTTTTGCATTCCCTTTATTTAATTCTATTTATTTCTATTATTGGTATTTTTTATTACAACTTTGATTTCATACACCTGTTTCTGTATATTTTATTTTATGAACTTTTTGGTTTCATTAAAAACTTGTGACAGTTTTTACAGTATAAAATTGAGATGGGGGGGGCAGAAAGATGTACAGACAACAATGACACTGAGTTTCAAGGCGACTCAACTAGACAACTGGACCACTGCCAAGTGATCAGTATGCACCGGTGTACCCATAGTGTTTGACTTCAAAAATAGCAATTTCTCAAGCAATAATTTTGCTAGGGCTGTTTGGGAGTGGTCTGAGTGGGGAGGGGAACACTGAAAACTAGCTGTTATTGGAATAAAGGTTTGGATCTCTCTTTAATATTGTCACCAGGCAAAACTCCATGCCACCACAACAGGCTGAAATTCCAGGCAGTCTTTTCAAACAGCTCTTACACTAAAAGGGAATTGTCACCAATTTCATAGTACTATTCCAACTTCATAGTGTGAAAATGTATATAAAACACAGAAAAATCTAATTTTTGACTGCACTGTGCCTTTAAGCCCACGACCATTGTCTTTCGTCACTCCGTGTTGCTCGTCCCTCAGTGCAGACGAATGTCACACTATCTGGCATAAGACAGTGTCCCAGGACTGCAACAGAGAATAGCATCTAACTAATTTTAAGTGTGTCTGTGTGCCCTCTCAGGGAATGCACCCGGCCTTTATCGGTGCCCAGTACCCGTTCTCAGTGGCCACTGGCCCCCATCCGCCCATGGCAGCGACAGCGGTCACCTTCCCTGGTGTTCCCGTGCCGTCCATGACCCAGATCGCCGTCCACCCCTATCACACCGAGACCGGCCTGCCTCTTAGCACCACTGTAGCAGGTGAGCAGAGACCACTGCTGTGGGTGTGTGCATGCACGTCTTTGTCCCTTGTATGTCTATAATGTAAAATAATAAACTATTTAACCCATGTAAGTGTGTGTATAGTTGATGGTTCACATTTGATAGCAGAAGTTGTTAAAAAAAAAAAAAGTTTGAACTTGGATGTTTTATAATGGACTCTCTATGGCACTCTCAGGAGCCGCATCTTTTTCCCCTTTCTATCCAGTAGGTGGTGTCCATTCAGGCGCCACAATCCAGGCCATTCAGGGGTCCTCTCTTCCTGGAATGTCTTCTCAGCCTGTCTCATTGGTCAGCGCCCCATTCCCGTCTGAAGACGAGCAGCATAGCCAGCCAATCAGCCAGCAGGGCCTTCACTACCTGCACTCAGCATACAGAGTTGGTGAGGAACAACCATTCTTTTAAGTGACCATGATAAGCATCTCTAGATGGTATAAGCACTGGGAATATCAGTTTAATCATTTTCTATGGTTAAGCTTTTTATTCAAACTAATTGGTGGTGTTGATAACTGTGATATTTGACCCTGACTCTTTGATAGGCATGCTAGCATTGGAGATGCTGGGTAGGAGGGCTCACAACGACCACCCCAATAACTTCTCCCGCAGCCCCCCATACACAGAGGACGTCAAGTGGCTCCTGGGCCTGGCTGCACGGCTAGGTGAGAAAGGGCAGGGGTGAAGAGGGCATTCTGCAGGCATCTTTGATTCTAGTGGTTGTTTGATCTATTACGGTGTTTTGGGAATTATAGATTTGAATTATTGATACACCAGCATAATGGTATCTGGTGGTTTACGAAGGTGAGGACTACAGTTGAATGCTAAGTAAGACACATAAACAGAAATATCGATATCGGAGCACTGCATTTTCTGTGTATGTTGAGAGGATTTTACTGAAATGACAGGGTACTCTGCCAGAATTCAAAGTAGAACATATGTTAGCCATAGACTTATGTTAATTGTCATTAAATACTAAATGTTCCCGGTTCTCCCATCCTCTCCAGGGGTGAACTACGTGTACCAGTTCTGTGTGGGTGCGGCTAAGGGCGTGCTCAGCCCCTTTGTCCTTCAGGAGATCATCATGGAGGCTCTCCAGAGACTGAACCCCGCCCACATCCATGCCCACCTCCGCACGCCTGCCTTCCACCAACTGGTGCAGCGCTGCCAGCAGGCCTACCTACAGGTAACACCAGGGTCCAGGCTGCAAACTACCCTCTAGATCCTTCCCTTAGCCCCTTCAACAGGCCTATTGACAGGTAACACCAGAGCCTAGGCTGCAAACAACCCCTAACCATTTGGCCAGGTATGTATAAACTATGTGGTGAATGGTGATGGCTTCACCCAATCTTCCAAGACTTAGGGGATATTTTTGCCATATTGCCCACACCTATCAAGTTATTTCAGATCTGTAAACAGCTAAGGGGCTCACATCTCACCAGTACATACAAATACAGCAGCCTTTCACTAGCCACAAAGCTCTTTGGGAAACACCATGGACCTCATATCCTGAGCGTACACGTTGACTGTCCCCTTGGATAAAAGTGTACAAAACAACCACATTTTTATATCAGGATACTAGGTTAGAAACTGATCAGAGTGGGTGTATTCTGTGTATTGGCAGGGCAGGGGGAGTATTATCTTGGGGAGGAGAAAGAGAGTGAGCGTTTCTCACAGCTTACATAAATAGTTGATGAAGTCCGAGTGCTACACACCGTGGAGAAGGGAGACTCATGAGTGCATCCACTGGATAGCCTGCTCTGATGGGGAAGCGGCTAACCGGCTGTGACAGTTGCAAAGCTGAAAGGCATGTTGCCCCCTGGAGATTCTGTACTTGCTCACATGCACATGCATGTGCACACTGAATTTCTTGCTTCCTTGCTGTGGTTTGAGTCACTGTCCTTCTACTTTAAACGAGGCTAGATAAAACCGCTGTGTTGGCTTTAAAGGTGAATGTTCAAATTCTCACTTTGTAAAGTGTAACACACACCTCTTCCTATTTGCCCCAGTGTCAGCTGACTTTCTCTTATCTGAATGATGTGTTATTTCTACACACACTTGTACACACACTCTCACACACACGTGGGCTGGCACATTTGTTGATGTCCGCTGACAATATCAGCGCGACACAGGCTCTCCACTCTTTCTCATCAGGCAGTTAATGAGATGAGGTATCTGGGGGTTGTACTCAAGAAGAAATGTACCATGACTGACAATGAATCATTTCCTCAGTCACTGAAAGGGAATGAATTCCATATGCTGGATGTCTTGTGATGTCTTTCTCTGGAATTGGTTCTTCACTCCCCTTTAGAACACATCCTGTTCATATTAAACTCGGGTAAATGAGGTCAAAAGAGTAACTTTTGTAGTTCTTATATTGAAATGACTGTCTGAAATTGCAGCAGTACCAGAGGTTAGTGTCTACCCTTTTGAGTCATACTTCATTAAACAGCACCATTGTGAGCAAACTGAAACGCTCTCTGTTTCCCATTAATAATTTAGCAATTTAACCTCATTATGATGCAGAATCTGTCCTGAGAGGTAAAAAATGAAGCACCTGCTCAAAGCTGGGAGTGAAAAGACTGAATTCTCATCACTTCATCAATGTCCTAACAAAGGGCTAACCCTGAGATGGAGGGATGTGATTAAATTAACCCATTTAAACTCCGCCTGCTAGCGCGTCTTAGTATGAAATACATTGTCCAGAAGCAGAAATATAATTTAAACCACCTAGTTAAAGGTGTCCGTATCAAGGTATACTATTAAGATAGTGGACCACATAAGGATATCTGTATCCCACCAAACACTGTTGACCAATCCATGTCTACCCCCCTAGCCCGATATACTTGTGTAGACCTGAATGGATTGATATTCACAATGTGGCGAAGATTCCCCAGAGTCTCTCAGAGGACAAAGTGGAGCTATTACCATCCTTGTATCAGACCAATGTTCTCTGTTCATTGTGGGTAGGGTTTGGATTTGAGTAAAGAGATGATCCCTTGATGCCCCTTTGACCCCTGGGTGCCCTATCTCTGTGCCTAACTTTGACATAAGTAGTAAAGTAGATAACCCTTTGGTGCCCTGTTTGACTTACAGTCCATCTGATCCTCTGTCCCCCTCTCCATTCCCACTGCAGTACATCCACCACCGGCTGATCCACCTGACCCCGGCCGACTACGACGACTTTGTCAACATCATCCGCAGCGCCCGTGGGGCTTTCTGCCTGACACCTGTGGGCATGATGCAGTTCAACGACGTGCTGCAAAACCTGAAGAGGGGCAAGCAGACCAAGGAGCTGTGGCAGCGCATCTCTCTGGAGATGGCCACCTTCTCCCCATGACTATGAGGGCAGTGGAGTGGGAGAGGAACGACGCTCCCACCCCACAAACCCACAGCCCTGTCGATCTCTGTCTCTTTCCATCGACCCGTAGCCCTGCATCGAACGCTCTCTCCATTCGCCTCTCAGGCCTCTCGCTCACCTGACGTCACCCATCTCCTTGTGTACCCTGATGTACACACCCTACACAGCACACAGGCAGCACAATCAACCCCCATTTCCTTTTAGATGTCATAGGTGTGTGAGACACAGTTTGAGGTAAGCTGAATGGAGATCAGTTTATGTAGTTTTCTATATCTGTTTGTGACTGAATTGCAGCTCCCATTTATCATGGTTCATGTCTCTTTGTAACTTCCTGTAACGTATATTCCCAACTCATGTTCATCCTCCCAACTTTCCTACCAGAAGCTGTCACGAAGGATGCTTTATGGTTGCTTGGGGTGTATAAGTTGTCATTTATTTTGTTGTTGATGTTAGTTGGTTCTTTTATTGAAACAACTGAGTAAATCAGATTCATACTGCAACATTCCTCTGTCCTGGGGGAGTGAGCCTCCACCAGTCACTACGGATCTGAATTTTAGATATTCTGACAGTGTTTAAACAAGAAAGAAAAAAGCAAGACAAAAAACAGTTTGTTGAAATAATTGAAAAAAAATGTAATACGAAAATTATCTGAGTACGGGTGAGGATTCTTTTTAGTGTTTTGTTTAATCTTTTGTTTTTGATATTTTGTATAGAATAACGTGTATGCAGAGAGGACTTTGAGAATGAGCGAGTGTTAACATGAGTTTTGTGTGGGTTACCTTTTCCAATTTAGCGGTTTGAGGTTTTGGGTCTGGAAACACAGGAGTCTGGCTGGACCAAACTCATCATTGGCCCTTTTGTAGTGGTTCAAGTGTGTAAGTGTACGGCCCCTGAGAATCTCAAGTACAATCATCCAATCAAATATCAGGATCACATAAAGGATGAGTGGACATGACATTTACATATGCCCTGCACATGTAGAATCATAAAAGTGCTATGCTCATAAAGGCTTATATGCAGACTGGGTTTCCAGGATACATCCATCAGCTGTTATTGTGGAATTCATGTCCATTGATGTTTTATAGGTGGCGTTGCCAGATCCCTGTGTTCCAAATCCACACCTCCAACCTTGCTCTGGAGCTCACGGGGTAAAGAGTGACTTAGTAGAAAATGTACTGTGATATTTTTGTATTCCTCGAAGTGTAGCTTGATTGAAAAAAAAAAAAAAAAAAAACATTTTGCTGATTGCAAGAAGTTGTAATTTAGAATTAAAAAAAAAAAATGGATAAAGCAATACTGACATGTAGAGTTTACTTAATAAAGGTAATTCAAAACACTAATTTGCTGTAATTTTATTTTATGTGGGTCGAAAGTGCAAGTGAGTACAAAAATTGACACTTGAACCACCTATTAATGTAAATCAGAAATAGTCTACTTATTTTAAATCCTCTGACCACTGAAACTCCAATGGATTTGACTGGCAAAATGAAAAGGTATGACATAAAATTCATTCTTTGGTCTGTCACAGTATGACCAGGAGAGGGAACCATAGGGTAATTTATGATTGGGTTCCAGTAGTCTGGCTAATCTTGAGTTCATTTCAACACTATTATAGTTAATCTTTAATTCCCAAAATTTAGTTCAAAGTGGCTTTCATGGAATGGTTCCCAAATGATGCGGTTTACATGGGAAGACACATTTGCAATGTTTTACAATGGCTACACTTGCTACCTGCTCATACACCAAAGTTAGCATTTTATCAAGATTTTTGTCCTCTAGTGACCCAAGTAAAAGGAGTAGCATGGCTCTACTCTGCGTTGGAGAAAAATGTATGTCATGGTCTTGTGTTAATTACAGAATTGTATAATGTGCAGCTTATCAAATACTAAACAAATATCAATGCAACATGCAACAATTTCAAAGATTTGACTGAGTTACAGTTCATAGAAGGAAATCAATCAATCAGGCCCTAATCTATGGATTTCACGTGACTGGGTAAGGGTGAAGCTATGAGTGGGCCTGGGAGGGCAAAGGCCCACCCACTTGGGAGCTAGGCCCAGCCAATCAGAATTCGTTTTTTTTAAATCAACAAAAGGGTTTTATTACAGACAGAAATACTCCTGTTTTATCAGCCGACCAAGTGACTGGTCAGATGATCCCGCAGGTGAAGAAACCTGATGTGGAGGTACTTGGCTAGCATTGTTCCACTTGGTCTGTGGTTGTGAGGCCGGTTGGACATACTGGCAAATTCTCTAAAAATAATGGAGGTGGCTTATGGTAGAGAAATTAACATTCAATCATTTGGCAACAACACTGGTTGACATTCCTGCAGTCAGCATGCAAATTGCACACTTTCTCAATTTGAGACATCTGTGGCAATGTGTTATGTGACAAAACTGCATATTTTAGAGTGGCCTTTTATTGTCCCCAGCACAAGGTGTACTTGTATAATGATCATGCTGTTTAATCAGCTTCATGATATGCCACATCTGTCAGGTGGATGGATTATCTTGGCAAAGTAAAACAAAAACAAAAAAAGCTCACTGACAGAGATGTAAACAAATGTGAAAGAACACAATTTGAAAGAACAGTTTTTTGGGCATATGGAAAATTCCTGGTGTCTTGTACTTCAGCTCATGAAACCAACACTTTACATGTTGCGTTTATAGTTGTGTTTATTGTGTGTATATATAGCCCCACCTGTGAAGCTGAAAGGTAAACCTGAAAGAGGCTCAGGGGTGTTCTCTGTCCGGACAAGGGTATCATCAAACATATGTGTTATGGGAGTTAAAAACCAAGCATTATAATCGTATTAACATTAAGAATACCAACATAATTATGTTTCAAATTGGGTCATTTCAATGATTTTCCTGCGATCAGAGTCATTTCCCAAGATTAACGTTTGGATGTCTACTGTTACGAAATCTCCCTTCTGCTCGCTATGTATGGTTCATTCCGGAGTTTCGGCAGAATACATCGATTGCTGAATGAAGATGGCGGATTCACGAGCGATGCTGTCAACTAGACTTGAAACTTAAGCATTTGCATATTTTCTGTCATTGTGCATTTCATGTGGATAGCTGTCTTCCAAAGACGTACATTGGTAAGTGAAAAAAACAGTAACTTGGAATATTTTGCCTGTCCTCTAACTTGAAGCCCATTGAATGTTTGCAACACTAGTTAGCCGGTAGGCTAACCTCGCAAGCTAGCTACCTATATTTCAGTGCCAGTTGGGATTGAGGATTTTCCTGTTGATTTTGTTTGAATTTTATGCGAACGACGTGGACATCTGTATTCGTGTCAGTAACGTTTTAACTATGAAGAAAACATACCATTTGTTCAATTCCAGCAGCATGTGTTTGTTGGTTCTAGTCGGTCTAAAGAGATGCTGAAATTCTTTGCTTAGCTTATATTAAGCGGCTAGCTAGTTAGTGGTGAATCATATGACGGACTGTGTTGCATGCAAAAGTTTTTCCATAACCAGTAATCTAGCTAACATTAGTAGCTATCATTGTTATGTAATGTAACAGTAGTTAAATATAGTTTGACGAATGTATGACATTGTTTTTGTATCCAATTCTGTAATCTCTTAAATACATTTGAAAGGTGTTTTTTGTTTTGTTTTACATTGACGCGTTTTTTTGTTTATCTGGCGCGAGATCTGGCTCATTGTTCTGACGCGTTAACAAACGTTAACTTGTCATGACCTTTGCACTGTTAGTTTAACGTTATGCATCATCAGATGTTCTTATAGTGTTATTAACTAATGCTCACAGTACATGTCTCCAGACCTGGTGTTTCAGGCATTGACTGAAGGCAATGGATTTCTTGTTTAGTGTTTCTACGTCAGTTTGCTGTTTTGGTTAATCTGATTTCCCAGTTCAGTGTTGGTTACCTTCTGTGGTTAACATTTGACATTAATAAACCAGAATAAAATGGCTCCTTAGGTATTGGATAATATGGAAAGGTTTGGTTTGCCATATTTACGCCATGTTAACACTCAACTAGCCAAATCATTTCACGGTATTCCAGATATTTTGACTCTGGTAACATTTGTGGAGGCGGTGGAAGAGGTTTTGCCAGGACATGGGCAAATGATTAATTGCACAAGGAACCACACGATCTTTGGTTATTGAATGAAAGTTAGTAGATTGAAGTGGCCGCCATTGATTGGTTTAGATGTGGACACCGTGGCAGAAGGAAACACCAGGGTTACTTACTGTGGCAAGTTATGTTTGCTCTGATAAGCAGTGTTAACTTGATAGGCTCGAAACCATTGCTTGGAATATGTCCTGAAAAGTCATGTAATGCTAGTAGGGATTAACATTTCGATCAATTTGGCTGCCGACTAACTGACCCTCATTAAGCGGTCAACAAACGGTAAAAAAAAAACAACAACATCCAAACAGTGAAATGACGTGACCAACAAAGTACTATCAGATATCTGTATATAATGAATGGACGCGTATGTTTCCACCTTAACAATGGTAGTCGTCCCAAGGCGTGAAGGCAGGCGACAAGCGTAGGCCCAAAATAAGTCCGTATACGTTTTGGACTGATTTTGGCGAGATGGAAACCTCTTGCTTCGCCTCATCCTCTCTGATACCATGCATGCATAAAAGGACCGGACATTATTAATTAACAGCTTAATGGAAACATGCAACAATAGCAAGCCTATTATCTTAATCAAAAGACTATAGACTATTATTGAACATGTAACTTCTGTAATGAAGCAACTAATAAAACGTAATTTTCAAACATTTGCCCAAATGCAATTAATTGAAAACAGTTCTAAGCTGAGCAGTTCCATATGCGAGAGATTTAGAAAGTAGTTGCTATTAGATTCCCCCTCTATGATGGGTTTGCTAATATGACTAGGATTGTCCCTTTGGCTTCTCGACAATGAAAGTTTTTATATGGAAACCAATAGAACAGGAGATAAATGCTGGTTAATGGCATGACTAAGTCTTTGTTAGAATAATTGCCTTCACGTTTCTAGGGGTGGTTTTTCGCATAGCTACTTTGAAGCCAGGTAAAACATGCCTCATTATTTGAAGTAAAGTAAAACATTCAGGTTTCAAGCAATTGTACCGCTTCAAGCTCACATTGCAAAGTTGTGGGTGATGTGTTGATAGTCAACGGTAGGCCTATACTTCCGAATGGGAGGCGCGCTTTGCGAGTTGAGATTGGGAAATAAAAATAGCTCCCATTTGTTAAATTATTAAAAAAAAAACTGAGTTACAGTTCATAAGGAAATAAAATATACCCAAATCTATGGATTTCACATGACTGGGCAGGGGCCGCAGCCATAGGCCCACCCACTGGGGAGCCAGGCCTAGCCAATCAGAATGTTTTTCCACACACAATGGCTTTATTACAGACAAATACTTCTCAGTTTCATCAGCTGTCCGGCTGGCTGGTCTCAGACGATCCTGCAGGTGAAGAAACCGGATGTGGAGGTCCTGGGCTGGTATGGTTACACGTGGTTGTAAGGCCAAATTCTCTAAAACATTGTTGGTGTCTTATGGTAGAGAAATTACCGTTAGAAATTAATGTCTGGTGGACATTCCTGCAGTCAGCATGTCAATTGCATGCTCCCTCAACTTGAGACATCGGTGGCATTGTGTTGTGACAAAACTGCTAATTTTAGTGGCCTTTTGTCCCCAGCACAAGGTGTACCTGTGTGATGATCATGCGGTTTAATCAGCTTCCTGATATGCCACACCTGTCAGGTGCATGGATTTTCCTGGCAAAGGAGACAGGGATATAATACAAACGTGTGCACAAAGTATAAGGGCTCTTTGTGCATATGGAAAATTTAACTTGGGACCAACATTTGACATATTGCCCTTATTTTTGTAAAGTATATTTTCAGTGGCTAACCGATTAACATTTCACCAGTAACATCCCAAAATGCTAGTGAATGAATATCTTTTCCCAATGTGCACTTTCACAATGAAAAAGTAGCCTACATTCACGATCACACGCATCTACATTTTGCTCCTCAAATGAAGTCTTTTTAAAAGCTGTATTTTGAAAGACTGGTACAATAAGCTGAGTCCTTGTTTCATGAGCCGCTTCAACTTGTTTCATTTTAGTCTTGAGTGGAACGCCCAATTAGTGTTGAGCTGTGGGATCAAGCCAAATTCTGTCCTCTGATCACATTACTGATGTCTGAGAACCAGGGCTGTGCCGATGTATGATTCAATCAAACATATCATAATATTTGACATTGATCTGTCATGATGTGCAAGATCATACTCTTATTTGATCTTTACAAATCATTGCAGTCTGGAATTATCTACACATTAACAGCTCAAAATGATTATATTGGATATGGTGATATTTGGAGTAGCATATCGTAGAAGGGGTCTCCCCAAATATTGCCCAACCCTACTAAGAACCACTTTATAATTAAGACTAAGGCCTGGGGGTGGCTATGGGTTTCTGCATGAAGGGTATTAAACTAGGCCTTTGAAAGTGGAACAGGTCTAGCTTTCCCTTTTTAATGTGGCACTGGACAAACCCCATCTCACACAGCAGTTTCAAATGGACTGTGCAAAACTAGTTTTGTTTTCGTCATTTTACTTAGCATTTTTTACCCATTTTATAGAATATTATGATTGCTTTTCTGGAATCAGCAAGCATTTAGATCAGGGATGGGCAACTTTGATGGGGGTGGGGACCACCTGAAAATAATTCTGAACGGGTCATGAGAGGCTGCCCTTATTTATTATTTTTGTTAATTGTGTGTGATCATACACATTCTGCCATTGGGTGTAGAGAGAATGTGGCAGTTTTAAAGCATGTTTCTGCAATTCTACAGATTTTTCAGTGGAGTGGAATGTTTGCAGGTTTTAATATATCTGATGGAGATTAACACAATCATTGGGGGCCCCTCCGGCCGGTAATTTGACCATGATAACAAGTTTAGATAATTTAGTAATCTAAAACATTTTAGCGGACATGAGCTAATTGACTCACAATAGAGTGGGCTTATCTGAGGACCTTCAAAGGGGTGGCCACGGGTCTCCAGTTGCCCATCCCTGATTTAGATTGTCTTCTATTTGCTGCCTAATTTAAATAGTTTCATATAAATAAGTTTGAGCGCAGACATTTCTTCCTCTGCTGGAGTTTTAGTCCAACAAGTGAAGTGCACATGATGTTTATGCTTCTTGCTGGAATTTTATATTTATACTTTGTCATTCGGCAATTGGTCCCTAGAGTAAAGGCATAAGCCACAAGAAATGATGTGGAGCTGGCATTTAATTGCCTCATTCAACCCTGTGAGGTTCTCTGCTGACTTCATGATTTGTGGTGGTTACGATGGAATAAAGTACATTAATAACATTTATACCAGCCTACTTGGAAATTGGGCCTTGAGATTGATGCAGGGTTGCATTGACATTTAGGAACTGAAGGGTTCAGATTCTGAGACACAGGATTTTGTGCAGATCTCAGGACACTGAATCAAATCCTGTTCCTTCCCTGGAAAATTGGAGAATGATGTTGGCAGGGGTTGAATTCCTAAACGCAATCGCAGCAACTCAGAGGGAGGAAATCCTAATGGTTTGTCTGCTTGAGGCTGCGCTCAATGTCCGGCTTAGATTTGGGCAGACATTTCTTTTCACAAGTCTTCTCTCTTGAAACAACTAGAATTAGTCACCAGGGTTGGGGTCAATTCCATTCTAATTGCTTTTAAATTATGAACATTGGAATTGGTATTGGAATTGGAATTTCATTTTGCTTCCTAAATTGACTGTCCTTACTTCGTCATTTTCAGAGGGTCAGATGGTTGTTCAATGGGTCAATACTATATATCTATTCTGAGCAAACATCCAATGTATAACTTTGTAGTTCAGAATCAGGCAGTGCAATGAAGTATCCCCATTGTGTGTGTGTTGGAAACTCAATGAAAATGGGTATTTTCTAGGTCATAGGGATATTATTTCTTTAGCTTAGAGCTTGTTTGTGGCATGAAGGACCTTGAAGACGTCAGCCAGAGATGCATGCCCAGTTTAGATTACTTTGATTTTAAGGGTGGTCAAGTGAGTAGCTGCACATCTTGATTTCGCTGACCGCTCACTGAGGAAGTGCAATGAGAATGGTGTGTGTGTCGGGGCGGAAAACCAGAGTCCTTTTCCAGACATCCTCCTGTCAGCCCTGTGACATTTATCAGGTCAGGGAACAAACACTTTTCAAACATGGCCGATCAGAGAAACCCGGGTGGGCAGGGAGGAGGAGCCCGGTGAAGTCACCCCATTAGAAGGCAAGATTGAACAGTCCCTGACCCCCTCCTCTATCTTAATCACAGCCAGGATCAATATGTGCTTACCTTAACAGCTTCTGTTTATTAATAATATACACTGTGAGATGAATATGCCGCAGGGATCACACAGCAGCCAGGGTTAATAGGTTGAATGAATGATGCTGCAGTGTTTAAATATCAGGGCTACCAAGAGGGCTTTGGGCTGCAGTCAGAGCATGGTAGGGGGAGGATCTCTCCACTGTGGGGCCTTAATTAGCTGCATCTGATACACACTGGCTGGAATTTCTTTAACATATCATTTCTTTCCTTGCAAATGTATGAATTGTGGTTGAAAGGGAGACTTAGTGTTTTTGAGAGCTTTTTAGAGTCTGTTAGTTCCAAATAGGTTATGTTATAATGTGCTAGGCCTGTATCCCACATTCCTGTCTCCCAGTCATTGAAGTGTGGTTGAGAAGGAGGGACCAGGAGATTTTATATGATGTTCCTTTAGGCTGTCGTCAAGGTGTGTATTAAAACACACAAGTAGCAGGTTGTTTTTATGGACATGTTACCTCGGCAGTGCCTCAGAGTCTTGGGGACCTCTGTATTCCTCCAGTAGTAAAATAGGACTCCTGCTCGGAAAGACCCATGAAGGCATTGAGTGTTCTTGCATGACTTACCATCAGTTCAATTGCGACTCCCTCTCATACACTTTCAGAAAGTCGTTAATAGCGTGACTGCCCATTAGTGTGTTTTGAATCCCCATTGTTTTGTCCTTGGTTTGCGTTTTTAAGAATGGCGGGCGGCCCAGGTGTTTTCTCAGCTTTAGCTTCCTCTGAGCAGCATGTAGGATAAGAGTGGGTGTGACTAATTACATTCAAGTTTTGTCACATGCACAAGTGCAGTGAAATGCCTAACTTGCAAGCTCATTCCCTTGCAGCTCTGCCCCAACTTCCCTATGCTATCTATGGAATAAACCCCAGCATTTCCTCGCTGCTGACACAGAAGGGCGGGAGAGCAGCAGAATGCTCGATTTAACATGAAAAAAAATATATTAAACATGATCACCTCAATCAAAAGTGATTTCAGAATGAAAGTGTGGGTGGGGGCAGAAAATAGGCTACATTGTCCCGCCCATCAAAAAAACTATCTGATAGTCTGATAGGAGTGGTATATACCTAGTCTCTCTTATGGCTCAGGTGCCTACGTGCTGAAAAAATATATAAACCCAACACCATACACAAAAAGCTTATTTCTCTCAATTTGTGCACAAATTTGTTTACACCCCTGTTAGTGAGCCTCTCTCATTTGCCAATCCATCCACCTGACGGGTGTGGCATATCAAGAAGCTGATTTAAACAGCACACATTACACAGGTGCATCTTGTGCTGGGGACAAAAGGCCACTCTAAAATGTGCAGTTTTGTCACACAACACAATGGTAACATGGTAACATACCCACTGTACACATGGATTTTGTGTTATAGATATGTGGTAGTAGAGGGCTGAGGGTGCACACATAATATGCTGTGAAATCTGTTATGAATGTATTGTAATGTTTTTAAACTGTATAACTGCCTTCATTTTGATGGACCCCAGGAAGAGTAGCTGCTGACCTGACCATTACAAATACAAATGTCAACCGCAGACCACGTGTAACCACGCCAGAACAGGACCTCGACATCCGGCTTCTTCATCTGCGGGATCATCGGTGACCAGCCACCCAGACAGCTGACAAAACTGAAGAGTTTTTCTGTCTAATAAAGCCCTTTTTGAGAGGAAAAACTCATTCTGATTGGGTGGGCCTATTTGCCCTCCCAGGGCTACACATGGCTGCACCTTTGCCGAGTCATGTGAAATCCATAGATTTGGGCCTAATACATTTTTCCTGATATGAACTGGAAGTAAAAATGTTTATTTTTGTTCATTATAGTACGTAAATCATTTTACACACACCAATATACAGCTCCAGCTCAGAGGGCTATTTCATGAACTCAATCAGCAGCAGATTTGAGTTTAGAATGGAAAATGAATGTGTTTATGCAAGAAATGTTAGGCTAGTGCATTGTGTTGCACTGAATCGCATCAATTCGTTCTTTAATTAAACCGAATTGCATCAAATCATTTAAAACTACATCGTACCGGAGCCCATATCGGCCGATAACTCAACCAATATTCAATAAATAGATTGAAAAAATGGATTCTCATGTTTCTGAACACTTGCAGCCATTCTCATGCTGCCATTATTGGCACAATGTATGCAATAATTTGAAGCATAGTTATTGGACAATTACTCTTTTGAATGGCAATTTACGAGTATTCAGTATGGAAAAATGACACTTAAATTTCCCCACTGTAAAACAGTATACTCTCTGCAGATGTATCAGTAAGTTTAGTCCCCCAAAACATTTGAATCCGTATTGGACCAAAAGAACCATATCAAACGGGATCTAATCATTTTGAAAGATACACATTCCTAACAGTAAATGTTCAGTGTACAGTAATGTTCCTGGTCCTAGAGCCATGATGCCTGTTTTTCTGCTCCAGCACTACTAGGCTGTATGCACGGTTATATTGTTAGAGCCTTTTACAGCATGTTAATATTATTTATTTGCTTCCATAATAAAACTGACATTTTAAGTATACATGGACAGCCTTGTGGCATTTACAGATGGCGATCAGATGGTATTCATGAGCCGGTCAGGTTATTAACCTGGGCTGAAATGAGAAGAGTGACCTACACGATCACGAGTAAAACTTTAAAGGTCTCATCTGCCCAAAGGTACCTACTTACTTTGGATCAGGGCGTTGCTTAACGGTATGCTTGGCCTTAGCTCATCACAATGGTTTCGCACAGTCAAGGCAGGGGAAGAATGTATGAGTAGGGCTGTCAGATTTCATGTAACCGTTCAGTCATGGTTTTGACGCTTCTTCAAAACTGCGCTCTGATGCTGCTGATGGTCATTAGTAGCCTGCCAAACTTAGTAACAGCCATCGCTAATGGGCTGGTACTCAGCACGCGATTGTCCCCGTTAATCACTCTGACATCAATGCAAATGCAATTACAAATCAAACATTTCATGAGAGCGCATTGAGTTTGAGTGGAATAGTATCACCTGTTGTGAAGCAAGAGCCAGCTTCTCAAGGGTGGTTGATGGATGGAATTAAATGTGTTCCCTGAAGCTTTCCTGATATTATGAACACTGTAAAGCGACGTAATCGGAGTAGTCTACCTGGCTGGCATGAAAAGGGTCCTCCATTCGCAATTCAAGTGCATGCGGATGATGTCCCCCCCCCCCCGTTCCGACAGTGGCCCATTCTAAATCAAAACTAATTTCACAGGTTATTTAGGCAATGTAAAGAAGACAAGTTTAAATTAAGAATAGTCTGATGGGTGAGTATCACCTGTGAATGATGCCCAGCGTGTCCAATTGGGCAAGAAATGGCACATGCAATTTTTAAATAGATTTTTTCAAATCATAGTCTCGCATGCATCATGAAGCCTAGCCCATAGGCCTATATGTTTTGATAGGGTTTGTTTCCAAATTACTCTAAGCGTAACCTATAGGCATAGGGCAACTAGGATGCTGGCCTTCTAGGCAGAGTTCCTCTGTGTGTTCTTTTTCCCATTATTAATCTTTTATTTTTTTGGGCCGGTCTGAGAGATGGTCTTTTTCTTTGCAACTCTGTCTAGAAGGCCAGTATCCGGAGTCGCCTCTTCACTGTTGATGTTGAGACTGGTGTTTTGTGGGTATTATTTAATGAAGCTGCCAGTTGAGGACTTGTGAGGCATCTGTTTCTCAAACTAGACACTAATGTACTTGTTCTCTTGCTCAGTTGTGCATCGGGGCCTCCCACTCTTTCTATTGTGGTTAGAGCCAGTTTGCACTGTTCTATGAAGTGAGTAGTACACAGCGCTGTACGAGATCTTCAGTTTCTTGGCAATTTCTCGCCTTTTATTTCTCAGAACAAGAATAGACTGATGATTTTCCGAAGAAAGTTATGTTTCTGGCCAATTTGAGCCTGTAATCGAACCCACAAATGCTGATTCCCCAGATACTCAACTAGTCCAAAGAAGGCCAGTTTTGTTGCGTCTTTAATGAGAACAGTTTTCAGCTGTGCTAACATAATTGCAAAATGATTTTCTAATGATCAATTAGCCTTTTTTAAATTATAAACTTGGATTAGCTAACACAACGTGCCATTGGAACACAGGCGTGATGGTTGCTGATAATGGGCCTCTGTACGCCTATGTAGATATTCCATAAAAAAAATCTGCCGTTTCCAGCTACAATAGTCATTTACAACATGAATAATGTCTACACTGTATTCCTGATCAATTTGATGTTATTTTAATGGGCAAAATGTGCTTTTCTCTCAAAAACAAGGACATTTCTAAGTGACCCCAAACTTTTGAACGTGTGTGCATTTCAATAATTACTAGGCTAAATGTTAAGACCAGATTACTTGAGAATAGTCTGATGGGTGAGAGAATTGTTATGTGCTTGTCAAATTGTGAATGAGAGATTGATGAAGTGTGTGCAGCCTGTGCAAGAAACGGATCAGAGCGCATGCCTTACAATGTATTAGAAATGAAACATATAGCCTAATGTTTGTATTACAATGAACGTTGCATAAATAACTCTAAATTAAGCATATAGGTAGACCTGTTTCAAATTATTACTTTGTTAACTGCTCAACACATGTTCGCCCTCACTCAAATCATTTGGGGAAAAATATATTTTCTCAGATATGTTCAATTGTATTCTTATTATTAAAATAATGCCACGGGAAAGATAAGCAAACCTCGTCTGCTAAATTAACTTGTGTAGCCAGATGGCATACGCTATTCTGATATGGAAACATTTTCTTCATATCATAATGTTTTCTGTAGACCTGCATAAACTAAATAATGGATTTATTGTGATGGTGTAGGTTATATTACATTTATTTTTTAGACTTTTTAAAAATGTATACTGAGCAAAAATATAAACACAGCATGCAACAATTTTACTGAGTTACAGTTCATATAAGGAAATCGATTGAAATAAATTCAATAGGCCTTAATCTATGGATTTCCTATGACTGGGCAGGGACGCAGCCATGGATGGGCCTGGGAGGGCATGGGCCCACCCACTGGGGAGCCAGGCCCAGCCAATAACAATGAGGTTTTCCCCACAAAAGGGCTTTATTAGACAAATTATTTTTTTATTTAACCTTTTTTATTTAACTAGGCAAGTCAGTTAAGAACAAATTTTTATTTACAATATTGGCCTAGGAACATCTACCTTGATCGGGGGCAGAATGACAGATTTTTACCTTGTCAGCTCGGGGATTCGATCTAGCAACCTTTCTGTTACTGATCCAACGCTCTAACCACTAGGCTACCTGCCGCCCCTAATACAGTTTCATCAGCTGTCCGGATGGCTGGTCTCCGACAATCCAGCAGGTGAAGAAGCCAGATGTGCAGGTCCTGGGCTGGCGTGGTTACACATGTTCTGCGGTTGTGAGGCCGGTGGGGCGTACTGCCATATTCTCTAAAATTACATTGGAGGTGGCTTGGGATCATTTCTATCATTCAGTTCTCTGTCAACGGCTCTGGTGGACATTCCTGCAGTCAGCATGCCATTTGCACACTCCCTCAACTTGAAACATCTGTGGCATTGTGTTGTGACACAACTTCACATTTTGGTGGCCTTTTATTGTCCCCAGCACAAGGTGCACTTGTATAATGATCATAGTCAGCTTCTTGATCGACAACGTGGGGAGACGGACACATTCTCCGTAGGCTAAATTAAAGAGAACTGCCTCTTGATACTGCAATCTGACGCATACTGTAGTGAATTAATTTCCATGAAAATGGAGATCCATAGGCCTTAATGTTGCTTTTAACCTCTAGGGTAGGGGGCAGCATTTGGAATTTTGGATGAAAAGCATGCCCAAATTAAACGGCCTGCTACTTGGGCCCAGAAGATATGATATGCAAATAGGTAGATTTCGATAGAGTACACTCTAAAGTTTCCAAAACTGTTAGAATAGTGTCTGAGTATAATAAAACTGATTTGGCAGGCGAAAACCTGAAATCCATTCAGGAAGTAGTTTTTTTTGTTGGTTTTGTAGTTTTTTAAATTCAATGCCATTACAGTATCCATTAATTTAGGACTCCATTTGCAGTTCCTATGCCTTCCACTAGATGTCAACAGTCTTTAGAAATTGTTTCAGGCTTGTATTCTTATAATTAAGGGAGTAAGACCAGTCTGAATGAGTGGACCCTACTGTGTCGCAGAGCTTTTTCATGCACAATCCCGAGAGAGTGCAGTTCTTGTTTAGCTTTTATATTGACAACGTTATTGTTCGGTTGAAATATTATAGATCATTTAGGCTAAAAACAACCTGAGGATGGAATATAAACATCGTTTGACATGTTTCTATGAACTTTACGGATACAATTTGGATTTTGTCTGTCTGTTTTGACTGCGTTTGAGCCTGTGGATTACTGAAGAAAACACGCAAACAAAACAGAGGTTTTGGGATTTAAAGAGACTTTATCGAACAAAAGGAACATTTATTGAGGAAATTAATGTCTTCTGAGTGCCACCATATGAAGATCATCAAAGGTAAGCGATTCATTTTATCTCTATTTCTGAGTTTTGTAATGCTTCTGCTTGGCTGGTTACTGTTTGTAATAATTTGTCAACTGGGCTATGTTCTGGGCTAGGTATGTTCTGGGCTAGGTATGCTTTCGCCGAAAAGTATTTTATAAATCTGACACACTGGTTAGATTAACAAGAAGTTAATCTTTAAACCTATGTAAAATATGTTTGTTTTCTGAATTTTTATAATGAGCATTTCTCTATTTGAATTTGGCGCTCTGCAATCTCACTGGATGTTGGCCAGGTGGGACGCTAGCATCCCACATACCCTAGAGAGGTTAACCTGGAAAACCTGTTGACAGGCAGCAATGGTGGCAAGGTTCAGGATGAGAAACCACTGTCTCACGCTCTGATTGTGGCAGCCATGAATGGCAACCCTCCATATATAAGTGCTTGTAGAGCTCTCAAAGGTGTGAGCGCCTTGCCAAACACCAAGCGGTTACTTTGTGCAGTCAGTGCACGGGAGCCAGAGGGGAGGGAGTTGCACTCCAGTCTTTTGTGTGCCAAGAGGAGGTGACGTGCCTCCGAAATGGCTGAGCTGTTTCATAATTTGCCTGAGATAATAGTATGGAATGAGCAGTATTCCCACTTGACAGCTCAACTGCCCAAAACCGTTTCGAGAACATTGTTGGTGGTAATTCCCCCCGCCCCACACATCCCCTCTGATGAACTACTACTGATGAGTAAATAGTTATTACAAGCTTCACGCTCCTCCGCTCTTTGTAAGCTGTGTCACGCAGCCGAGCTGAACAGGCATGTTTTAATGAAAGCAAGGCACTCTGCAGACCAGAGTTAATCAGTGTACCAGCGTTGGAGAGGGCTTGAGGAGGAGGGGAGCGGGGCAATAGGATGCTGTTGCCTTTAGGTTAAAGAACTGGAAGGTTGATTCAATTAGCTGTAAATGAGAGATCAAAGGGAGTTTAAAAAAACTGTTTTTGGAGCAGCAGTACCAGATTAGAGAAACTAATAATCTCCTCAGTTCTGTCTACCTTCAAGAGATCACCGATCCTCCACCAAATGTACACCTGGAGAGGCTTACAAGCCACAGTGTCATGCACCCACTGTGAAATTTGGTGGAGGATCGGTGATGATCTGGGTGTGCTTCAGCAAAGCTGGAATCGGGCAGATTTGTCTTTGTGAAGGATGCATGAATCAAGCCACGTACAAGATTGTCCTGGAACAAAACTTGCTTCCTTCTGCTCTGACAATGTTCCCCAACTCTGAAAATTGGTTTTTCCAGCAGGACAATGCTGCATGCAGCCAGGTCAATCAAGGTGTGGATGGAGGACCACCAGATCAAGACCCTGTCATGGCCAGCCCAATCTCTAGACCTGAACCCCATTGAAAACCTCTGGAATGTGATCAAGGGGAAGATGGTCACAAGTCCTCCAAAAAAACAGAGCTGCCTGAAATTTTGCACCAGGAGTGGCATACAGTCACCCAACATCAATGTCAAACTGGTGGAGAGCATGCCAAGACGCATGAAAGCTGTGATTGAAAATCAGGGTTATTCCAGCAAATATTGATTTTTGAACTCTTTGTAAGTTAAAACATTTGTTTAAAAATGAATATGAACATTTTCTTTGCATTATTCGAGGTCTGACCATAGAGCATACAGCATATTTGTTATTCTGATTAGTTGTCATTTTCTGCAAATAAATGCTCTAAATGACAATATTTTTATTTAGAATTTAGGAGAAATGTTGTCAGTTTTATAGAATAAAACAAAAATGTTAATTTTACCCAAACACATACCTATAAATCGTAAAACCAGACAAAAGGATCATTTTGCAGTGATCTCTTCATTTTTCCCAGAGCTGTATATTGCGATTCGATACTGGGATTTCATTGCAATTTGATGTTCTAAACATATTTCATTTTATATGTCTCCTGCAGAGAGATGAGAGGGCATGAGAAAACGAGTTTAGATCAGGGATTTACAAGTACTGAAATGTTGGCTCACTGTTTTAAGATGGAGAACAAGCTATAGGAGGAAAATACCGGTGTTTTGGCACAAGTACATCCGACTAGCTTCTTTTTTTTTACAAGTCAGTACTTGAAATCATATCAAAATATTGTCACAAAATAATATTGTGATATGTAACTGCATCAATTTTTTTGTGAAAAATGTATCACAACTTTTTAGACCAAAGGTCTCCAACAGATCGCAAGCTACCAGAAGCTCGCAGTCCAGCTATGAGTAGCTCGTCAAACAATTCTGAAAGTCCATCTAACTTTTTATTTTTTTATTTCACCTTTATTTAACCAGGTAGGCTAGTTGAGAACAAGTTCTCATTTGCAACTGCGACCTGGCCAAGATAAAGCATAGCAATTCGACACATACAACAACAGAGTTACACATGGAATAAACAAAACATAGTCAATAATACAGCAGAACAAAAGAAAACAAAAAGTCTGTGTACAGTGAGTGCAAATGAGGTAAGATAAGGGAGTTTAGGCAATAAATAGGCCATGGTGGCGAAGTAATTACAATATAGCAATTAAACACTGGAATGGTAGATGTGCAGAAGATGAATGTGCAAGTAGATACTGGGGTGCAAAGGGGCAAGATGATAAATAAATACTGTATGGGCATGAGGTAGGTAGATAGATGGGCTGTTTACAGATGGTCTATGTCCAGGTGCAGTGATCTGTGAGCTGCTCTGACAGCTGGTGCTTAAAGCTAGTGAGGGAGATGTGAGTCTCCAGCTTCAGAGATTTTTGCAGTTTGTTCCAGTCATTGGCAGCAGAGAACTGGAAGGAAAGGCGGCCAAAGGGGGAATTGGCTTTGGGGGTGACCAGTGAGATATTCCTGCTGGAGCGTGTGCTACGAGTGGGTGCTGCTGTGGTGACCAGTGAGCTGAGATAGGGCGGTGCTTTACCTAGCAGAGACTTGTAGATAACTTGTAGTCAGTGGGTTTGGTGACGGGGATGAAGCAAGGGCCAACCAACGAGCACATACAGGTCACAATGGTGGGTAGTGTATGGGGCTGTCATGAACATAAAGCTACCCGCTACTATCCAATCATAGCCACGTTGACATTCCACCCCTGGTTAGCCACTATTGCTTTATAAAGCAACACAATATCTGCCAATTAATTTCAATATTGCCCTTGTCTGTCTTTGGCGCCCAATTGTCTTATCACTCCATATATAGCCAGTTAGCGATGCTAGTAGGCTAATGGTAACTGTCTTGTGGGTAGACCTACAGACGTTCCCCCAAAAATTCTCAATTCAATTTTAAGTAGGCTTACCTGACATGTATCATTTATTATTTTTATCAATTGGGTGGCCATTGTTTTGCAAACTCTGCATGTGCTGTAGCAGTAGGCCTAACAGAAAACATAGCTAGACCTACACATTATTCTCTTTAAAGGGGAATTACTCCTCAAAATTGGTCTTCTGCTATTTAAGCATCGACTTGGACTCAGAACATCCATTTTCGTTGTTTCTCTGAGAGTAAAAAACATAAGCTGGCAAAATAAAACAACTGAATTAAAGAAAATACTGAAGATAATTTTATGGTTCCTCCTTGGTTGTTTATTTTGCCAGGTATATTGACAGATCCCATCTCTTGTACACCAAGGACCTGGCGCAGGGTAGAGGACAAAAATGTGCCTATTTGAAAGCTATACAATTGTAGCTCATGACCATGTTACATTTTGTTAAGTAGCTCTTATGCTAGAAAAGTTTGGAGATCCCCGTTTTAGACCTATACATGCCTCCTTTAAGACCTTATGATCTGTGAACCGCACATGATCAGCCGTAGGTTGATGGTCAGGGGCCCAGAACATAATTAGTAAACTGCAAATAGGAAAGATGGCGCTGAAGGGTGACATCTTAGGAGTTCCAACCCAACTGCTGTTTTAGTGACTTAATCTCGCTTGCTTTTTTTGTACAGAAAGGTCGTACTATTATCACATATGACCGCCAAGCACCTCTGGACATCAGATCGTCAGTTACTAACCTTGATTTCAACTTTAAATACGACTCGGCTGTTCCACTGTTCATACATGACCCTATTCCTTTGTTCCATGGGCTACCAAAACGCTGCATGCATAAACGTGGTGAAGTCCTAGTGAAGTCCTAGTGCAATTGAGGCGAAGAGAAAACAGAACGGTGCTCCCCTCCGTTCTATTGGCAAATATCCAGTCACTCGAGAATGAGATGGTTGAGCTTCATTTGAGAGTCTTCTATCAGAGGCGTGTAGAGCTGCAATATTATGCCTTACTGAAACGTGGCAGGATAATGACTCTATGCATGTAGTTCTCAGTGGATTCTCCATGCAGTGCCAGGATTGGATGGCGGCTTTGGAGAAAACAATAGGATGTCATGTCCCCCCCTCATAAATAACAACTGGTGTGCTGCTTCAAGTGTGAAGGTAATCTCAAGCTTTTGGTCACCTGATATAGATTACCTCATGGTAAGTCCTTTTAGAGTTCTCATCTGTTCTCATCACAACTGGCTGTGATTGGGAGTCCCATAGGGCAGCGCACAATCGTCGTCCGGCTTAGGGTTTGGCCGGGGTAGGTCGTCATTGTAAATAAGAATTTGTTCTTAACTGACTTGCCTAGTTAAATAAAATTAGTATAATGTGGGGCTTCATTTTCTCCCGTGCTCCTGACTGAATGTGTTGCCATAGAAATAGAATGAAGAGAACAGGCATCCTCATTCAGCTTAATGATGGCATAATGGGTAGACTGACGGCCTCAGTACATTCTTTTTTTAACAGTTATTTTATTTTCATGAAGGTCTTCATCCGTAACTGTTGCTTATACGGTAATTGTCCAGTCCTAGTATAATGACACCAAGATGTTGTTGTGTACAGATCATAAGGTCTTGTATAGCTCCTAAAATGGCCACTTTCAATATGATTTTCTCAAACGTTTGTGATACTCTATGTGAGAGTTACCAGAACAATCTCAGATACCAAAAGTATTTTCCGCTCCCACTGGCTTGGAATCGCCTTGTTTTTACTCCTGCCAGCTACTTGGTTCTCACTTCAGTTAGCACGGTTGCCAGCTACTTGGTTCTCACTTCAGTTAGCACGGTTGCCAGCTACTTGGTTCTCACTTCAGTTAGCACGGTTGCCAGCTACTTGGTTCTCACTTCAGTTAGCACGGTTGCCAGCTACTTGGTTCTCACTTCAGTTAGCACGGTTGCCAGCTACTTGGTTCTCACTTCAGTTAGCACGGTTGCCAGCTACTTGGTTCTCACTTCAGTTAGCATGGTTGCCAGCTACTTTGTTCTCACTTCAGTTAGCACGGTTGCCAGCTACTTGGTTCTCACTTCAGTTAGCACGGTTGCCAGCTACTTGGTTCTCACTTCAGTTAGCACGGTTGCCAGCTACTTGGTTCTCACTTCAGTTAGCACGGTTGCCAGCTACTTGGTTCTCACTTCAGTTAGCACGGTTGCCAACTCTGGCTGGAAGTCCCCTCTTGAATTTTCCACCGCTGGACTTCTGTACCTGCATACAGATGAATGAAAACAATGCACTCCCAGCCCTTCCCTCCTGACAGGGAAACTCAATCGGAGGGAATGAGATTCGCTCCGCCCTGAGCTGCTGCTTAAAAGAGCTGACGACATGGCTTTCAAGTAATGATTTTCACATTGGGTGCTTTTTGATTCTACACTGAACAAAAGATATACGCAGTATGCAGCAATTTCAAAGATTTTAATGAGTTAGTTCATAGAAGGAAATCAGTCAATAGAAATATATAAATTAGGCCCTTGTCTATGGATACCACATGACTGGGAATACAGAGATGCATCTGCTGGTCACAGATACCTTAAGGTAGGGGCTTGGATCAGAACCAGTCCGTATCTGATGTGACCACCATTTGTCTCATGCAGCGTTCCACGTCTCCATCTCATCCACATAGTTGATCAGGATGTTGATTGTGGAATGTTGTCCCACTCCTCTTCAATGGCTGTGCGAAGTTGCTGGATATTGTCGGATACTGGAACACGCTGTCGTACACGTAGATCCAGAGCTTCCCAAACATGCTCAATGGGTGACATGTCTGGTGAGTATGCAGGCCATGGAAAAATTTTGACATTTTCAGCTTCCAGGAATTGTGTACAGATCCTTGCGACATGGGACCGTGTATTAATATGCTGAAACATGAGGTGATGGCGGCTGATTTAATTGCATGACTCAGGATCTCATCACAGTATCTCTGTGCATTCAAATTGCAATTGATAAAATGCAATTGTGTTCATTGTCCGTACCATTACCCCACCGCCAGCATGGGCCTCTCTGTTCACGTTGTTGACCCACACAACACCATACACGTGGTCTGCGGTTGTGAGGCTTGTTGGACATATTTCCTAATTCTCTAAAACAACGTTGGAGGTGGCCTATGGTAGATGAACATTCAATTCTCTGGCAACAGCTCTGGTGAACATTCCTGCAGTCAGCATGCAAATTGCATACTCCTGCAACTTGAGACATCTGTGGCATTGTGTTGTGACAAAACTGCACATTTTAGAGTGGCCTTTTATTGTCCCCAGCACAATATGCACCTGTGTAATGATCATGCTATTTAGTCAGCTTCTTGATATGCCACACCTGTCAGGTGGATGGTTTATCTTGGCAAAGGAGAAATGCTATCTAATATGGATGTAAACAAATTTGTGCACAATTTTAGAGAAGCGTTTTGTGCTTAATGGTAAATTTCTGGGATATTTTATTTCAGCTCATGGAACAACACTTTACATTTATATTTTTGTTCAGTGTAGATACAGTTCACGTGTCCAGTCAATAGTTTCCTATTACTCTTTTGCAGTGGTGATTTTAGCATGGAAATCTTGGTGGGGCAAACAAAAAAATGTGGGATGCATGCCAGCAAAGCCACTACACAACACAACACTTAACAATACATGAATTGCACTATAACGGTGACAAACAGTGCCCACAAACTGTTAAGGCCTACTAGGGTTGCTTGCACATTCTGGGGAATATTCAGGTCGAAATTTCTGGTCGAAATTTTCGGCGGGAATTAATGGAAATGTATGCAAATTAATATTAATACCATTTAAATGTAGATGTTTTTCGTAATGTATATATTTACCATATCATATGGAGAAAGAAACAAACATTTTTACCTTATCATGAGTAGACATAATTACAAATGATTAAATCCTTCCAATAGAAAAAAAATATACAATTTAAGTTATGAACTTTAATGAATTAATTTGACTCTTCATTGAACAACAAAAGGGAATATTGAATTATCCCCAATGAGCCATCGCATCTCCCAAAAATGTTTTTAACATATATCTGCAATATGATAACCAAAGCTTTAGTCTAGAAACTATCTTCCTCTCAGGCTTCCATGTCTTCTCCCTGGACCTCGTCAATGTCCACCTCTTGAACATCAGTCTCTGAGGCCTCATCTTCACTTGTCAGGCTCAAAAATCCTCAGATTTTCCCGGATGGCCACCAATTTTTCAACCCTTGTATTGGTCAGCCTGTTGCGTGCGTGTGTGTGTGTTCCCAAACAAGGACCAGCTGTGCTCAGAGGCGGCTGATGTTGGTGGGATTTGGAGGATGGAGGCAACAGGGGAAAGAGCCTCAGATCCACAAAGTCCCTTCCACCAGGTGGCTGATGAGATATGTTGGCATGACGGCCATATTGCATCTCCATCCCAAAGCCCTTGCTTGGAAGTGTACTTTGCCAGACTGCCAAGAACCTTGCCCTCATCCCGGCCAAGGTGGCGAGACACTGTAGTGATGACACCGTCGGCCTTGTTGATCTCTGCACCATACAGGATGCTCTTGCCAGCATACTTGGGGTCCAGCATGTACGCTGCGGCGTGTATGGGCTTCAGGCAGAAATTTTCACGCTTTTTGATGTATTTCAGATCTGCAGTTTCCTCTGTTTGGAGCAACAGTGAAGTAGGCAGGACAGTACGGATTTCTTCTCTTACATCTGCAAGCAGTCTGAACATCAGACAGGATGACATTGTCTCAATCCGTGCAATGGCTACTGCTATAGGTTTCAGGCTGCTACCACTCTCCCAAAATACATCATCCAGGAGGATCCTCTTGATGGGGCTGTCCATATCGGCAGACTGTGATATGGTCATTTCTTGGAGAGACTCCTTCCCCTCCAGTAGACTGTCAAACATGATGACAACACCACCCCAACGGGTGTTGCTGGGCAGCTTCAATGCGGGGCTCTTATTCTTCTCACTTTGCTTGGTGAGGTAGATTGCTACTATAACTTGATGACCCTTCACTTACCTAGACATTTCCTTGGCTCTCTTGTAGAGTGTATCCATTGTTTTCAGTGCCATGATGTCCTTGAGGAGCAGATTCAATGCATGAGCTGCACATCTAATGGGTGTGATGTGAGGGTAGGACTCCTCCTCCTCTTTAGACCAAGCAGCCTTTATGTTCGCAGCATTGTCTGTCACCAGTGCAAATACCTTCTGTTGTCCAAGGTCATTGACGACTGCCATCAGCTCATCTGCAATGTAGAGACTAGAGGTCGACCCACTATGATTTTTCGACGCCGATACCGATTATTGGAGGACCAAAAAAGCCGATACCGATTAATCGGCCGATTTAAAAAAAAAAAAAAATAATAATGCAAAATTTGTTGATAAAAAAAAAAAAAAAGAACATGCAAACATTTATATTGATATTTTATATATATATATATATATATATATATATATATATTTTATATTTTAGATTTGTAATAATGACAATTACAACAATACTGAATTAACACTTTTATTTTACCTTAATTTAAAACATCAATAAAATCAATTTAGCCTCAAATAAATAATGAAACATGTTCAATTTGGTTTAAATAATGCAAAAACAAAGTGTTGGAGAAGAAAGTAATATGTGCCATGTAAAAAAAAGCTAACGTTTAAGTTCCTTGCTCAGAACATAAGAAGATATGAAAGTTGGTGGTTCCTTTTAACATGAGACCTCAATATTCCAAGGTAAGAGGTTTTAGGTTGTAGTTAATATAGTATTTATAGGACTATTTCTCTCTCCACCATTTGTATTTCATAGATCTTTGACTATTGGATGTTCTTATAGGCACTATAGTATTGCCAGTGTAACAGTATAGCTTCCGTCCCCCTCTTCGCCTCCTACCTGGGCTCGAACCAGGAACACATCGACAACAGCCACACTCGAGGCATCGTTACCCATCGCTCCACAAAAGGCGCGACCCTTGCATTCCTTCCATTTCACATTGGTTACACCAGCCATTAGGCTGATAGGCTTGAAGTCATAAACAGCGCTGTGCTTGCGAAGAGCTCCTGGCAAAATTCACGAAAGTGCTGTTTGAATGAATGATTACGGGCCTAACTGCTGCTCAGTCAGACTGCTCTATCAAATCAGACTTAATTATAACATAATAACACACAGAAATACGAGCCTTTGGTCATTAATATGATCGAATCCGGAAACTATCATTTCGAAAACAAAACGTTTATTTCAGTGAAATATGGAACTGTTCGGTATTTTATCTAACGGGTGGCGTCCCTAAGTCTAAATATTCTTGTTACATTGCACAACTTTCAATGTTATGTCATAATTACGTAAAATTCTGGCAAATTAGTTCGCAATGAGCCAGGCAGCCCAAACTGTTGCATATACCCTGACCTCTGTGTGCAATGAACGCAAGAGAAACGACACAATTTCATCTGGTTAATATTGCCTGCTAAACTGGATTAGTAGTTATATCTAGTGATTATGATTGATTGTTTTTTATAAGAAGTTTAATGCTAGCTAGCAATTTACCTTGGCTTCTACTGCATTCACGCAACAGGCAGGCTACTCGTGGAGTGCAATGGTTAGAGCGTTGGACTAGTTAACTGTGGTTGCAAGATTGAAACCCCTGAGCTGACAAGGTGAAAATCTGTCGTTCTGCCCCTGAACAAGGCAGTTAAACCACAGTTCCTAGTCAGTAATGAAAAATAAGAATGTGTTCTTAACCGAGTTGCCTAGTTAAATAAAAGGTGTAAAAAAATAATCGGAAATCGGGGCCCAAAAATACAGATTTCCGATTTGTTATGAAAACTTGAAATCGGCCCTAATTAATCGGCCATTCCGATTAATCGGTCGACCTCTAGTAGAGACCGGTGTGTCTGCAGTCCCATGTGTCTGTGATCTTGTAGAATACTGGTTGAGGGGTGTACTGGTTGAGGGGTGTAGATGTATTCAATATTTCCTTGCCCACGAACATTTGACCACCCATCAGAGATGATTGCAATACAGTCTGCTTTCTTTATGATTTGCTTGACCTTCACATGAACTCTGTTGAACTCTGCAAACAGCAAATGAGTAGAAAAAGCATGTCTGGTTGGAGGGGTGTATGCTGGGTGAAGAACATTCAGAAATCTCTTCCAATAAACATTGCCTGTGAGCATCAGAGGTAAACCAGTTGCATACACAGCTCGAGCAAGACATTCATCAGCATTTCCCTGACTACGTTCCTCCATTGAGTCAAAAAAGCTTCTGATTCCAGGAGGACCATAAGCTGTTGCTATCGATAAGGTGTCTGATTCATCATTTTCACCTCTCATAGAAGTAGAGGGACTTTTGTCAGATGTTGGTTGTTGTGAGCGATGAGAGAACTTTGTGCTTGGCCAGATGATTCTGCATCTTTGTTGCATTCTGCACATTTTGCACAGTATTTGCAAATGTACACAGCGTTTCCTTCAACATTAGTTGTGGTGAAATGTCTCCACATATCATCACATCAAGCATTTTCTTGTAACGATTAGAAAGAAATTAGTAAAAAACAAACAATTCCATGTACAGATATAGTTACGTAGTTAGATAAAACAATTCCTTTTGTAAGATAAATGTTTTAGCAGGCTCACGCAAGCTAAAACCCAGATGGTAGCAAAAATGAATTAGCAGAAATGGTTAACAAGTTAGAAATGATGATAAACACACTTTGCTGTAGGCTACTATTTACTAGTTAACAAAAAATCATGTATGTCATGTAAAATATTCACCCCAGCCTGTATTGTTATCAAAACTTACCAGAGAGCATGCAGTCCTTGGTTCAGACAGAGTAATAGTGTGGGCTCAATAGCATCTCATTAGTGTGCAAGATCTTGAGAATCAGCTGCACATGTGATGGAAGAATGCACTGTGAGGGTTGCAATTCCATTGAATTGGGGATAGTTTTACTTCTCTGGGATATGTTGGACGGTAGCGTCCCACCTCGCCAACAGCCAGTGAAATTGCAGGGCGCCAAATTCAAAACAGAAATCCCATAATTAAAATTCCTCAAACATACAAGTATTTTACACCATTTTAAAGATAAACTTCTTGTAAATCCAGCCACAGTGTCTAATTTCAAATAGGCTTTAGGGCAAAAGCACACCAAAAGATTGTTAGGTCAGCACCTAGTCACAGAAATCCATACAGCCATTTTCCAGCCAAGGAGAGGGCTCACAAAAATCAGAAATATTATATGCATATTCTAGCTTTTGGGGCTGAATAGCAGGCAGTTTACTCTGGGCACCTTTTTATCCAAGCTACTCAATACTGCCCCCCATTCCCAAAGAAGTTAACCAAGCTATGCAACAATACCTAGAATTGCTTTTTGTGTAGCCCACAAAAAAGGTTCTCTGTTAAAAGCTAACTTTTTTTTGATGAATTTAAGCGAAATTCCCCAAATTCCAGGGCTTAACTTCCCATGGAAAATTTAGTTTCCGACCCTTTGCAACCTTAGGGCCTACATAAAGCTGTCCCTACAGCTTGCCACTGCTATACCTGGCTATCAGCAGAGCCTTGTCTGGAGGCTAAATGGTTAATTCAGCATTAATGTCTGCCTTTAAAAAAGCAAAGCTGATATGGTTGACTTGCTTTAACAAATGTGGTTTCTACTGACAATTGAGATGTAGAAACTGGCATAATTGGACGACAAGTGGATAAGAGGCAATCTGTAATTTCGATTAAGACATTAATGAGCGAGCTAGAACGGACGCAGTCATAACTATTTGTTTAGCACTTTGAAATGTACAGTGACAATTCAGAACATGGGCCGTTCTTAGTGTTCTCCCTGTACACCAAGTCAGAACCGTGGGATAAGTAAAGTGGGCATATAAGCAGACAATGAAAGCTAGGGATGCAAGATATATCGGAATCTGCCAATATTAGCTACAAATGTCAACATCGGCATCGGCCCGATGTCTAGTTTAGATCAAGCTTCTTGGGAACGGCAGCAGATACAATCCCCCGGTTGTCTGTCCTAGTCGGAAATGTTAGCATGCGCTTGTTAGCATTTACCTAGCATCCGATATAAGAATTCCTTAGTAATTGTTAGAATTCTGGTTAGTGTTGTTTTTTGTGGGCCTTTTCATGAATTTTTTAAAAAATGGTGGCCTTTTATACGGTAATATTGTATACCCCGGGACAGGACAGGCAAGGTATGGAAATCTGGATACCGACCAACGCTCGTGGTAATGCATACTTTTTTTGCATACATTTTGAGGATGTAGGGGGAGGATGTATTTTTCTTCTGTAGACTATTACAGCAATTTTAAATATTAAATATAAGTCCTTCAATTATAATAAGTACTTAAAGAAGTCATTGAATTTGTCTTGCCTATGTATGAACCCTGTATAGAATGCTTGTTCAGCCCACAAATGAAAGATAAAATCACATGCTTTTGAAAGGATGCGTCATCCGCTTTCCTGTCAGATCATTTTATTTTTCATTCGGGCTAGTAACTTTTCAGTTGGCACTGGCCCAGTGTGCCACTGGCAAATTTAACTGAATGTCGAGCCCTGCTGTGTGTGGTGCACCTTGGGCCTAACAAGCCCAAATCCTAGGTGATGAAACCGTAGCTAATTGCAAATTGCATGTCCAGAAAAATACAAAAAAACAGCAATACAAATGATCGTAATTCACACGAGTGCCTTTCCAATGAAATGGTAATTGACCGTGTTGTAGTGAATCGTGCTTGCATGCCTTTGTGGTGCAGAGGTCCCTCAACCAGAGCAATCACAGTCCTGTGTCCGATGAGAAAGTAAGTAGCCTGTTGTGTTCCTCTGCATGGAACAAAGAACTCATTTTGTTTTTGAGGACTACCCATGTTTGTTCTACATAGCTCTCTGGGTAAAGACATTTTAGAGCATTTACATTTATTAATCGACTTTCCATTTTTTAATAGATTCAAATGGAATTCACTGGGTTTGTCAACATGTAATGGCTCATGGAAAATAGAGCTTCATTTTGTGAAACATTAGTCAAAAAAGGAAATTCCCCTACCTTGTAATTATTCTGAAAAATGTAGGCAAACTGTAAGGGCCAGCACAGAGTTTTTGAATAGCATGTTGAATGGATGAAAAAGACAACCCCAGGTTTGAATTCAGTGGAAGGTATGCTGTAAGAACAGGTGGCTTACTTTAATGAGCCCTGAATGCTTGAGAGGCACCTCCTTGCCTCTGTAGACTGGCTGTTCATGGCTGGATATTTTGGATGGTTAATTGCATACAGAACATGTGGGAGAGCTGTAAAGCATGTGTGGATTACTGTGAGGCTTTCTTTACAGCCCGTCTATCTACATCTGTTTGCCGCTCCGTGAGAAATGGTCTGTCGGGCTTCACTGACCCTCATTAGGAACATGGCGCTTTTAAGTCCCTGCGTCTTTTCTGCTTGATCTCAGACAAATGCCACTTTATTTGTATTTTTACCCATGCTCTTTGAAGATGACGCTACTTAAAAGGGAGCCATTTTGGTGACCTGTTTCTGCGGAGCACACAGAGGAGCTGACTATTTATTTCTGCAATTTTGTTTACCCAACATGAATGACATCCTCTCTGACTACATTGTCAACACATATTAACTGTCACGCTTCAGAATGTCCTTTTAAAATGTGCATTACCATCACCACCCATGGCGTGAGGTAAGTTCTCTTCATCTTCGTTATTTCTTTCTTCCTCAATTTGAGGAAATGAACCAATGGAGCCAAATATAAACGCAGAGTACTTAGATGAGTCATGCTAAGATATACATGTTTCTTTTTACTGGATAAAAAAAAAATCCTACTTAAAAAAAAAAAATCTAACATTTTATTTTGTCTTTTAATTGCTGGTTTCAGTTTAGCAGTAATAATGGCCATACGTTGTTGAGAAGCTCTTCTCAAATGCCTGCCACATAGAAGTGTTACTATTGTATGATTCGCTGGGCTTTCTTTTCTCAGTAGGTAGGCTAGTTACCTCATTGTCATGGTGCAGAAGAGGCGGTTCTAATCATCGTCACCATAATGAGTCGTGGTTTTGTAAACGTGTCAAGAACTTTGAGTCATGTTCTTCAGTTGACATGTCTAGGCTATTCAGTCTGTCACTGAATCAGTCTTTTCACAGAAGTTTTGCAATGTTGATCGAACCTCCTGTAACAATTGAGTAAACGCTCTACAAAGATGCTTTGAATGCTAATTTCTTACATTTGAAAACAAACCTTTTTGTTCATCCTATGTAAATAATTCTGGTGGAATAATTACTGGAATGATATGTTGGTAAATGCCAAAAGTAGTCTAAAATTGGCTGGTAATATTGTTCAACATATACATCGGTCTGGTTCTACCATCAACACACTCCTTACCCTCAGCTTTGTTTGTCAAGTTAGCTTTCACATGACGTTCTTTCACACAACAAGGACAAACAATTCTAGTGGGACTCGATGTGACGATCAATGTGTTATTTTCTTTCCCATTGTAACAGCAACACTTTTCTCTGCTCTTGTCACGTTGTGTCTTTGCTTTTTATATCCACTGCTTCCGACCCTGCGAATGCTGCGATTTTACAGTTAGCAGTGTTGAAGGGTTTGCAGCTGTTCGGTCCCTGTGGAACTCTGTGGCTTGATTGAAAGACTCCCTGGATAAGACACCCTCTCTCTTATTCTCCACAGCCCTGTCTTGCTCCAGCCTTGGTTAACCTCCCATAAGAGAGGAGTCCAAATAGCAGCTGGACTAGAACCCCAGGAGTGAAGATGAGCACTGTTCTACTGTATAATTAATTACATTTCTCTCTAAAACAGCTTTGTAGCCTTTGGGCTCTCTTGTGGAAGAAGTGACTGGTATTGGAATGTAATCATGAATGTGCTCCCCTATAATCTATGGGAAATTGTTTTGTGTGATTTGTGGCATTCATACACCCACCCATCATTCTCTCTTTTCTGTGCAGCTTTCTCTCACTTTTCGGTCTTTATAATAAATAAAAAAATCTCGTTCTCAGTTCCACATGGTGGCTGTGGTCCGTCCTGTCATTTTCCAGTGAATGGGCACGGTATGGAGCTCTGCTCTGCCTCTCTCTCCCTCTGTGCAGCACAGTGGCGGAAGTCATTGCATAGTAATTTCTACCCTTTAAAAAATACAAGCCGACAGGACATTGTATTCCTTTATCTTGTACATATGGTTTCCCATTCTTTGACACATGCATGCAGTGTATCTGTCTTCATCTTTCTCTTGTGTCTTCTAGTAGCTCTTTTCTATATCAGTCAACAATGCATGTATATGCACACACATACACACCCCTGCAGGCACATAAAATTAACACAGCCAGGTGCTTTGTAGGCTGACCTCAGCAGCTGCTTGGGCTGGCCAGGCTGAGGAGGGTAGAGAGTGATAGGTGCCAGAGAAACAAGCAGGGCCTTCATTACCCTACATGAGCACAAACCCTAATGACTAATTGATTGGGTTGTAATGGCCTGCTGCATTACTGTGGAGCCCAGGTCCTGTTGCCTTGGCAGCTCAGTCAGCTCCAGGTCTGTTGTCGTTAATGGGCTGCAGCCTCACTGGACTCCAACCCTTCCCGGGCTCAGCTGAGCATACCCGTGCCTGATCTAGAGATGTTTTGTTTGCCCAGAGAGACTTAAGTTTCTTTAAAGATGAGCTTCTCTGTCTCTGGCTTCCCACAGTGACTACTGGCGTGTAGCTCTGCCTTCCCCACAGTTAAGTAATGGGGAAATCCTGTCTGGTTAAAGGAATACTTCTACATTTTGACAACCTTCATAGATTAAAGGGCGTCATTGCCAAAGTACCGAAGTATCCCTTTAATTTGGTCAGGATTGCAGTGCATTTGTCTGTTTCGTCACTTCAGTTACTGTGGTCTGACATTTTCAGAGGCTTCTTTAACCCATACTAGATTGACTCGTATGGTGTTTCCATAGCATCGTATGATATCAGCAGTGTAATTACCAAACTGTGCTGGGAAAAGGGAGGTCATAGATTGAATGTAAGTCACCTACTATTAACGGATGAGGAGTGTGTTAATGAATCTTGTCTTGTGCAAACCCTACACACACACCTTTGTCATCTCCCTTGTTTAATTCCCTGTCCCCTGACATCTTTCATAGGCACATAGGCCTTGTTGGCTCCTCTATCTGTTCCATTAATTAGGGCTTTGTAAACAAATGGGATTTGCACTCTTCCTGTGCCTATGCAAGAGTACTTCATGTGTGTGCATGTATTGTGTGTGTACCTCCCGAAGCGGTGTATTTAGATGTAGGCATAATGTTGTCATTATTATTTTGGTAAATCAGCCTTTTTGGCATGAATAACATTTACAGTTTGTTCACCTGTGAATCTCTTTGAGATTAGATGAGCAGGTAATGAAATGTCCTGTTTATGTGGGCGTTTACTTACTAGCCTTGCAAGTATATTTGTTTGTGTACATCAGAAACATTCAGAGATTACTGCTTATTTTATTGTTTGTACACTGTGTAGCCTATATACGCAGTCAATATTTTATTAATGCTGTAATATTCAAAGTGAGAACCAAGCCTATAAGCAATTGCTTTTCAGCATGAAATTCATGCTTGTCTGTTGAATGGGTGGTTATGGTGAATTTGAAAATTCCATTATTGGCTAAAGACAAAAGGGGAGGAAGTAAATTTAGTCTGGCTAGAGATGTCTGGGAGGAGAACTGCCATCAATTTAGATTCCCTTTGCCTCTAACTGTTAGAGGCTCAGCCAATGGAAAAGTTCTGGAACTCTCTCCCCATTACCCAGACTGGAGTTGCGAGAGGTTGTGGAGGTGCTGGTTATGTGCCTGGGGTCACTGACTTCTTTGTGGTCTGGCTTTATTCATAGGAAGTCAAATCATTTGGCTAGCGCTAGCCTTTGACATGCCCCCAACAATCGGATGTTTCGGTTTTCAGGGAAAATGGAAAACGAGCGTGTGACGCGACTTCCCTTTTTGGATGTTAACTTGTTATGGCTGCAATCCATAATAATAATTGTCATCAACAACCGCTGAATAGCATAGCGCCACATTCAATGAATATTACAAAAAATATTTATATTCATGAAATCACAAGTGCAATATAGGAAAACACAGCATAGCCTTTTGTTAATCCACCTGTCGTGTCATTTTTAAAATATGCTTTACAGCAAAAGCAATCCAAGCGTTTAAGTTTATCGATCGCTCAACAAAACATTATGTACACTTAGCATCAAGTAGCTTGGTCACGAAAAACAATCAAATTAATAGTTTACCTTTTGATCTTTGGATGTTTTCACTCACGAGACTCCCAGTTACATAAATGTTACTTTCGTTCCATAAAGATTATTTTTTATATCCAAAATACCTCTTTTTGTTTGGCGCGTTATGTTCAGAAATCCACAGGAAAGAGCGGTCATGACAACGCAGACAAATTCCAAATAGTTTCTTTAATGTCCACAGAAACATGTCAAACGTATTTTATAATCAATCCTCAGGTTGTTTTTAAAATATGTAACAATAATATATCAACCGCAAATGTCTTTATCAGTAGGAGAGGGAAAGGCAATGGCAGCCCAAACTCTGTTGTGCGAGCAAAACTCATGTGAACACCTGACGCGATGTTATCTTTCTGGCTCATTTTTCAAAATAATAGCCTGAAACTATGTCTGAAGATGGTTGACACCTTGAGGAAGTGATAGGAAAAGGAATCTGGTTGATATCCCTTTAAATGGAGCAGAGGGAGGCTATGGAACATGGAGTTTTCAAAATAGAAGCCACTTCCTGGTTTGATTTTCCTCAGAGTTTCGCGTGCAATATCAGTTCTGTTATACTCAGACAATATTTTGACAGTTTTGGAAACTTTAGAGTGTTTTCTATCCAATACTAATAATAATATGCATATATTAGCGACTGAGGAGCTGGCCGTTTACTCTGGGCACCTTTTCATCCAAGCTACTCAATACTGCCCCTGCAGCCATAAGAAGTGAACTTCTTACAGCTGAAATCCCATGAATGGGATCGATTTGACAACAGCCAGTGGAAGTGCAGGGCCCCAAATTCAAACAGAAATCTCATAATTAAAATTCCTCAAACATACAAGTATTATACACCATTTTAAAGATAAACTTGTTGTTAATCCCACAGTGTCTGATTTCAAAAAGGCTTTACGACGAAAGCATACCATGCGATTATGTTCACAGAAAAACACAGCCATTTTTCCAGCCAAAGAGAGGAGTCACAAAAAGCAGAAATGGAGATAAAATGAATCACTAACCTTTGATTGATCTTCATCAGATGGCACTCATAGGATTTCATGTTACACAATACATGTAATTTTTTGTTTGATAAAGTTCATATTTACATCCAAAAATCTGTTTACATTGGCACGTTATGTTCAGAAATGCATTGTCTCAAACAAACATCCAGTGAAAGTGCAGAGAGCCACGTCAAATTACAGAAATACTCATCATAAATGTTGATGAAAATACAAGTGTTATACACGGAGTTAAAGATACACTTCTCCTTAATGCAACCGCTGTGTCAGATTTCAAAAAAGCTTTACGGAAAAAGCACACCATGCAATAATCTGAGTACAGCGCTCAGGCACCAAAACAAGCCATACAGATATCCGCCATGTTGTGGAGTCAACAGAAGTCTGAAATAGCATTATAAATATTCACCAAACTTTGATCTTCATCGGAATGCACTCCCAGGAATCCCAGTTCCACAATAAATCTTTGTTTTGTTCGATAAAGTCCATAATTTATATCCAAATACCTTCTTTTTGTTTGCGCCTTTAGTTCACAAATCCAAGTTCAAAAATTCCATTACAGTTCGTAGAAACATGTCAAACGATGTATAGAATCTATCTTTAGGATGGTTTTTAACATAAATCTTCAATAATGTTTCAACCGTATAATTCCTTTGTCTTTCACGGCCATGCGCATGACTTAGCTTATGGCATTCGGCCCAACCTCTTAGTCAAACAGCTCTTATTTGCACCCCCTTCATAGTAGAAGCCTGAAACAAGGCTCTAAAGACTGTTGACATCTAGTGGAAGCCTTAGGAAGTGCAATCTGACCAAATTTCCACTATTTTGGATAGGCAGAGTTGAAAAACTACAAACCTCAGATTTCCCACTTCCTGGTTGGATTTTTTTTCTCAGGTTTTTGCCTGCCATATGAGTTATGTTATACCCACAGACATCATTCAAACAGTTTTAGAAACTCAAGTGTTTTCTATCCAAATCTACTAATAATATGAATATCTTAGCTTCTGGGCCTGAGTAGCAGGCAGTTTACTCTGGGCACCTTTTTATTCAAGCTACTCAATACTGCCCCCCATTCCCAAAGAAGTTAACAAGGGAACACTTCGTCTTTGCTCCTCCTCCACATTTACTGGATTGGTTGAACAGTGCAGAAGAGAACCTCCCCCGACCATTTTCCCCCCCTTCTCGATAAAGGCCAGTATGTAGGAAAACATGTTTCATCCGTTTTATTTTTCCTCCTGCGTTAGGTTAGGCTAGCGCAGAGGGGTGAATGGAAATCGACTGTGGAAAATCACCAGCTCCTTTGTAGGCCGCTATCACTTGCATGACTCCCTTCACTCTTAAGACCACTGATATGACTTAGCTTGTTTGCTAAACATGTGTAGTTATACATTTAAATGTTAGATGCACTTCCCTAGATTTAATTGCTTATCCACCAAACCCATGTTTTGAATAATTGTCACTGTAATCCGATATTAGCTAGTCATTTCCAAGTGTTGTACACCACCTCACTCCCCTGGTACTTCTGCCTCGCTCTCTGGAATCCTGTTATCGTAGTCTAATCATATTTATTAATGGAATCAGGCCCTCCATGCTGATCCCCTGACTAGCTGGAACCATGCGTTCATAATGGAGTCTGTTTATAAACAGCCAGGAGAAGGAATCCATCTTGCAGGTGAATTCCCATCGTGGCACTCTACTCAGTTTTCCATTAAGGCCCCAGACCAGCTGCTCATTTAAACTGGACTCCTGATAGAGATGTGTTTGTGTGTGTTCTGCTGATTCAAGCTCCCTTGAGTGCCACACATTTCACACACAGCCCTGGCTCAGCATCTTGTGTGTTTAAAAAAAATATTTTTATTTTGCTCTCGGGTGCTCACATCTGCTCGCTCACATCTGTACTTTGTCGTGCTGAATTTGTGTGTGTGTGTGTGTGTGTGTCACAGAAAGAACCTCTAACCCATTTGGCTTATACTCCTGGGTGTCTGTCTGTGTAGTCTGTACACAGGCCTACTGTATTTCAATGTGTATCTGCGGCTGACTGATTTCACATCCTCTTGTGCTCCTGTGGCATCTGGACCTCTCCTCCATTGTCTGAGCAGCAGTGGGAGAGTGTCTCTTTCTGCCTGAAGCCCCACCAGTACAAATGGGACTTTGTCTGCTTCACACACATGCTTAGCCTTGCATTGAAGCAGTGAGTGTATTGGGTTCCCCAGCGTATTCTGTTCTTCCTAGCGTATTCTGTCGTCTCCCTAGATGAAGCCAGTCTGTTTCTTCCATCCATACTAGAGAGTGAGTTATATTACTGTGGGCGCAGGCCAGAGCGGGCTGTCATCACCCCTCCATCCCCACCCTGGGATTAGACTGCAGTTGGTTGTGTGTTGGCAGCATCCCCCTCCATGGGAGGCATGGCAGTACTACCCAGACGGCTGCGGATGCAGCCACTGCCTGCTGAACAGGGATTCTACGTTGTCCCTCTCACAGAGTGATGATTTGGGATCCAAATTGAATTTGTCATCTGTTTATAGCTTTTCGAAAACAGAATTTGGATAATAGATAATGGTGAACCATTCAAAGGCTTTGTTCTCCCTCCATCAAAGCAGCCGTAATATGCTGTGTTTAATTGTCTCGGCAGGGGAGAAATCGATCTAGAACACATCTATAAAAAGGCTTTTATTTCCATAGAGATAGAAGCATCTCGTGTGATAATATGTAGCCTAGGATACTAGTACTGAGCGATTTAGTGCTTTTTGAGGTAGTTTCGGTTCAATTTTATATGTTTTTAAATATTTTGAAAAAAATGACACATGCACTGTTCTTTGTGGTTTGAATGCTGTAACACAGAATAAAACAATTATGTCCCATGATGGTAATAACTGCCCATTTCCGCTTATCTCTTATTAACCATTTATTTGACTTTAGTAAACTACTTAAGTTGTGTATATTGCATTTGTTATGTTTGTCAACTTTATTTCATTCCATTCCAAGTCATCTCTAGAGCTGCTGCATATGCTGCCTGACAATTACTATTTTAGTAGTTTTTCAAAGTAAATAAGGCATACTTTTGTCACCGCTATCAATCACTTAGATCATGTATTTTCAGGTAGAGATACCTCGCGAAGCAACTGCTCTCTATCCCTCTCGATCACCAGTCTTCGGTCTCTTCTCCCCCTCTCTGTCTGCCCCACACAGACTGGACAAGTAGATGCACAATGGATTATGGTCGGACTTGATCTGATTTCTCTCTAGAGAAACTACACACTGAGCTCACAGAAAAAACCCAGAACAAAATGAAATTCAAATAATTGACCCAACATGGTCAATTGGTTTAAAAAATAACGAACATTTTGCTTAATCGCTCAGCACTACTACACAGCCACTGTATAAGGTGTATATCAAGCTTTCTGCTATGTAGGAAGGAGCATTCGGGCTACATCTCTCTTTCCTATACATACGGTGAAGGTCTTTCCCCCCCTGCTCCTACTTGCACTTTATTCATGGAAGTCCATGAAGCAGTAGATTGAGTTGTGGGTGTGTGTATACAATTATCATAGAATGACATTGAGGCAGCAGTGGGCCCTACTGGCTGTAGCCAGATATGATTTGAAACTGGGAGGCGGAGGAGTGTTTGCCCGGGTGGATGTCGCAAACACTCCGTGAAACACATTTGTTTTTAATGATGTTGCCTCATTTGGAAAGGGCATCTGAGGTGCTGCCTTTTTTTGCGTGTGTTTTAAAATATATAGACCTACAAGCTGCGATTCACCATCCAGTGGTTCCTTGTGTCTTTTTGCTCTGGATGAGGTCCACAGTTGGGAGAAGTCTCAGAGTGGTTTTGGTTCTGCTCGGAGTGCTCTCTCCCTAAAAACCAGACAGACACTGCGACAAAGCCTTTCACTAGCTCACAGAACTGGTCTTTTGTGTGTGGCTATCGATCTAATGCCTTTTATCTACTGGCCTAAGAGTTGAGAGGAGAGTGGTCACACACACACACTCTGCAGTCCAGGTGGATTCCATGGAGACCAGACTTTCCTAAGGCCCTCAGTGCTGCAGTGCGCTCTGGCAACCTGTTCCAGCCAGGAATAACTCCAATCTCAGGCCATGTCTCTCTACCATTGCCCTCTCTCCAATGCCTTATGAAAAAAGTATTATTTGATTGAAGTTCTGCATTGTGCTAATTGTCCGCAGCCAGCCCCCTTGGCAGAGAAGAGCGTCTGCTCTAATTTAAGTGTGGTGATTCTCCTCGCCCTGCTCTCAGCAGGCAGTCCACTACAGCAGCCTCTCCGCTCTCACAGGTACCAGGGAGTCACACAGAGAGAACATGCACCAATGGAGCCTGTGCTGTGTTCCCAGAGTGCAGTGGCTTGACTTTGCATGTGTGAGCCGCCTTATTCATACTCTCTGGCTGTCATGATTTTACTTATATTTCTTTGTAGCAGTGGAACACACTGCAGCTTTAAGTGCTGTGACTCACTGTCAGATATGTTCTCTGTATGTATTAGAGGTCGACCGATTATGATTTTTCAACGCCGATACCGATTATTGGAGGGCCGAAAAATGCTGATACCGATTAATCGGGCAATTTTTATTTATTTATTAAAAATATTATTTATTATATATATATGTGTGTGTAATAATGACAATTACAACAATACTGAATGAACAGTTTTTAAAATGTTTAACTTAATATAATACATAAATAAAATCAATTTAGTCTCAAATAAGAAATGAAACCTGTTCAATTTGGTTTAAATAATGCAAAAACAAAGTGTTGGAGAAGAACGTAAAAGTGCAATATGTGCCATGTAAGAAAGCTAACGTTTAAGTTCCTTGCTCAGAACATGAGAACATATGAAAGCTGGTGGTCTTCAATATTCCCAGGTAAGAAGTTTTAGGTTGTAGTTATTATAGGACTATTTCTCTCTATACCATTTTGTATTTCATAGACCTTTGACTATTGGATGTTCTTATAGGCTCTTTAGTATTGTCAGCCTAATCTTGGGAATTGATAGGCTTGAAGTCATAAACAGCGCTGTGCATCCCAGCATTGCTAAGAGCTGCTGTTTGCATGAATGCTTATGTGCCTGCTGCTGCCTATAACCGCTCAGACTGCACTATCAAATCATAGACTAAATTATAATATAATAAACACACAAATACGAACCTTAGGTCATTAATATGGTCAAATCCGGAAACTATAATTTCAAAAAAATAAACGTTTATTCTTTCAGTGAAATACGGAAGGAACCGTTCCGTATTTTATCGAACAGGTGGCATCCCTAAGTCTAGATATTGCTGTTACATTGCACAACCTTCAATGTTATGTCATAATTATGTAAAAATCTGGCAAATTAATTACTGTCTCTGTTAGGAAGAAATGGTCTTCACACAGTTCGCAACGAACCAGGCGACCCAAACTGCTGCATATTCCCTGACTCTGCTTGCACTGAACGCAAGAGAAGTGACACAATTTCCCTAGTTAATATTGCCTGCTAACATGAATTTCTTTTAACTAAATATACAGGTTTAAATATATACCTCTGTATTGATTTTAAGAAAGGCATTGATATTTATGGTTACGTACATTGGAGCAACGACAGTGCTTCTTTTTGAGAATTCGCTTGTTAAATCATCACCCATTTGGCGAAGTAGGCTGTGATTTGATGATAAATTTAACAGGCACCGCATTGATTATATGCAACGCAAGACAAGCTAGTTAAACTAGTAATATCATCAACCATGTGTAGTTATGTTAAGATTCATTTGTTTTTTTTATAAGATAAGTTTAATGCTAGCAAGCAATTTACCTTGGCTCCTTACTGCAATCACGTAACAGCTGGTCAGCCTGCCACGCAGTCTCCTTGTGGAGTGCAATGTAATCGACCGATTTATGAAAATTTGAAATCGGCCCTAATTAATCGGCCATGCCGATTAATCGGTCGACCTCTAGTATGTATGGAGCAGAGCTTAAATGTTATGGAGGATGGCTCATTAGCGGTTGAAAACAATTCTAGAGATTTATGCGACCTACTGAACTCGAGTCTGATTAGAGATAATTGGCACTCCATAAGATGAGAGAGACAAAAGTGTATGTGGAGATGACTGCAACAGGTGGTGGGCTTGTACAGGGATTTTGTGTGTGTGAGAGAACACAGTGGAGGATGCTGACTGTTCTTTCTCCTGAAAGATATACTACAAAGCAGGATCAACGAGTTAGCCAGCTAACTTTGATAAACAACCAGAAATAACAGTTGATGTTCTGGTTCGTCAAGAAAGCTAAACGTAGATATTGCATGTGTTTGGTTTTTGAGTCAATTAGACCAGGCCCGTTTCAAGCTTGTCTTTATAAAAAACTAAAGTTATTTAGAATATTCTGGCAAGTTAGCTGGCTAATTCCTTGATCTTGCTTTGTAATATATCACTCTAGTCTGATCCAGATGCATGAGTCATCTAGCAGGCTGTAGGGAGAGCTCAGACACACACACGACTCATAGGGCTGGGAGATATATCACATACATTCAAATGAATGTTTGTTGAGATCGGTGTGGAAGAACTTGACTGGCCTGCACAGAGCCCTGACCTCAACCCTATAGAACACCTTTGGGATTAATTGGAATGCCATCTGTGAGCCAGGCCTAATCGCCCAACATCAGTGCCTGACCTCACTAATGCTCTTTTGGCTGAATGGAAGCAAGTCCCTGCAGAAATGTTCTGACATCTAGCGGAAAGCCTTCCCAGAAGGGTGGAGGCTGTTATAGCAGCAAAGGAGGGGGTTGTTGTTGTTGTTAAGGTTCTTGCTCAAGGCCACAACTGCAGGAAATGCTGTATAATATAACACATGGGATCAGAGACCAGCAGCCTTCCATTGTCAATAAAAGTGATAATAATGAATGTTATTTTGGGAAGTGGTTCCTTGCATCATACAACACAATTTTCAGTCACCTTTTGGCCCATGGTCAGTGGTGGAAAAAGTACCCTATTGTCATACTTGAGTAAAAGTCAAGATACCTTAATAGAAAAGGACTCAAGTAAAAATCACCCAGTAAAATACCACTTGACTAAAAGTCTAAGTATTTGGTATTAAATATACTAGAGTATAAATAATTTAAAATTGCTTATATTAACAAACCAGACAGCACATTTTTTAAATATAATTTACTGATAGCCAGGGGCACACTACTACACGCAGACAATTTACAAATTTAACCATTTGTGTTTAATAATCCGCCAGCTCAGAGGCAGTATTTGTATTTATTAGGGATCCCCATTAGCTGTTGCCAAGGCAGCAGCTACTCTTCCTGGTGACCAAACACATTAAGGCACTTACATCATGTATCATTATTAAACCACTTTATATCTGCAATACCTAATGTATAATACCACCATACAGCAATATTACAATGCACGTGTGTGTAGAGTGCGTGTGCTAGCGCTTGTATGCGTGTGTCTGTACCTTTGTTTCTTCACAGTCCCCGCTGTTCCATTTTTAAATATTTTTTAAAATCTGATTCTACAGCTTGCATCAGTTACCTGATGCAGAATAGAGTTTCATGTAGTCATGGCTCTATGTAGTACTGTGCACCTCCCATAGTCTGTTTTGGACTTGGGGACTGTGAAGTATCCTCTGGTGTAGAGGTCGACCGATTTAATTAAGGCTGATTTCAAGTTTTCATAACAATCGGAAATCGGTATTTTTGGACACCGATTTGGCCGAAATTTTTATTTATTTATTTATTTTTAACATCTTTAAGTCAGTTAAGAACACACTCTTATTTTCAATGACGGCCTAGGAACGGTGGGTTAACTGCCTCTTTCAGGGGCAGAACGACAGGTTTTTACTTTGTCAGCTCGGGGGATTCAATCTTGCAACCTTACAGTTAACTAGTCCAACGCTCTAACCACCTGCCTCTCATTGCACTCCATGAGGAGACTGCCTGTTACGCGAATGCAGTAAGCCAAGGTAAGTTGCTAGCTAGCATTAAACTTCTTATAAAAAAGAATCAATCATAATCACTAGTTAACTACACATAGTTGATGATATTACTAGTTTAACTAGCGTGTCCTGCGTTGCACATAATTGATGTGGTGCGTATCGTTGCTCCAATGTGTACCTAACCATAAACATCAATGCCTTTCTTAAAATCAATACACAGAAGTATATATTTTTAAACCTGCATATTTAGCTAATCTTAGCTAGTCTTGTTTTCGAGATGATAGTTTCCGGATTCGACCATATTAATGACCAAAGGCTCGTATTTCTGTGTGTTATCATGTTATAATTAAGTCTATGATTTGATAGAGCAGTCTGACTGAGCGATGGTAGGCACCAGCAGGCTCGTAAGCATTCATTCAAACAGCACTTTCCTGTGTTTGCCAGCAGCTATTTATGACTTCAAGCCTATCAACTCCCGAGATTAGGCTTGTGCAACCGATGTGTAATGGCTAGCTAGTTAGCGGGGTGCGCGCTTTCTCTGCAAGGGCCGCTGCTTTTGTGGAGTGATGGGTAACGCTGCTTCGAAGGTGGCTGTTGTCGTTGTGTTCCTGGTTCGAGCCCAGGTAGGAGCGAGGAGAGGGACGGACCTATACTGTTACACTGGCAATACTAAAGTGCCTATAAGAACATCCAATAGTCAAAGGTTAATGAAATACAAATAGCATAGAGAGAAATAGTCCTATAATTCCTATAATAAGTACAACCTAAAACTTCTTACCTGGGAATATTGAAGACTCATGTTAAAAGGAACCACCAGCTTTCATATGTTCTCATGTTCTGAGCAAGGAACTTAATAAACGTTAGCTTTCTTACATGGCACATATTGCACTTTTACTTTTTTCTCCAACACTTTGTTTTTGCATTATTTAAACCAAATTGAACATGTTTCATTAATTATTTGAGGCTAAATTGATTTAATTGATGTATTATATTAAGTTAAAATAAGTGTTCATTCAGTATTGTTGTAATTGTCATAATTACACATAAAAAAAAAAAATCGGCCGATTTAATCGGTAGCAGCGTTTTTTTTTGGGGTCCTCCAATAATCGGTATCGGCGTTGAAAAAACAATCGCCCGACCTCTACTCTGGTGGCATGTCTTGTGGGGTATGCATGGGTGTCTGAGCTGTGTGCTAGTAGTTTAAACAGACAGCTCGGTACATTCAGCTTGTCAACACTTCTTACAAAACAAGTGGTGATGAACTCAATCGCTCCTCCACTTTGATCCAGCATATTATTATTGTTAGCGCTCCATGTACATTTAAGGGCCAGCCGTGCTGCCCTGTTCTGAGACAATGGTCTCACAAGTCCGTGTCTGTAACACCTGACCACACAACTGAACAATGGTCCAGGTGCGACAAAACTAGAGCGTCTAGGATCAAACTTGTTGATGGTGGTGTTAAGGCAGGATGGCACTTTATTATGGACAGACTTCTCCCCATCTTAGCAACTGTTGTATCAATATGTTTTGACCATGACATTTTACAATCCAGGGTTACTCCAAGCAGTTTAGTCAACTCAACTTGCGAAATGTCCCGCAGTAGGGTTGCCCAGGGATGTTCTCTTGATAAGTGCGTGAATTGGGACATTTTTCCGGTCCTGCTAAGCTTACATAATGTAACGTGTCCCTTTTGGGTGTCAGGGAAAATGTATGGAGTAAAAAGTACATTACTTTCTTTAGGAATGTAGTGACTGTAAACTCTCCTTCCAGACTCATATTAAGCATCTCCAATCCAAAATTAAATCTCGACTCGGCTTCCTATTTTGCAACAAAGCCTCCTTCACTCATGCTGCCAAACATACCCTCGTAAAACTGACTATCCTACCGATCCTTGACTTCGGAGATGTCGTTTACAGAACAGCCTCCAACACTCTACTCAGACTACATCCAATTTGCTATCCCAGTGCCATCTGTTTTGTCACCAAAGCCCCATATACTACCCACCACTGCGACCTGTATGCTCCCGTTGGCTGACCCTCGCTACGTATTCATCGCCAAACCCACTGGCTCCGGGTCATCTATAAGTCTTTGCTATGTAAAACTCAGCCTTATCTCAGCTCACTGGTCACCATAGCAACACCCACCCGTAGCACGCACTCCAGCAGGTATATCTCACTTGTCATCCCCAAAGCCAACACCTCCTTTGGCCTCCTTTCCTTCCAGTTCTCTGCTGCAAATGACTGGAACAAATTACAAAAATCCCTGAAGTTGGAGACATATCTCCCTCACTAACTTTAAGCTTCAGCTGTCAGAGCAGCTTACCGATCGCTGCAGCTGTATACAGCCCATCTGTAAATAGCCCATCCAACTACCTACCTCATCCCATATTTGTTTTTGCTTTTCTCTTTTGCACACCAGTATTTCTAATTGCACATCTATAACACCAGTGTTAATTGCTAAATTGTAATTACGTCGCCACTATGGCCTATTTATTGCCTTACCTCTTTACTTCATTTGCACACACTACATACAGATTTTCTATTGTGTTATTGACTGTACATTTGTTTATCCCATGTGTAACTCGGTGGTGTTGTTTTTGTCGCACTGCTTTGCTTTATCTTGGCCAGGTCGTAGTTGTAAATGAGTACTTGTGCTCAACTGGCCTAGCTGGTTAAATAAAGGTGAAAAAATAAATAAATAAATTTGTCAAATATAACTAGTAAGGGCCTCCCAAGTGGCGCAGCATCGCAGTGTTTGAGGCGTCATAACAGACCCAGGTTTGATCCCAGCTGGCTGTGACCGGGAGGCCCATGTCCCAGCGTCGTCCGGGTTAGGGGAGGGTTTGGCCTGCCAGGATGTCCTTTTCCCATCGTGCTCTAGTGACTTGTGTCACTAGTTGCTAGTTGCTAGTTGTGCTGTTTCCTCTGATACATCGGTGCGGCAGGGCTTTCGGGTTAAGCAAGCAGTGTGGCAGGGCCGTGTTTCGGAGGACGCATGGGTCTCGACTTTTGCCTCTCCCGAGTCCTTACGATAGTTGCTGCGATGTGGTGAAGACTGGAACTACCAATTGGATATCACCTAAAAGTAAAACAATTTTATATATATATATATATATATCCCAAAAAACGAGTGAAGTAGTACTTTAAAATAATTTAATTAAGTACTTCACACCACTGCCCATGGTATTATGTTCTTTTTTTTTGTGGAAAAGTGACTTGAGCTTTCGGACAAGTAAGAAAATGTGGCTAAAAAAGTTCATGTCAAGCCCTGGAGTTTTTCATTTCCCATTGATGGAGAGCACTGTGCTCTTGGAAACTTTCAACACTCAACAAATAGTTGTATACCCTTCCCCAGATATATGCCTCATCACAATCCTGTCTTGAAGATCTACCGACAGTTACTTGGACTTGATGGAATAGTTTCTGCTCTGACATGCACCGTCAACTTTAAATAGACAGATGTTGCTTTCTAAATCACGTCCAAACAATTGAATTGTCCACAGGTGGACTCCAATCAAGTTGTAGTGACTTCTCAAGGATGATCCAAGGAAATTGGATGCACCTGATGTCAATTTGTAGTGTCATAGCATTGGGGTGTGAATTCTTATGACGCCTTTTCCCACTGCATTGTTCTTAATCCCGAGCTATCTTAGCCCCAGGCTAGACAGCCCTGAGCTAGCTGTGTTTACAAAAGCATTTGTTAACCCGGGGCTAAGCTTTAGCACTTGTATAACAAAGCCCTGGGTTAACAGACAAATGTGACACGCGACAATGTTATAAACAAGACATTTATTAACACATTCTGTCCTCTTGCTTCTGGCCTAGCATTTAATTTCCAACAGTGATGGTATGTATAAACCTTGCTGTCTTGCCTGTCCAATATCGGAAACAATGTTCCACTTTTGAAATTCGATCTCACCCCTGTACAGAGAATGCTGTGAATGTCTGTCAAAAAGCGATGCAAGTGGAGAAAAATTGAGCATTTTGCTGCCGTTCCAGCATTAGAGTTTGTAGCTTTAGTTGGCTAAGTGAGAAGACATTTGCCAGCCTTCATAGTCACCATTTTTGTTAGGCATAATAACCAATGTTATTGCATGGATGTTTTTTGTCCTCAGATGAAAGGATTCAATAGTATGAATTTACTTATCAAAACAACGCGCAGAACCCACGTGTTAAACTCTTGCTTAGCCCCGGGCGAAAATCTCCTGTAGCCCAGGAGTCCGGATAATTTTAGCCCTAGGCGAAGATGCAGTGTGACTGCACCTTTGTAAATGAGAGATTATAACTAAAATGTTCTATATGTTTGGAAACATTTCTAAAAACATGTTTTCACTTTGTCATTATGGGGTATTGTGTGTAGATAGATGGGTGAGAAAATATATATTTAATACATTTAGAATTCCGTCTAACACAATGTGGAATAAGTCGAGGGGTATGAATCCTTTCTGAAGGCACTGTAGGTACAATTGACTTGCATTGGATTTGTGCCACAACTGCTAAAAAGTTATCATTTCAAACAGTGGACAACAAAACCAAAGCATGGAGCACGGTTACATGCACATAAGACTTTTGTGGATATTCACATGAATATAATTGTCCCTTTTTAAAATTTCCCTAATAATCCTGTTAACATCGACACGTCTCAAATCAGGTTACCTGATGGGACTTTTGATAGATGAAGGAAATCTGCAATCAAAATATGTTTTAACACGGTGACCATGTTATTTTTGCGAAAACTATTTGAGTCTGAGGTCGGACATAATCAATTTGTATGTGAAATGTATTTCTAAGATGCATTTCAGGTTTTCCACACTCACTTCACTCGCTCTTAAGGAGGCGGCTTGTGCTACTGGTGCTGGCACATGTAAAATATACAGCTGGAACGCCGATTTAAAAAATGTTTTACATGTCCTAATAATTCAAAAGATTGCTCAGAAAACCAAGTTATTTTAATTGGCATATACTTACGTCGGCATGAGGTCATAATATAAGTAAGGTGTTTACTTGACTAATGGCATACTCTGACATAATCGGTTTAATATCAAATTATTAGTGAGCATGTAAACATACTCATGGATTGCTGTCATCCCTTGTCCATAGACTGATAAAAGGGGAAGGGAACACATTTTGTCATTTGGGTAAACTATCCCTTTAACATTGCGAGGGGGGATTCTAAAAAGAGAGCGGGGGGAAAAATGGAACAGCACCGTCTTGTGGTCAGAACTTGGTAATATCAGGATGTAGGATGGGACAGAAACCTAACAATTTCCTTGACTAATGTTTCTGAACAGGGAAAAAAAACCATCACGAAATTCATTGGGAACACATTACATAGGATGAAGAAACAATCCTTTAAGCCGCAGCTTTATACTACTTGTAAGACAGAGAACTGATACTGTATACTTGTTGATGGTGTGGGGGGTCCGTAGGTGGCTTTTGACTTTCTTTGGATTCCTCATATCTAACTCATTGTTAGAAAACAGTTTGTTCCTAATCGATTGTTAGTTACTATATTTATTGAATATTATATGAATCCTATATATTAAAATGGCCAATTTGGGTGCAATCAGTTAGCTTAATTTATGATATTAAATTGTGTTTCAACAAAATAATGTTGCAGAAATGCTTGTTTTATTTGGTTCTAACAGAAACAATTTCAGAATAATCTGAGGTGGTGGGTGTCGATTGTCTTTCTTGTGCTTCTTGAGGTGGAACGACCCTCTTATGTGTTGTCAGTCTGAGGCTTGGTGCAGATTAATGTCCTGACCAGACTTCGATAGGGATGCTGTTCAGACCGTAAGGGGGAAGCAGGCAGCGGACAACAACGACTGGTGTCTAAAAACATCTCCCAGTGGAATCTCTGGGAACGGAGTAGAAGCACTCGCATTATATAGTCACGTAGCAGCGGCTCACTACTACAGCGACTTACTACAACCAAGGTGGGTTTTCTTCAAATCAACCCAGTTTTGGTTTCCTACTGTAGGAGGAAACTAGGAAGGAAGTTGTGATCCAGTTGGCTAAGTGGTGGGGGGTTTGGTGTTTTTTAATCTGCCGACCCGGCGCTGACCCCTTCGTCGCCATGGCGACAGGCCCCCGCTTGGGTACAGGCGGAGCATAGGAGGCTGGCTTGTTAAATTCCACTGCCGGCATGTTTGAGCACGATGACACCGTTTCATAACCAGCACGGCAACCAGTGAACACTGTCAGAGAGAGGGGGGGTGAGATGGGATGTGGGCAGTTGGTTGCCTGGAGACCGCCGCCAGAGAGCTCTTGCAGTGAAGAATCTCTCACACCATGCAAAGCCTGGTCACGGTGAAGTCTGACTAAGTCGTTTGTCTTTTGTTGTGTCCTTGTTGTCAGGAACATAAATTGTTGCTGGTCTATTATTCTTTTTTTTGAAGTTATTCTCCCCACCACATCCATTAAAGCGTTTTACTAGAAACCGGCCAGTCAAAGTTTGTCTGTTTGTGGTCAGAAGCATGTCGTCTTCCAGCCAGTTGGGATCCGTGACACGCTGTGCTCTTTCCTCTGCCTGGCCCTGCTCCATGGTGCAGCTCATCTCTGTTCCTCAGTAGTGGAGGTTCCCACCCGGAGGTTGGAGGAAAAACGGCTGGCTCCCAGCCATGCCAGCTGTTGGGCTGCTTGGCATAGGGAGTGAGGATTCTGAATGCCTCTGCTTTGTGTGGAGATGACAACAGATTGTGTGGACTCGTTCTGAGAACCCTAAAGAGCCTTTCCAGCTCCAACCCAGAGACACTCCCCCTGGCTGACACACCACCATCAGGGCAAGGGCGTGAAGAACCTAGGTTACAGTTCATATATGGTTATGCATCAGATGTATAAATGCTGGAGCCTACTTTGTCGCCAATCACCATGACTACAGATGTGCGGCTCCATCACCACTGTCACAATGACTGCTTGGATTCAGGCTTCCTTCCTCATGATCTCATGCATCATCACACTGAATGAGTGCGTTCTAGGTTTTCAATCGAGAACTCTCCGTCATAGTCACTCTCTCTCTTTATATCCATGTGACCTCTACTTCAATGTTCAAGATCAAAGAACATAAGCAAAAGGGGCAGAACAAGGTTTTCACAGTATTCTGCCTGCCTTCGTCGAGTATATGGTCCCAACTCTTTCATTTTATTTCCTGCTCATTTGTGGACCCTCCCTTGGCCCTCAGCTATCCATCATGCATTGTTTGGTGCTCTTGCTAGCTTTGACCTCCCCCTCATCCTGCTCCCACTCTGTGTGAAGGGGGTCTATGGGAAAGGCTCTCAAATCTCCCTCTGTCTTGCTAATGAATTTAGACTCTGTTCACTGAGTGAGGGGAAAGTCACAGATCAGCCAAGAAATGTCTCCTCGCTGCACCAACCTCATCACCCCTCCCAGCACCTCCACTTTCACTCCACTGCACCCCTTTCTCCTCCTCTTCCAGTTCTGTCATCTCTGCCTTTCTATTGAGCTTCTTTACCTTCTCTTTCTTGGTTTTTAATTTTCCGCTCCTTTTCTCCCTAATCTCTCCCCACTCTCATCCCTTGTCAGTCTCCCTCTCCTCCCTCTTTCCCTCTCTCTATGCACAGTGCTTTGGTGGGGATTTGGCGCGGCAGTAGCAGCTGTCTGCCACGCTTCGCCCCTCGCTGCTGCAGTCGAGTGCTCTCCAATCCTGAGGAGCCTCCTCCAAACCGCCCATCTCTGGAGGGCTCTAGCTTGGCCACACTGCTCTGGCCAGGCCCTGATCACTTACTGACTGCTCCTCTGCAACCCGACGGGAAGGAGGGAGATCCGTAGAGAAGATGACAGAAATGGAGGGATGTGCGCAGTAGAGGTGTAGGGAAGTAGGCAGAGGAAAGGGGGGGGATCAATGAGGGGAATAAGCAGACAAGGGAGTTTTGCATTGTGTCCTCCTGGCTGAGAGTTATTCTGGCCGCGGCAGGTAAAGGTATAGATTGTCGCCTCAGACGGCCGTCGTAAACACATCTCGCTGTAATTCATGCCAGCCCACCCCCTGGTTTTAGGATACGTTTGCATGCCGACGCTAACACAGCTAATAATGAATGATTCATACTTGTCTAATCAGTTAATTATTAAATTAGAACCATCTGTAAGGCGCTGTGATCAAAGCCCCCTCGCTTCTGAAGCGCCGCCTCAGAGAGGCTTGGAATGAAAGGAGAGGCAGGACACGCACGCAAACTTTCTTGGCTTGGTCTCCTGAAAGCCATTTGGCTGCCTCTCTTTGCAGCATGTCACACACACTCCATTCTCATCCTTGTGAGACTGTCGTTAGCCGTCAGTGGCTCCCATGTCATGTGTTTGGGCACAAGTTGTTTACCTGCTCTGGTTTGTTCTGATTTATTTCCCCCATCTGCTGCGGAGATGCCTGGTGGCTCTGAGGCCAAGTGGAAAAAAACAGGGCAGATGAGGTGCACTTCCTGTGTGAGCATGTCGCGAGCCAAAGCCCTGATTACCGCTCAATGGATCCCAGCAGCTGGCCCGTCCAGATAAAGATGTGGAAGAATGCGGATAAATATTTGGGTTTCTCTGTGTGAGTGTGTGGTAGTCTTAAGGGCTTTACACAGTCTATGCAAACGGAGCCGGTGGAGGTCCGTTTGTGTTGTGTTCCAAACATTCAGCCGCACAAATGTACTTAGAACTACGTAGAGAGGTATATGAGGCTCAGTTGGGCTCCTCCGGCCTTCTGGAGAAGTTCCTAGGTAGCCTGGGTGTGTCTCACTTGTTTGTGCCTGGCACTTCTGATGCCTGTCTCCATCTCTCCCCGCTCTCCCTCTCAGCTGTGATAATCACAGAATTTTGAGTACTTGGCAGAAGCTCAGCTGTGTGGGTTTTCTCTTCTGCATTTCTCCTCCCTGAGGACTTTAGCATTCTACTTACTCTGCACAGTTGGGAAATTCATTGTCAGTTTTTATTGTTGACTGCTTATTAAAGAGAATAACCCCACCCCCCTCCACAACAAATTAAAATTCAGATCTCATGGGGTGGATTTCACGCTGATGCCTCTGTCTTTGTGTGGTTTTGAAAAGCTCTTGCTTTCTTTCACAGCACTCAAACTCTCACGCCTGGATGTGTGTATGTATGCATGTGTGAAAGAAAATGGAATTCAAATAGTCTAGAGTCTACATATCTATCTCTCCTCTCCAATTTGAAAGGATTCATTTCAAAGGCAAACCAACAATGCATTTCTCCGGGCCCTCACTGTATCGTATGTCGTAGCTATGTGTTTGTTGTCTGGGAGTTAAATCAGAATGTCAGAGTGTGCATCTCAGCCTTCTGTGATCATCTGCTCGAACTAATAAGCCGATTAACCACACTGGAGAACAAGGGCCCGCAGTCTTATGATTGTCTGCTTGGTTCATCTTGTGTATTATGAATCCGTATTTGTGATGGTGTTTGAATACCTTCACGCTGTAGACAGACACACTGGGGTAGCGATGGGAGTGTGATTGATTTCAGCCCTCCCTTTCTGTGTTTTGTGAGCTCCTCTTCCTGCCCATAGCCAATCATATTCCTCCAGATAGGGATGGGGAGGGAACTGATCAGCTTTTGATGTTGGTGCATGTCAATGGACCAGTATCACGAGTACTGAGGAGGATAAAACTATGAAAGGCAGAAAAGCGCTGGGGGCTTTTAGGTTGTTGTGCACCCTTTCCTCCTCTACTTTTAACCCCATAACTCAACCCAAGTCAACACGGCTTTCCCTTTTTTTGTCAGTTCAACTCTCTCCTCTGCTCACGCTGGAAAGTTCTGCGTCTCTCCTCCTGTCCCTCCTGTTTTCTCCCTCTCTCTCCCTCTGTCTCAGTCCAGCTGTTGTGTTAATAGAGTCCCTGCTGCCCGGAAAGCAAAATAATGAGATGCCAGTTGGAACCTAGACCCTTTGGCTTGTGGGAAATGTATTTCTCTAATTTGTCCATTTCAATTTTTCCCTCAGACGGCAACCACCACCTCCAATTGGTACACTCTCCTCTTGCTTCATGTAGTCATTTTCACCTCCCTCGAAACTTGGAAAACTCAAACTTTCACAAATGTTCCACCACTTCCTCGCCGAACCAAATGTTGTATTCTTTCCCAAATTTAAAGTAATTTTCTCCCACATTTCTCACCCTCCATTCTATCTCCCCTCTCTCTCTCGCAGGCCCTCGGATGATACTTTAGAGTTTAATTGCTGGAGCGTTATCTTAATGAGGACATGAAAGCAGGGAGCGGGGCTAGCGATAGGGCCCATTGTGTGGCGAGTCTGCAGCTCTGCCTGCCGTTATCTCTCCCTCTGCCTGGCTAGGCTTTGTTTGCCAAGGTACGCTATAAGGCCATACCAGACTGCCTCCTGCACTCTCACATGCAGCCCTACCCATTTAGTTTCTAGTTCTACACTTCAGAACTCTTCAAATAAATGTTCCTTGAAAATACACAATGGCTTAATTCTCCCCTGATTGTCTCTGTGATGTTCAGGCCCTGCACTGTCATTCTACCATTCCCTTAAATGTTTCAGGTGTGTGTGTGTGCGTCAGTAGGCGGAAATTAACTGTTTGTTATTAGGCCAAGACTAGCTGTGTGTACTATGTGCATGTTTGTGTGCGTGACAAATTGTCACGCCGTGCTTACCCCTCTGAAGCGTGAAGCACAGTAGGGGCCTGCTTTCTGCGAGGCCCAAACATAGAACTTTAATTTCCTGTGGCAGATAGGACTGGAACAATGGGAGGGGGAGGGGGGCTGGGTACACTGGGGGTGAACGATAACGGCGAGAGACAGGCTTGTGCGTTGGCGGATAGTCTGAGAAAAAAATATATGGAAAGGAAAAGAAAGGACTGAATTCCGTCGTTCTTTTTACGCCAGAAAAAAAAAGCAGATCCCTCTGCTGGCTGTTTCCTCATGAACCCCTTTATCGCTCCCCTTTCCCCCCCCCATCTGCCATCTTCCCCATCTCGTTCCATTCTCTGTTTCCTCATACCAGGAGCAAGGAGGAGCAGTTCATATTTGTCTCTGAAACGGGAGAGCAGAAGAAAAGAGACTCATTAGCGTTGGCTCGTTGGTATTTATTGCATTGTTCGTCTGGAGCAGTTTTATAATGTGCAGCTAATTGAGCACCATCAAGCTGCACTGTGTGTGTTTGATAGTTTGCAAACCCCCCCATTAATAGAGGCATAAATCAGTCCTGAATCCGTTGGTTTCCGTGGATATCCCTGTGGAGCAGCGGGGCACAGCTGTGGACTCTCCTGCTGGATCTCCGGTCCTGGCTGCATCACTGCCCCACAGCCCAATGTCTCCTTATTGCCTCTTAAGTTGTTTGATTGTTCTTTCAGCCATTCATCCATTTCTAGATTTATCCTTTTTTTATTATACAAGTGAGTCAATAGCTTGTCACTGAGTGTCTGGGGGGGAACTGATTATGCATTGTAACATGATGTTCAAGTGGTAGAGTGTTCAAAAAACTAGCCACACGTCTAGTTCTGCTTTGATTTGGTCCATAGTCAGAACCTGTCCATTGTCAGTAGTCTGCCCTCTGTCTTTCCACTACCTCTCATGTGTTTGGCTTGAATGGATAATAGACCAATATTTTCTTACTGCAGAAAGTTAAGTCCCTTTTCTATGACCTCACTGATTTCTTTATGTCTCTCGCAATCATTCCCTATTTCAGCCTTACAGCAATGAATCCATATGTAATCATCCGTTTGAAAAGCCTGCGTGCCTGTGAAGTGCTATACTTTCTTCCACCTTTTGGTTTGCTCTAAATAAACTCCTGCAACTTGGAGAGATCTTGTGCTGTTGCTGTAGAAATGAATAATTACTGTGTGTGTGGAGCTATTCTACCCAGGTTCTGTAGATGCCTTACCTCACCGGGGACCTCCGCAGCCCTTGGGACAGCATGTTGAACAGTTTTTTTTTAAAGCTACAGTCTGTAGAATAAAGTGTGGGCAGAAGTAGAATCAGAAAGTCAATAACTATGAGCACTGAATGTATTTGTTCTATTGTTTTTTTTAACTGAACGTCATCTCTCCTTACCTGTGGATCTCTGCAGAGTAGATCTCAGTAGTCGTTGTGGGTTGTTGTGGAATAGTAGTCTGCCCAGGAGAACTGTGGGAGTTGCAGTTTACACAGCGCTTGTACTCAATTCACCACAACAGAGCCCAGCACTCCCCTCCCATACAGTACTATTGAGATGGCCCCTGTGTCCCCAGTAGCCCATGGGAGATGGGCTACATGTATTAATCCTTGTTACATCTAATAGAATTGTCAGCCCTTTATCTCACACAAATCATAAATCTTACACTGTTTGCCGGTCCCATCCCTGACAGAAAACACTGGGCTTTGCACTTTTACCATGTTATAATTTCCGGATGACACTTTGTATTTATTCTTCTGGTCCTGTTGTTTGGTGTGAATGTGCTTTGCTCTGAGTGTGTGTGTGTATTTGGCTGTGGTTTCCATGACAACTGCGGGCTGTCTTCCTGCTGCTGTCTCCTGTGTCCCTTTGAGGGTGGTTGACATTTTGTAAGCGGACAGAGTCTGCAGAGTTGAGCTATACGACACAGAGAGAGTCTGCTGAGGGTCGTTCTATGTCATTTCAGCAAGCCATGACACCCACTATCTCAGAATGTTCCAAAACATAAGATTAGCATTCCTGCAACATTATTTTGTTAAAATATCATTTGATCTCAGAGAAATTAAGCTAATTGATTGCACCCAAATTGGCCATTTAAAAAAAAAATGATCAGATTCATATAATATTCAATAAATGTAGTACCTAACATCCAATTTGGACTAACCTTTTTTTTTAAGAATGAGGAATCCAAAGAAATGGTTAAAAGCCTCCCACCCAAACCACGAGGGTACAGGATCAGTTCTCTGTTTGACAAGTGGTATGGAGCTGCGGCTTTGAGTGTTTCTTCATCCTATGTGATGTATTCTCTGAATTTGGTGATGTATTTTTTTTCCCTGATCAGAGAAGTTAGTGATTGAAGGTTGTTATCCTCATGGCCCATCCTACATCCTGATATGACCAGGTTCTGACCACTAGATCAGTGGTTCTCAGGACCCAAATTGAACCAGGATGTCTCAATCGCGAACCAATATTGACCTCGTGAAGAATCGACAAATACAATCTGGAAAACTTTTTTTAATGCTATATTGATAGTAAATGTATCAATTATATGACAAGGAAACAACATTCCCACCTCTCATTGTCAGTAACTACATTTTCCCATATTCTTGATTATGAATGTCAGTAAACTCACTGGCTTGAGAGCACAAAATCACAAAAATAGTGCTGCTTATTAGCTCTACATCGAAATGACTGATTTGAAGAAAAAAATATTAAAATGATAAAATTAAGTTCACTATCATTTCTACACACTTTCTACCTTGTTTAAGTTGTTTAAATTCAGACTGAAGTATTTGTACTCCGATACCTGCGACCCACTCAAAACCTCCCCCACCAGTTGAGAATCACTGCACTAGATGGTGCTGTTCCTGCTATTACCTGATGTTTTTAAAGAATCGCCCACCCACGTTAAAAGTTATAGTTCAATGTATTTTTGTATTTTGGGTGGTTTCCTTACCCTGTAAGCAGTTTATGGACAAGGTACGACAGCAACTTATGCTTTGGTTTTGTTTACCTGACCAGTGTTTCAAATGCTAACTTTTTAGCATTTGTGCCACCAATGCAAGTCAATGGATTCCTACAGTGGGGTACAAAATGAACGATACCCTTGATAAAGATGAGCAAAAAGGACTGTATAAAATAATTCAAATACTGAGCTATATTGTATGCTAATGTTTTGGGGGAAATTATATTATTTTATACAATCAGGGCATAAAATGTACTTTTTGGTCCACCAGCCACAGGGGCAGGTAGATAATAAAAATATATGTGTACCAGACTCAGATTTTTTTCCCCATTCAAAATATTTGATGCTTTGTAATGTTTCTAAAACAATAAATGTATTACTAGTACGAAGTATTGTGGTATATTGTTTACTTATATTTTGTGACCTGGGTCTTCAAAAAAAAAAAATATATATATCACAGTTGAGACAACCCGTTAAGGGTGGGATCTTGTCATGTTTGCACCTGTGAGATTGAGTCTAACTAGTTGAAGCTTTGTATTCCCTAGCAGTTGAAAGTCAAACATAGAAAAAAACCTAGTTTGTGAACAAACCCATCAGATGTGTGCATGGGCAAATAGCTCTATTTTCATGTTACCCAAAAAATGCGAACGCCTGGAGTTTGCTAAACAGCATTGGCACTTGGATTGGAACCTTTGCTTTAGTCAGATGACTTAAATTGCTCTCTTTGGCCATGCACAAAACTGGTGAATCTTGCGTCAAAACGAGAACGCATTAGCAGAAAATATCCCCATACCTACTGTATAATATGGAGGTGGATCTTCGATGTTATGGGGCTTGTTGTTGGGATCTTCGATGTCCTGGGGCCCTTAAGTCCAACGGCATCATGAACTTCACATAGAACCAAGATATTTTTGCCGAAAACCTGACCATAACCCCAAACACACATCAAATCCACAAATAAATAAATTGGCCACAAAATCAACATTTTGCAATGTTCATCTCTGTCTGGACTTAACTTTTGACTCCTACCTTTTTAAAAATGTTTATACATTTTACCCCCTTTTCTCCCCAATTTCGTGGTATCCAATTGTTAGTATGAGCGCGATGAGACAAGGATGTCCCTACCAGCCAAACCCTCCCTAACCCGGACGACGCTAGGCCAATTGTGCGTTGCCCCATGGACCTCCCGGTCGCGGCCGGCTGCGACAGTGCCTGGGCGCAAACCCAGAGTCTCTGGTGGCACAGCTAGCGCTGCGATGCAGTGCCCTAGACCACTGCGCGCACCTGGGAGGCCCGACTCCTACCTTTTTTGAGAAAAAAAGTATTGTTAAAGTTTTTCCCTAGTAAAAAATGTATTTAATTTCCCCCCAAAATTATCATACAGTATATCTCTGTATTTTAATTATTTATTTTATACAGTCATTTCATTTATACAGTCATATCATTTAATGTTTTATTGTAGTGTTTCTTTATTACAGTCAGCTCATCTTTATCAAGGGTGTCAATTTCGAACCCCACATTTTCGTGCTTTGTCTCTCAGCTCCGGTTGGTCCTTCCCTTTCTGTGACCTCATCGTCTGAATATAACAACTTGCTGCACTAACATCAAAACTCAAGAGAAACTTGAGACTTATGCATTAACTTTGCAGATTATCAAATAATACAGTAGTAGGAGCAGAAAAAACAGATCTTGTCTCAGACATTTGTCCTAGATGTTGTACTTTAAAGTAGAGGCAATGAACTGAAGAAGCCCAGCAAAGGCATCATATTTTAGTGTTGATGTCACCAAAACATCCTCGTAAATCTTCTTGCCCTGCTGCTTTTTGAGGCTGCAGCAATCATCCCCGATGATCTCGCACCGATATTACGGCAAAAGCTGCAAACCCACTTTGGGTCTTATCGCATATTTGGCTTGAAATCCATCTTGTGTGATGAATGTGACTTTTCAGACCTGAACCAACTTGCACACTGTGTGTGACAATTGTTTCTGTGAAAATGAGCTGATTGTGGCAGCAAATGGGATGCTGCTTTTTATGGCAAGGTAGTTTTTATCATGAAATAAAAATGTTCTTGTCTCACCTTACACACATTTTATAGTAGCCTACAGATTTATTGATAGGACCGTTGCCCCTGTGGGGCATTTGGCTATGTCTGTGTGGGCTGGTTGCTTGCGTGGTCCAGGGCCCTGACTCTCACTAAAAACGGGAGCAAAGGTTTTGATATGGAAACATAAATGTGCCTTCATATTGGGCAAGCTTCGGTAGTAGGCTACCTCTGTTTATAAAACAACTCATACTTTTTCTTTCCCACTGAATGCTGCAACCCTGGTTTATCTGCTTCCCCCTCCCCCCTCCTTGTGGCCTCCTTTCTGCCTGCCTGCCTGGTGGTGGAGGGATGGGGTAGTGGGTGGAGAACGGGGGCAGATGGAGGTAGGGGGCCAGAACTACCTGCTGCGTGCCATTCAGCTCACACAGACCCAGTAGTGTAGCCCACAGAACGCCAGCATCCAGCAGCTTAGCCTTCACCCCTTGCCTCTCCACACCCCCTGCTCTCAATCCTCTATCTCTCTCCCTCAGCACCTCCCATGTCTACTCTATTCATGTCTGAAAGGAAATTGGCTTACACTCCGTCCTTTATAAGGTGTGATGTGTTGTGGTTCAGGATTGAGAGCAGTTTACTGCCGTTGCCTCACGCTGGCTTTCTGTGTCTGTATGAACCAATGATTTATATATATACATACATACATACATACATACATACATACATACATACATACATACATACATACATACACACACACACACACACACACACACATACATACATACATACATACATACATACATACATACATACATACATACATACATACATACATACATACATACATACACACACTAGATGATTGACGGGGTGATGTTTTGAAGCATCTGCGCCACCATTTTGGCACTCCCCCACCATTGTAGACAAAACATTAATATTATTATTATTTTTACATTTGTTTTTGTCCCTTTTAATTATATTAGACACCTTAATGCATACTTTTATATTATGAGATAAACAAACAAAATACACATTTAAAATAACATTTGTCATTAAAACATAGTTATCTGGAAGTACTAATGTTAGTGGGCCCACTACAATAAAAAAATACTTTAATACATGTAATTTTGTCATTGAAACATTTAAGATACTGTAGAATTCTATTAATTCCGATGGAGGACTGCTTCTTCTGAGGAGTGCCAATATGGCCGACCGGTGGCTTCAAAGCCTCTCATTAGCCAATACAAAGCATCTGCAATCCATGGTTTATATACATCATTGGTATGAACAGATGCTTGAGGCAATGAGCTAGGAATCTAAGATGTTAGGAGAGGCTACAGGTGCTTGTGAAAACCATGTGTGTTCACACAAGTAGCAATCTGGGGCATTAGCCTGTCTACTGGACGGCTTAGCAGCCAGTTACAGTTACGTATGAGATAGATGGAGAATGTGGCAGCGAGGGGCAAACTGGGACAGAATGTCTGCTTCTCTGCTTGGTGAGGGCTGGATCAGAGAATAGATGTCCTCGGACTTTAACCAGTTTTATCATGTTAAATTGGCTTTGGTGTTGTATCCCTTCTCTCTCTGACATTAGCTCTGGCTGCAACTTCACTCTGATCTATAGTGCCCTTCATCACACTGTTAGAAATTGCCATGGAGAAAATGATAGCGATGCACAATATTTATTTACAGCTCTGTGTGTGTGTGTGTGTGTGTGTGTGTGTGTGTGTGTGTTTACAGACTGCAAATGGATTTTCCCTCATTGTGCCTGAACTTTTCTCATTGGCTGTTTTCATTGGAGCTGAGCGTAATGATTTCTGTGCCTGCATTAGCATGAGAGGAAGAGTGCCTGGCTGTCAGCTCATAGATGTCACCTCATGAACCTTCTGTCCGCCTCCGCTTCTGGATTCTGAAACGAATGCAAAGGGCAGAGGAAAAAAATCAAATGCCCCCCACCCCCCTTCTCTGCTGTGGCCAGTACATGACTATGCTAGTGCTGCTCACTTGCGTAGATAACGGTTAGCCTTAGTTATTCAAATTAAGCTAACATTTACTTCTCACTCTCCCATGTTTGCCATTCGATTCAAGCTAAGTAGTAGAGGGCTGTCATACCATTAGGGGAGAGCATTAAATCTTAAATCTGCATCCCCCTGGCCTATGGTGTGGTCTGATTTATTAGGCTTCTGTAATTCACCCTGAGGGCCTCAGGTAGAATCCTGCTCCTGAGTCATTACTAATCTCTAATACCTGCTGCCCGTGTCCCCACCCACCTCCCCATGTATGTGCCGTATGGCTGCAGAGTGGAGCGAGGGAGAGGAAAAAGACAGACAATAGGATTAGCAACACCATCCCCAGCCGGGCTGAATGGGATTCTGCTGTCGCACCGTTAATTGGCAGATATAATCATTAAGCCATGAATAAGATTTGCAGCGGCTTTAGTGGGTAAACAATAGGACTAGGAATCGTCAGGGACCTCACGATACGACATTATTAGGAAATGTATTGCGTTTCTCACGATTCTATATGCATTGCCAGTGTTTTCCATTAGCGTTGGCTAATCAGCCGTTTACACACTAATTTTCAGACGGCTACATTTTCCACTTTATATTAACTAGGCTACTTTTCATTTAAAAGTTTCAATTCGCTAGTCCGTCGAGCCCTCTCCCGCTAGAATGAACCATATGCATCTTCTAGTGATCTATTGATAGTGTCTTTGCTGGTCAGCCACAAAGTGAGTGATAACATGGAAACGCAACAGAGAGGAAGAGGCGAAGTGAGAGGTTTCACTCTCCAAAATCTGTCCAAAATACGGCCAATGCATTTTCTATGGGCTTATTGTGGACCTAAGCCTGCCTTTGGGACAACAACTCCCATTGTTGGGGCGGAGACATGAGCATCTCGTTATATACAGAGCTCTGGTTGCAGTTGAATTTCTTTACACTTAGGGAGAACGAGCATGATGCGCGTGAATTTGCACGTTCCAAGTATTGAGTGGTAACGATGAGCCTAAATCCAATAGCCTAATTATTGTTTTCCGACACATTTGTATATTTTTTGCGTGTTTCAACTGTGTGTTGATTGACAACTGAACAGCAAGTGGTACCTAGTTCCTTAAAGGTGTCAAACTGACTGAATAAAGTTGATCTCCTATATCCCTTGCCAGCGTTGTTATATAGTGTTTCGGATATAATGACGACTATGGCACCGTAGAGTCCCTACGTACACACACTTGTACATACAGTGCATTCGGAAAGTATTCGTACCCCTTAACTTCCATATTTTGTTACTTTACAGCCTTATTTTAAAATTGATTAAATAAAGTGACACAACCACATAATGATGAAGTGAACGTTTTTTTTGTTGAATTGTTTGTAAATGTTTTAAAAATAAAACAAATACTTTATTTACATAAGTATTCAGGCCCTTTGCTATGAGACTTGAAATTGAGCTCCGGTGCATCCTGTTTCCGTTGATCATCCTTGAGATGTTTATACACCTTGATTGGAGTCCTCCTGTGGTAAATTAAATTGATTGGCCATGATTTGGTAAGACACACACCTGTCTATTTAAGGTCCCACAGTTGACAGTGCAAAAACCAAGCCCTGAGGTCAAAGAAATTGAGGCACAGATCTGGGGAAGGGTACCAAAAAATGTATCTTTCCCCAGATCTGTACCAAAAACAGAAAGCTGGAAAAACAAACCTTGAATTTATTTTAAGATAATGTGGGCTTTTTACTTCATTTTTCTGTTTTTAATGAAGTCCATCATTTGGAGAACAAACATTGTGACAATTCATATCTTGCAGTAAAACTGTAAATAAGACGTTAATCTCAAGAGAATACCGTTTTATTGTTCTGTTACTTAGAAAATAGTCCTGATCATACACAGTGCCTTTAGAAACACCCCTTGACTTTTTACACATTTTCTTCTTATAGCACTTGTCAAACTCATTCCATGGAGGGCCGAGTGTCTGCGGATTGTCGCTCCTCCCTTGTACTTGACTGATGAATTAAGGTCACTAATTGGTGAAGAACTCCCCTCACCTTGTTGTCTAGGCCTTGATTGAAAGGGAAAACCAAAAACCTGCAGACACTAGGCCCTCCATGGAATGAGTTTGACACCCCTGTGGTACAGCCTGAATTAAAAATTGATTAACCCTCTTGAGTAAATGTCTGCGGCCACGTGGAAATTTAATTAGCATAATAAAAATTCCGCATTAATAACTGTCTGTTTAAGCTTGAAGGTTTTTTGCATTTGATGCGTCCCCATCCACCGCATCTGAGGTGAAAGATGGCAGAGCTACAGCTGTGTTTGTCAGACCACGAGACACGCCGATAATCAGTCTTCTCATGAAAACGTCTGTAGTATCAAAACCGTTTGGCCTACAAACTATTATGGCCATAGATAACAGGTACAGCCAACTAGTGCAAAAATAATTTTGTGATATTGTCAAAACGATGCAATATTTTGTCAAATTATATATCCCAATATTTTACTTTATCAATTCCCTGGGACCGAGAGACTGAAAAACAGCTCATGGCCAGCAGACTGTTAAATAGCCATCACTAGCACAGAGTGGTTGCAGCCTAAACACAGGCCACTTTATGGATCACGAGTCACTAAAATAATGTTTACATATCTTGCATTACTCATGTCATATATGTATATGTACTATCTACTGTATCTTAGTCTATGCCTATGCCTCCCTGACATTAAAGCTGTGTACTTGTGTGTTATTTATCTTTGATAGCGGTAGCAGCAGATAGCAGTGCATTATTTATTCCTCCCAGGCAGATTCCGCTCCATCGTGGGTGACGTGCGTTTGACGTGATGCTTTGATGAAGTAGTAGTGTTTGCTGGAGCAGATGAGGTTTAGTAGCAGGCTACAGCACCAATACCTTGCCTCCAACTGTGAGCGCTCTCCTTCCTTCCCCTAACAGAGTCCCCAGAGCCCCATAACCCTGGCTGTCTCATAACTAGCTCTGAAATGGACACCTTTCCAATATTCTTTATTATCACTGATGGTTGACAAGGACTGGATAGGATTTATCCATATTTCTTCAACCTATCATGTCTTGCCATGGAAGCCGGTTAAAACGATTGAAAAACAGCTTCTGTGGGTGTGGATAGATCAGGACAGCCTGCTCCTGGAACAAACTGCACCACTATATAACAAACAGAAAATCACCAGGGAGCAAGAGAGGGAGATGTTGACTCAGGTTGTTGTCTAAGCAAGCTGAGGTCAGGGCTCCTCTCTAGCATCATATCTTCATGTGATGCTGTTAAGCCTGCTTTTCTGTCTTTGTCTCTCATCTCTCTTCTTCTCTGGCTCTGTCGTCCTTGACAACCCTGGGGCTTGCCTTTTCATAACTAGGCTACTGTTAAACACTTTTTTTCCTTTAATTTAAATAGAAGATACTGCCGTGTATTTGAGAGCTCACTCACTCGCTGAGGTGGGCAGCTCATGTTAATGTAGGTGAGAGTAGCAGGGGGTGCATTTGTGTGGCTGTGAGTTGGATCCTTTTAATTAATCCTTTTTCTCTCGTTCTCTCCTTTCTGCAGGCCCTCGTCTTGCGTGCTGCACACTCTGAGGTAAGGTGCTCTTCAAAGACCAACTGGGTGTTGTGTGTGTGTGTGTGTGTACCCGCCTTTGTGTATGTGTGATTTCATACAGTGTGTACGTTCACGCAACCCATGTGTGAATTAGCGAAGTGTGTTGGTGTCCTAGGATGATTAACTTTAACATAGCCCAAAGAGCTTTGCATTGCTCATGTGGCTGGTTCTAAAATGACTTGGCAACAGGATATATAATAAACAGTAACAGCAGCGTATGTGATGAGTCAAGAGTGCAAAGAGGATAAATGCAAATAGTCCAGGTAGCTATTTGGTTAACTATTTATCAGTCTTATGGCTTGGGGGTAGAAGTTGTTCAGTGTCCTGTTGGTTCCAGACTTGGTGCCGTGTGGTAGCAGAGAGAACAGTCTATGACTTGGTTGGTTTGACTGTTTTTAGGGCCTTCCTCTGACACCGCCTGGTATAGAGGTCCTGGATGGCAGGAAGCTTGGCCCCAGTGATATACTGGGCCATACACACTACCCTCTGTAGTGCCTTGTGGTCGGATACAAAGCAGTTGCCATACCAAACGGGGATGTAGCCAGTCCAGATGGTGCAGCTGGAGAACTTTTTGAGATTCTGAGGGCCCAGCCTCTTGAGGGGGAGGAGGCACTGGCCTGCCCTCTTTATAACTGTTGGTGTGTGTGTGGACCATGATAATTCCTTAGTGATGTGGACACCGAGGAAGTTGAAGCTCCCGACCCACTCCACTACAGCCCTGTGGCTGGAGACATGCTCAGCTCTCCGTTTCCTGTAGTCCACAAGTCAGGTCCTTTGTCTTGCTGATGTTGAGGGAAACATTGTTGTCCTGGCACCACACTGCCAGGTCTCTGAACTCCTACCTATGGGCTGTCTTGTCGTCTGTGATCAGGCCAACCACCATTGTTGCATTTGTTGACAACACGATGGTGGTTGGCCTGATGACCGATGTGTGTGAGCGGGGAGTACAGGAGGGGACTAACCACGCACGTGGTGGATGTGTTTCCACCCTCACCCCCTGGGGGCGGCCCGATATTTAGGTTAGTGCTCATGTAAGAGCTGTTTGAAAAGACTGCTTAATCTCTGACGTTTTGGTGGGATGGAGTTTTGGCCTGCCTGGCGCCATCACCTGGTGGGAAATTAGTTAATATACTAAATAGAAAGGGTTCCAAAACCTCTCTGCCAATACAGCTGTTTTCCCTTTCCCACTCAAATCAAATCAAATTTCTCACAAACACATGGTTAGCTGTTTATGCGAGTGTAGCGAAATGCTTGTGCTTCTAGTTCCGACCATGCAGTAACATCTAACAAGTAATCTAACCTAACAATTTCACAACTACCGTATACACACAAGTGTATTTTTTATTTCACCTTTTATTTAACCAGGTAGGCTAGTTGAGAACAAGTTCTCATTTGCAACTGCGACCTGACCAAGATAAAGCATAGCAATTCGAAACATAGAACAACAGAGTTACACATGGAATAAACAAAACATAGTCAATAATACAGTAGAACAAAAGAAAACAAAAAGTCTATATACAGTGAGTGCAAATGAGGTAAGATAATGGAGTTAAGGCAATAAATAGGCCATGGTGGCGAAGTAATTACAATATAGCAATTAACACTGGAATGGTAGATGTGCAGAAGATGAATGTGCAAGTAGAGATACTGGGGTGCAAAGGTGCAAGATAAATAAATAAATACAGTATGGGGATGAGGTAGGTAGATAGCCCATCTGTAAACAGCCAATCTATCTACAGGGGCAGTGATCTGTGAGCTGCTCTGACAGCTGGTGCTTAAAGCTAGTGAGGGAGATATGAGTCTCCAGCTTCAGAGATTTTTTCAGTATATATGAATGAGTGGTGCCCGAACGGTATAGGCAAGATGCAGTACTGTATAGAGTACAGTATATACATATGAGATGAGAAATGTAGGGTATGAAAACATTATATAAAGTGGCATTGTTTAAAGTGGCTAGTGATACATTTAATTACATCAAGATGCAGTAGATGGTATAGCGTACAGTATATACAGTGGCGAGAACAAGTATTTGATACACTGCCAAATTTTCAGGTTTTACTACTTACAAAGCATGTAGAGGTCTGTAATTTTTATCATAGGTACACTTCAACTGTGAGAAACGGAATCTAAAACAAAAATCCAGAAAATCACATTGTATGATTTGTAAGTAATTAATTTGCATTTTATTGCATGACATAAGTATTTGATCACCTACCAACCAGTAACAATTCCGTCTCTCACAGACCTGTTAGTTTTTCTTTAACCTGTTGCGACGAGCAATCCCGTATCCGGGATCCTATTTATAGCCTCAAGCTCATTACCATAACGCAACGTTAACTATTCATGAAAATCGCAAATGGAATGAAATAAATATATTAGCTCTCAAGCTTAGCCTTTTGTTAACACTGTCATCTCAGATTTTCAAAATATGCTTTTGAACCATAGCTAAACAAGCATTTGTGTAAGAGTATTGATAGCCTAGCATAGCATTTAACCTTAGCATTCAGCATGCAACATTTTCACAAAAACAAGAAAAGCATTCAAATAAAATCATTTACCTTTGAAGAACTTCAGATGTTTTCAATGAGGAGACTCTCAGTTAGATAGCAAATGTTCAGTTTTTCCAAAAAGATGATTTGTGTAGGACAAATCGCTCCGTTTTGTTCATCACATTTGGGTAAGAAAAAAAACGAAAATTAAGTCATTACAACGTGAACAAATTAACTCCATAATATCGACAGAAACATGGCAAATGTTGTTTAGAATCAATCCTCAAGGTGTTTTTCACATATCTATCGACGATAAATCATTCGTGGCAGTTTGGTTTCTCTTCTGAAGAAAATGGAACGCGCATGGACCTGGAGATTACGCAATAATTTTGACGGAGGACACCGGGCGGACACCTGGTAAATGTAGTCTGGTAAATGTGGTCAATCTTCCAATGATATGCCTACAAATACATCACAATTCTGCAGACACCTTGGGGAAACGACAGAAAGTGCAGGCTCATTCCTGGCGCATTCACAGCCATATAAGGAGAGATTGGAACACAGGGCATTCAAAATCTGGACCGTTTCCTGTATGAAATTTCATCTTGGTTTCGCCTGTAGCATTAGTTCTGGGGCACTCACAGATAATATCAGTTTTGGAAACGTCAGAATTTTTTCTTTCCAAAGCTGTCAATTACATGCATAGTCGAGCATCTTTTCGTGATAAAATATCTTGTTTAAAACAGGAACGTTTTTTTATCCAAAAATTAAAAGAGCGCCCCCTATCTCGAAGAAGTTAAGAAGCCCCCCTGTTCTCCACTCATTACCTGTATTAATTGCACCTGTTTGAACTCGTTACCTGTATAAAAGACACCTGTCCACACACTCAATCAAACAGACTCCAACCTCTCCACAATGCCCAAGACCAGAGAGCTGTGTAAGGACATCAGGGATAAAATTGTAGACCTGCACAATGCTGGGATGGGCTACAGGACAATAGGCAAGCAGCTTGGTGAGAAGGCAACAACTGTTGGCGCAATTATTAGAAAATGGAAGAAGTTCAAGATGACGATCAATCACCCTCGGTCTGGGGCTCCATGCAAGATCTCACCTCGTGGGGCATCAATGATCATGAGGAAGGTGAGGGATCAGCCCAGAACTACACGGCAGGACCTGGTCAATGACCTGAAGAGAGCTGGGTCCACAGTCTGAAAGAAAACCATTAGTAACACACTACGCCGTCATGGATTAAAATCCCGCAGCGCACGCAAGGTCTCCCTACTCAAGCCAGCGCATGTCCAGGCCCGTCTGAAGTTTGTCAATGACCATCTGGATGATCCAGAGGAGAAATGGGAGAAGGTCATGTGGTCTGATGAGACAAAAATAGAGCTCCACTCGCCGTGTTTGGAGGAAGAAGAAGGATGAGTACAACCCCAAGAAAACCATCCCAACCGTGAAGCATGGAGGTGGAAACATCATTCTTCGGAAATGCTTTTCTGCAAAGGGGACAGGACGACTGCACTGTATTGAGGGGAGGAAGGATGGGGCCATGTATCGCGAAATCTTGGCAAACAACCTCCTTCCCTCAGTAAGAGTATTGAAGATGGGTCGTGGCTGGGTCTTCCAGCATGACAACAACCTGAAACACACAGCCAGGGCAACTAAGGAGTGGCTCCGTAAGAAGCATCTCAAGGTCCTGGAGTGGCCTAGCCAGTCCAGACCTGAACCCAATAGAAAATCTTTGGAGGGAGCTGAAAGTCCGTATTGCCCAGCGACAGCCCCGAAACCTGAACGATCTGGAGAAGGTCTGTATAGAGGAGTGGGCCAAAATCCCTGCTGCAGTGTGTGCAAACCTGGTCAAGAACTACAGGAAACGTATGATCTCTGTAATTGCAAACAAAGGTTTCTGTACCAAATATTAAGTTCTGCTTTTCTGATGTATCAAATACTTATGTCATGCAATAAAATGCAAATTAATTACTTACAAATCATACAATGTGATTTTCTGGATGTTTGTTTTAGATTCCGTCTCTCACAGTATATGTGTACCTATGATAAAAATGACAGACTTCTACATGCTTTGTAAGTAGGAAAACCTGCACAATCGGCAGTGTATCAAATACTTGTTCTCCCCACTGTACATATGAGATGAGTAATGTAGGGTATGTAAGCATGATATAAAGTGGCTAGTGATAAATTGATTACATCAATTTTTCCATTATTAAAGTGGCTAGAGTTGAGTCAGTATGTTGGCAGCAGCCACTCAATGTTAGTGATGGCTGTTTAACAGTCTGATGGCCTTGAGATAGAAGCTGTTTTTCAGTCTCTCGGTCCCCTTCTTTGATGCACCTGTACTGACCTCACCTTCTGGATGATAGCGGGGTGAACAGGCAGTGGCTCGTGTGGTTGTTGTCCTTGATGATCTTTATGGCCTTCCTGTGACATCGGGTGCTGTTTGCACCCGGTGATGCATTGTGCAGACCTCACTACCCTCTGGAGAGCCTTACGGTTGTGGGCGGAGCAGCTGCCGTACCAGGCGGTGATACAGCCCGACAGGATGCTCTCACTCAGATCACTCCGACAGTCCAAGCAAAATTCTTACTTGAGAAATTGCTCTTTGCTAAGGGATAGATCGAAATTTACAGAACGGGTACCTGGATGGAAATGGGAGAGGGTCATGCTTTTTCAATTTCAGTCAAGGGGAGGGTTAAGTATTTACATTTAAAAAAAATCTAGTCCAGGGGATGGTCATGTAATTGAAATTGTAATATTTTCAGTGTTTTATAATTAGCTACTTATTAGGCTATAATATCGATGTGTGCCCTATGCCGCCCCTGTTCTCTGATTCTCTGCTGGGCGCGCAATATCAAGTGCACCTGTAGGCTTTTTAGTGTGGTCTCAATCAAATGATCTGTAGGCTATAGGCTATGGATACTCGGAGAATGCTCATAGAAGCATCGAGCTAAGTTGTATTTCTAAGAGAGCTGCTGGGATGATGTAAATTAAAATTGCATTACAAACGATATTCCAACCCTGAGCCCCGGACTGCTCTGCTCTTGCTGATCAAAACCCTTTTTGTGTGCTGCCTAACCAATGCTGTGCTGTGTAGACCTACAGTGGCAGTTCAGGAGGGCTTCTTCCAATTAGGCCTAGTCCAAAAAATGATATACCTTGCGCATGGACTAGCCTATGTTCTGTTCAGTTTGAGAAGGAGAGCGTGAAGATGAGGAGGACCAGAGGTCAACTTTGAAAGCTTGCTACTACTAGAGTTGATTTGAATAAAAATGATGTTTCTTACCCATGATGTGTTTTTCAGAGCTATTGACCACACAATATGCCAGATTCGAGTAACTTCCATTGTGGAGCAAAAACTCGAAGCAGCAGTCACAGCACAGTCGATCTGAAATGTATGCAAGGTTATTTCATTAGGCCTACCTTTTATTTAAAAATAGCACAAGACCTTTTAATTTATTTTATTTAACCTTTAAGAACACATTCTTATTTTACAATGACTGCCTACCCCGGCCAAACCCTCCCATAACCCGGACGACGCTGGGCCATTTGTGTGCCGCCCTATGGGACTCTGGATCACGGCCGGTTGTGATACTGCCCGGTATCAAACCAGGGTCTGTAGTGACGCCTCTAATACTGAGATGCAGTGCCTTAGACCGCTGTGCCATTCAGGAGCCACAAGCCTACCCATTATTAACTTCAGATTTTTAAGAAAATAAAACCTGTTCAATTTATATAAAGTGATCTTCAGTATGACAGCACTTTGGTCCGCGATGCTTTATACTTAAACAAGCTGTGAAATACCCAGGAAAGACGTGACTGATGCGTATGGGGATATCATTGTTTCGCGTCTTTGAATTTCAGCAGCTGAGCTACAACATATAGCTGAGGAGACAAAACATTTTACTTTACTTGGGAAGTAATCAAACTCTCACTATCAATTGATTAAACTATTCACTTTCTGTACAATAGAATGTTTAAACCCAGACATCTTTTAGGGAATCACTGTGACCTTCTCTAGTTGGGTTAAGCCATTGGGGTGGGAAAGTAGGCCTGCGGTCTGGGGTGGGAAGGTAGGCCTGCGGTCTGGGGTGGGAAGGTAGGCCTGCGGTCTGGGGTGGGAAGGTAGGCCTGCGGTCTGGGGTGGGAAGGTAGGCCTGCGGTCTGGGGTGGGAAGGTAGGCCTGCGGTCTGGGGTGGGAAGGTAGGCCTGCGGTCTGGGGTGGGAAGGTAGGCCTAACTCTTGGAAGTACCATGCTCCGATTCCTAATGATGTCTCAGATTTAATTATTTGCAAACAGGGACAGTTTCATTGCAAACAAGACACACTGATATTGCATTGGAGAAATATGATAAGATGAACACAGGCATAACTCTGTCCATTCTTAGCCTCTAATTTCAGTAATTTGTTTTATTAAAAAAAGATTCTGCTAATATGTAAACGGACATAGAATTGGATACATTTTTTTGTAAAAGGCTTTTTTTCTTGGACCTGAAAATATCAAAGATAGATTCATGCAATGCTTTTACTATAAAGGAGATCTTTCCACCCCTACTCTTGTCCACGGTCTGTGAACCCACAAAATTCCTACGTTGCCATGTAATGCTTACAGGAAGAAAACCTTTCTGAAACGGCATATTAAGGCTCTGGTCGGTCAACTTTCCAAATGTCATCAAAACAAAGTACGCTAGACAAGGTGAGATCTTTTTGTGTCAAATTTTATTATGTGACAAATGGTGGTGGAAACTATTATTGATTTATAATAACCGTCATATCGAAATAAACACGATGACATGTTGTGTGGTCCCTCCCACTACGACTCGGGAAAGCGTGCAGTTTTATTAGGCTACAGATGAAATGCGTTATGTTGAACTTCACTGGGTGGTGAACGTGCACGGTGATGAGCTTGATGCTGCTTTCCAATAAATATCAAGGGTCTTATTCTGGTGACAATGACGATCGATGATGGGCTGCCGTTTGACATTTAAAAATAATCTCGCTCTTTTGTCCATAATCATTTCATAATGTAGACTATACCTGCACTGTATCTGTGAGCTGTTGGCTAGAGTGCACATGCCAATACCGGAGTGGACACATTCTCTATATAATGCAAACATTATTTGGGACTAAACCATCAGTAGAGATGAAAATGCGATGAAAACCCATTTAACTTGGAACTAAAGTATTTTTTTTATGTGCACTACGTGATCACGCACAGACTTATCTGCAACAAGTCAATTTGATAGAAAATCTTTGGGAAATTAGAATATTTCATAATTTTTTGGTGTAAAACTCTGTCTCCAATTGGATGGAAACCTAGCTAGTAAGGTACTTAATCTTTACAGAGAAATGATTTGATATTGAGATTAAAACAGCTGCATTGTACCATTTTTTTATTTTTTAAGATTCTCCTTGCACACCCTTGCTCGATGTTGTTGTGTAACAAGCAATGGTCACACATTTCATGTCTGTGTTACCTTTGGTTTCTCTCCAGCTGTCTTTTTTTTCTCTTCTATTTGCCTTCCTTCCTAACGATGAATGATTCATTTAAATCCTCCAGGTAAGGGTTCATTTTGCTGCTCCTGCCCTGGGTCGTCTCCTCCCACCTGTTCAGATCACAGTACCCAGCCTAGAGGCCCCTTTATCTGGCCCTGGAAACCCAGGAGCTCTGCCTCTTTACCACCCACTCAACCACCCACCTACGGCTGACAGTTCTGGCGCTCACTCCCCTCCCCCCACCGCTCGCTCTCTCTCGCTCTCGCCCTTTCTCTCTCTCTCTGCCTGTGGCGGGGGTGGTGTACTAATGTGCTTCTATAATTCACTGTTAGTTTGGGCAAGGCATATTCACCCAGCACCTCCACCCCCGAGCGCCCGCAGTGATGCATCTGTGAGCGATTCTCCAATGAAAAATAAATGAAATCGGAGGGGTAAAGGAAACAGGGGGAGAGAACAACAGGAAAACGGATTAATTATATTTATTCTGGTGAACTGTGCAGTGAGCAGCAGGCCAACCTGTGTGTTTATGTGTATGTGTGAAAGATTGTGTGCTAGTGACTGCCTATCATAAGTATTCACCTCCCTTGGATTCCTTCACATTTTTATTGTTACAAAGTATGATTTATAATGGATTACATTTCTTTTATCAACAATCTACACAAAATACTCTCAAAGAAGACATTAAAAAAAAGATACATACATACATACATACATACATACATACATACATACATACACACATACATACATACATACATACATACATACATACAAAAAAGTATTTAGTCTGCCACCAATTGTGCAAGTTCTCCCACATAAAAAGATGAGAGAGGCCTGTAATTTTCATCATAGGTACACTTCAACTATGACAGACAAAATGAGAATTTTTTTTCTCCAGAAAATCACATTGTAGGATTTGTAATGAATTTATTTGCAAATTATGGTGTGTAACTTTAACTTTAGACCGTCCCCTCGCCCATACCCGGGCGCGAACCAGGGACCCTCTGCACACATCAACAACAGTCACCCACGAAGCATCGTTACCCATCGCTCCACAAAAGCCGCGGCCCTTGCAGAGCAAGGGGAACTACTACTTAAAGGTCTCAGAGCAAGTGACGTCACCGATTGAAACGCTATTTAGTGCGCACCACCACTAACTAAGCTAGCGTTTCACATCCGTTACAGGTGGAAAATAAGTATTTGGTCAATAACAAAAGTTTATCTCAATACTTTGTTATATACCCTTTGTTGGCAATGACAGAGGTCAAATGTTTTCTGTAAATCTTCACAAGGTTTTCACACACTGTTGCTGGTATTTTGGCCCATTCCTCCATGCAGATCTCCTCTAGAGCAGTGATGTTTTGGGGCTGTTGCTGGGCAACACAGACTTTCAACTCCCTCCAAAGATTTTCTATGGGGTTGAGATCTGGAGACTGGCTAGGCCACTCCAGGACCTTGAAATGCTTCTTACGAAGCCACTCCTTCGTTGCCCGGGCGGTGTGTTTGGGATCATTGTCATGCTGAAAGATCCAGCCACGTTTCATCTTCAATGCCCTTGCTGATAGGAGGTTTTCACTCAAAATCTCATGATACATTGCTCCATTCATTCTTTCCTTTACACGGATCAGTCGTCCTGGTCCCTTTGCAGAAAAACAGCCCCAAAGCATGATGTTTCCACCCCCATGCTTCACAGTACGTATGGTGTTCTTTGGATGCAACTCAGCATTCTTTGTCCTCCAAATACGACGAGTTGAGTTTTTACCAAAAAGTAATATTTTTGTTTCATCTGACCATATGACATTCTCCCAATATTCTTTTGGATCATCCAAATGCTCTCTAGCAAACTTCAGACGGGCCTGGACATGTACTGGCTTAAGCAGGGGGCCACGTCTGGCACTGCAGGATTTGAGTCCCTGGCGGCGTGGTGTGTTACTGATGGTAGGCTTTGTTACTTTGGTCCCAGCTCTCTGCAGGTCATTCACTAGGTCCCCTGTGTGGTTCTGGGATTTTTGCTCACCGTTCTTGTGATCATTTTGACCCCACGGGGTGAGATCTTGCGTGGAGCCCCAGATTGAGGGAGATTATCAGTGGTCTTGTATGTCGGTGCAGGTCTACAATTTTGTTTCTGGTGTCCTTTGACAGCTCTTTGGTCTTGGCCATAGTGGCGTTTGAAGTGTGACTGTTTGAGGTTGTGGACAGGTGTCTTTTATACTGATATGTTCAAACTGGTGCCATTAATACAGGTAACGAGTGGAGGACAGAGGAGCCTCTTAAAGAAGAAGTTACAGGTCTGTGAGAGCCAGGAATCTTGCTTGTTTGTAGGTGACCAAATAATTATTTTCCACCATCATTTGCAAATAAAGTCATTAAAAATCCTACAATGTGATTTTCTGGAATTATTTTTCTCATTTTGTCTGTCATAGTTGAAGTGTACCTATGATGAAAATTACAGGCCTCTCTCATCTTTTTAAGTGGGAGAACTTGCACAGTTGGTGGCTGACTAAATACTTTTTTTGCCCCACTGTATATAAAATAAAAAGTACAAATATAATATACCTTTAAATAGGTATTCACCCCCCTGAGTCAATACACCTTTGGCAATGATCTTCAAGCTCTGTCAAGGTGTTGGGGATCATGGCTTGACAGCCATTTTAAAGTCTTGCCATTACATTTTCAAGCAGATTTTAAGTGAAAACAGTAACTTGGCCACTTAACAACGTTCACGGTCTCCTTGGTAAGCAACTCCAGTGTAGATTTGGCCTTGTGTTGTAGGTTATTGTCCTGCTTAAAGGAGAATTAATCTCCCAGTATCTGGTGGAAAGCAGACTGAACCAGGTTGTCCTCTAGGATTTAGCCTGTGCTTAGCTCTATCCTATTTCTTTTCATCCTGAAAAACTCCCCAGTCTTTGTCGATGTCAAGCATGCCCACACCATGATGCAGCCACCACCATGCTTGAAAAAAAGGAAGCAGTTACTCAGTGATGTGATGTGTTGGATTAGCCCCAAACTTTAAGGCTTTGCATTTAGGCAGAAACGTGTATACCTTTTGCCATGATTTTCTTTCTTCACTATCACTTTAGTGCCTTGTTGATTACAGGATGCATGTTTTGGAATATCCTGATGTATTTACTCTGTAATTTATGTCATTATTGTGGAGTCACTACGCTGTTGTTGATCCATCCTCAGTTTTCTCCCATCACAGCCATTCAACTTGTTTTAATATCACCAATAGCCTCCTGGTGACATCGCTAAGCAGTTTCCTTCATGTCTTGCAGCTCAGTTCAGAGGGATGACTGTATTTTTGTTGTGTCTGGGTGGTTTAATATATCACCCACAGGATAATTATTAACTTGACCATGTTTGCAGATATATTCAATGTCTGGTAGATGGGTAACAGTAACACAATCACTGCCCTTTTTAAGAGGGTTTTTCCAAAAGCTCCCTGGTCTTTGTAGTTGAATCTGCTTGAAATTCAATACTTGACTGAGAGACCTTTTAGATGTTGTTTGCAAGGAAGAAAGAGAAAAGGGCAATCATAAAACACGGCAGCCCCTATTGAGTCCATGTAGCCTGTTATGTGATTTGTTAAGCCACATGTTACTCCTGAACTCATTTAGGCTTGCCTAAACAAATGGGTGAATACATATGCAACTATATTTTTATTTAATTTGTAAAAAGATGTCATTTTCTTTTCACTTTGACATGGAGTATTTTGTGTAGGTCAATGACCAAAAAAGAACAATTCACACTGTGTGTGTTCTCAGTCAGGTCCATCACATCCTAGTGGTTATCATCTGCAGAGCCCTGTAAGCATGGTTTGTGTGACAGAGTACAGGGTGGGGTGAGGATGCGGAGGCTGGATGTAGAAGGTAATTGAGGAGCTGAAAATGGATTTCTGTAACACAAGCTGTTATACATTTTAATGTATTTTGATCCCCATGCTCAGTCACAGACTGAAGGGTGACCTCCAGCTTCCATCTCTCTTTTCCTGCGTCTTCTCCCTCTCTCGCTCCATCCCTCTCTCTCTCTCTGGGTGCTGCCTTCCCTGTTTACTCTAGCCCTCGGCACTATAAGGGGGGCTTCACACCTGCCACTACCCTCTGCATACTAATGACAGGCGCAATACGAGAGGGAGATGTGTGTACACACTCACTCACAAACATGCTCATACACAATCACTTTCATTCCATACTCGCCTACTTGCCGTATTGCCAATTAGAAAGACTGCAAGACTTAGAGAGGTACAGTATAGCCACACACTCGCTCATTGTCACACCTGCATATATGCACACATGCAATCTGTGTGCACACAACGTCTGTCTGACACCAACACTGTCTGGAATATACACAGTGGTTTAGTGCACACGCATGAACCCACATAACTTCCTCTTTTTCTCTCGTCTTACTGTCTCCCTTACCTTCCTGTCTGTCTCTCTCCCTCTTCTGTCTCTCCCTACCCTCTTCTGTTCTCCCTATTGTATCCATATGGTTGGGTGCTAATAAGCCTGGTGGCTAAGCTGGTGTCGTCCTTGAGCCGCGAGGCGGGTCATGTCCATCTGTCTCAGACTGCTAATTAGCTAACGGGATTGGCCATTCCCTGGACAGCACCCTAATCACAGTACCTCAGGGTCCAGGCCTGCCCTGAGCACCCATCGCTCCCATTGATCCCCATTGATCACTCACACCTGGGGAGCACTAAGCCCGGCCCAGGCTTCCTCTTGCTACATTATAGTGCTCTTCTCAGAATCAGTCCACAGGGTGATGAAGTGTGGGGAGGAAGGGAGGCTGTAGCTGCTGGACAGATGGGATAGCTGATGATACATCTGTGACGGGAGGAGGAGGAAGGTGAAGGGTGGAGTGAATGAGTGTGTTTGTGAGAGAGCGTGAATGTGTTTAGGACTGTGAAGTTTGAGTGTGTTTTGTCTTTTGGGGGTGTATGGTTTATAGATAAGATAAAAGGCGGGGTAGAGGAAGGATGTGTCAAGTTTTATAGAGTCTGGTATTTGAGAATTAGCCTAAGTGGCTAATTAGCACTGTGTTATGTCTGCAGTTATGTAATGTGTTATGATATCATACTAATATAGCTAATGGCAAATGTCATGTCTCACCATCTCTTACGCAACTCGCACGGTCTGTTTCCCTGCAGACCCCTACTCCACTGAGGCCTGGCTGTGTCTAGGCTCATTCTAAGTTATTTAAAGCTCTGCCTCTGCTTCTCTCAGCTCTAACTCACCCGTCTCTCAGCTACTCTGGCTGATGAAGTGAGATTTCTTTTTTTAAAGGAGGCTTGGGTCAGAATCCGAATGAAACTACTTCCCCTCCGGTGTTTTCTCTTCTTCTCCTGTACGAATGTACGAAGTGCTCCCTTCGTCAAAACATTTCTACCCCTGCCCTTCCTGAGCAGATGTTTGCTGAATTAATCTCCCCGCATTCCGTGATTAATTGGCCGAGTTAAATGGGAGGTGTGTTCCGTGTAATGGATTTTCTGTATGCTGTCCAAAGTGCCGGCAAGAGAAACCGAGGGAATGGGAAAGAGGTGGAAAGAGAGAAAGGTAAACAGGAGGGAGAAAGCCAAACTAGCTGTAAGCGACAGTCCGTCTGTCAGTCTCTCAGGATTGGAGCCGTGCTGCTGCCTGCCACTAACTGCACAACGTGACATTGCCCCAGGGGCTTCATTTGGCCTGCTGTTGCAGATGTGATGTCATACCTGGAGCTCCATTGTATAGGTGGGGAATTTGAGTAGTTTATATGGTGTGTTTGAGATTTGTTTGAAGCAACCATGAGCCAACTGGTGTTGGACTGACGTGCACACACCTAGTCCTCAGAGAGGAGAACTGGGACTCCCATTGAGCTTCTGTATAGTGTGTGTCAAATCAAATCAAATGTATTTATATAGCCCTTCGTACATCAGCTGATATCTCAAAGTGCTGTACAGAAACCCAGCCTAAAACCCCAAACAGCTAGCAATGCAGGTGTAGAAGCACGTGTGTGTGTATGTGTGTGTTTTGAAACAGGTGTGGCCATTTGGCTGTGTGTGTATTAGGTGTTTGTGTGTCTTAGAGAGCGCGTTAGTGACTGCCAGGCAGGGGGGTAATTAGCCAGGTCGCTGTGTGTGCAGCTAGGAGGAATGCTAACAGCCAGTGTGCTAGGTTAGTGGTCGCTGATGGATGGGGCCTAACGGACAGCCGGGGCCAGAGCCGGCAGACTGGAGGAGTAACCTCGTCCACACAGCGCATTTATATCACTTTCACCACCTCTGCAGGGGCTATGGCCTGCTTCATAAGTAGGCACCACAGGATACACATCCCCAGCCCTCCCTGTCATTGTGTGTGAGGAAGTAGTATTTAATTGCTCTGCTGGGGAATTCGGAGAGAAGGAAGCGGAAGGAAGGAAGGAAGGAAGAGTGAGAGAGAGCGCGGATATGAAGTAGGATTCACCCCTCTCAGGGCTGGTGCAGTGCAGATGCCCTTGTCTAGGACATGGTGGCTGCCTTCAAACAGCCTTTCTCTTCTTCCCTCCATATCTCCCTTTATTTCTCTCTCTACCTCCTCTCTCTCTCTCGGGGGTCAAGGCCTTGTACAGGGCGTCACCGTGGGCCAGACGCTCTCTCAGCTGTCAGTAGACATGCTGGCAGAGACACAGGCAGGCCAGGGAGGAGGCTGCGGTCACTGGGCTAAATGAGAGGAGGGAGGCCAATCTGTCCACATCACTTAACTCAGAGCATGCGCAAAACAGCTGGCAGGCATTTTCACGGTCATTTTCAACCTATCCTGGTCTGTGATTTCTCCCCCCATGTTTTAAGATGACCACTATCATTCCTGTCCCCAAGAACTCTGAGGCTTCATGCCACAATGACTACCACCCTGTAGCACTCACTTCTGTAATCATGAAGTGCTTTGAGAGGCTGGTTATGGCACACATTAACTCCACCATCCCAGCCACCCTAGACCCACTCCAATTAGCATACCACCCCAACAGATCCCTAGATGGCACAATTTAAATTGCTCTCCACACTGCCCTCACCCACCTAGATAAGAGGAATACCTATGTGAGAATGGTGTTCATTGACTACAGGTTAGCGTTCAACATCATAGTCCCCTCCAAGCTCATCACCAAGCTAGGGACCTGGGGCTGAACCGCTCCCTCTGCAACTGGAACCTAAACTTCCTGACGGGCCGGACCCAAGTAGTGAGGGTAGGCAACATCACCTCAGCCACGCTGACCCTCAACACAAGGGCCCCACAGGGGTGTGTGCTTAGTCCCCTCCTGCATTCCCCGTTCACCCACGACTGCGTGGCCATGCACAACTCCAACACCATCATCAACGACCGATGACGATGAGTCAACCTACAGGGAGGAGGTCAGTGGCCTGGTAGTGTGGTGCCAGAACAGTGTCTCCCTCAACTTCAGTAAGACCACAGAGCTGATCGTTGACTACGGGGGGGGGGCTAACCACATCGACAGGGCTTCAGTGGAGCAGGTCAAGAGCTTTCAGTTCCTCGGTGTCCAACACACTGAGGACTTAAAATGGTCCGAACACGCACACACAGTCGTGAAGAAGGTGCGACAGAGCCTCTTCCTCCTCCAGGAAGTTGAAAACGTTTTGCATCGGCCCTCAGTTCTACAGCTGTACCGTTGAGATTATTTTGACTGGCTGCATTGCTGCCTGGTATGGGAATAACACCGCCCTCAATCGCATTGGCGCTACAGAGGGTGGTGTGGACAGCCAGTACATCACTGGGGCCGAGCTCCCTGCCATCCAGGACCTCTATATCAGGCAGTGTGGTAGGAGGGCCCGGAAAATAGTTAAGACTCTAACCACCCAAGCCATAGACTATTCTCTCTGCTTCCGCACTGCAAGCGGTACCGGTGCATCTAGTCTGGCACCCCAAGCAATAAGTCTGATAAGTAGCTACATGGACTTTCGGAGTTAAAAAATAAAGGTCAAGGATACAAGTTTAACTGTCTCTCTACACACTCACAGCCATAATATGCACATACATTTATTCTGACTCTACACACTCCTCACCCACTGACATACAAGCTGCTGCTGTTCTGTTTCTTATATCCTGATGCCTAGTCACCTTAACCCTTATACATATCTGACTCCAGCATCCATGCACATTGTAAATATGGTATTGAAACTGACCCTGTATATAGTAATGCATGCTTACTTATTGTGTTCTTCTTATTTCTTCTTTTTTTTAAAAATCTATTACATTGTAATTGGTTATTGCGTTGTTTGGTTTTGCGTTTGCATGAAAGGCATTTCACTGTACTTGTGCAAGTGACATTAAAACTTGAAATTGAACTAAGTCTGTATGTTCTAGGTTGTCCAAGAGTATTCTGTTCTTTCGACCAATCAATTGGTATAAATGTTAAAATGTTTATTTTTCCATATATAGAAACGTTCTGTGTTTTAATCAAATCAACTATATTCACTGAGCTTGTCTGATGCTTTTAAGTACACGGTTTGATTTAAAGACACAAATGACTAGAGGGAGTCCAACCAGCAATTGATTTGATTGTGCCGGGCCATGTAATTATTATTATTATTATTATTTTTTTAAATTAAAAAGACAGTCACTGTGTGACTAGCACCCATATTCTCTCGCTCCTCCCTTCTACAGCGACCACCACAGAACATCAGTGTTTATCGCGCTGTCCATGTTGCTGAAACTGCAACATAATTACAGCCATTTCTGACTGTAAAGTTCTGTCACCGAAATCCCTCATTTGTTTAGGAAAAACATTCCTTCAACCCTTGCTCTCTTTATGTGACACGTATGCATCGCATGCACGTGACCAGTAGGGCCTGACCTATAGCATAATCACATCCAATAAATTGGTTATAATAAACTCAACACTGGAACAGCAAAATTGGATGCAGAGGGCGTGACAAACTCAACAGGGGAATGTTAACTGGTTGCTCATGAGGTGAAGGGGAAGTCAGATGTGTGGAATACATTTGACTAGTTATGGGGGGGGGAGTAAGGAACAAGTGCTGCGTGAATTTGTGTGCCAAACAGGTGCTGTATAGATTACAATATTTTTCTGACCGTTTGGAGCAATGTAAACAACACAGAATACATTATAAGCGTACCCGGGAGGTCTGATGTGATGTTTATTTTGCTAAGCCTTTATTACAGCAAAGACTAAAAACCAGTCACATTAATTAGTAAATACAGTTTCCAAATTGGAGCTGCTTATTTTTTTAAGCTAATTATTCAAGGCTCACTTTATTTGATTTTAAATGCTGTGTGATGACATGAATGAATGAATGAATGAAGGATTGACTGATGCAGTAGCTTATATACAGTACTTAATTTGTACATCGGGATGTGCCGGTGCAAAAATGTGAGCGCGAGAGGGTGGTGACCTAGGGAGGTGTGTTAGGTTAGCTAATGAAGAGGCCCAATAGGTCCTGGAATTAAACAGTTCAAAAAGGAGAGGTGCACTGTCCTATATACTGTATTGAAATATAGGCCTAAGAAAGTTAAGGTATTAAGATGGATGTGCTCTTAGGCCTACAGCTCAATTGTGGTTATACAAAGCTGCTATACTAAGCCTACAAAATGATAATGACATTTATTATAATGATGATCATAATAACAATAATTATTATAAATATAATTTTTTGGACAATTTGGAACCATGTAAACAACACTAAATAAATTATAAATAATACCAGCGAGGCTGTTCTAACAGAAGGAAAAAAGTAGAAAGCCTTTATTTCAGCAAAGCAAAGACAAAAAAACCTGCAGAATTTGTGAAATTGTTTACTTGACACGTGTGAGTGCATACTCTTGGCATACTCTCAACCAGCTTCATGAGGTAGTCACCTGGAGTGCATTTCAATTAATAGATGTGCCTTGTTAAAAGTTCATCTGTGGAATATCTTTCCTTAATGCGTTTGAACCAATAAGTTGTGTTGTGACATGGTAAAGTTGGTATACAGACCAAGTCCATTTTATGGCAAGAACAGCTAAAATAACCTCTCTGGGATTTGTTGGACGCTAGTGTCCCACCTGGCCAAAAGCCAGTGAAAATGCAGAGCGCCAAATTCAAATAAATTACTATAAAAATCAAACTTTCATGAAATCACACATGTAAGATACCAAATTAAAGCTACACGTGTTGTGAATCCAGCCAACGTCAGATTTCAAAAAGGCTTTTTGGCGTTAGCAAACGATGCTATTATCTGAGGGTAGCACCTCCGTATACAAAGAGAGAAAGCATATTTCAACCCTGCAGGCGCGACACAAAACGCAGAAATAAAAATATAAATCATGCCTTACCTTTGACGAGCTTCTTTTGTTGGCACTCCAATATGTCCCAAAACATCACAAATGGTCCTTTTGTTAGAATAATTCCGTCCATATATATCCAAAATGTCCATTTATTTGACGCGTTTGATACAGAAAAACACAGGTTCCAACTTGCGCAACGTGACTACAAAATATCTCAAAAGTTATCTATAAACTTTGCCAAAACATTTCAAACTACTTTTGTAATATAACTTTTTAAAAGAAAATAATCGATAAAATTGAAGACGGGATGATCTGTATTCAATACAGGAAGAAAACAAGCTGACGCTAGCTTTCTGGTCACACGCCTCTATCAAACAGTACACATGAAGTGACCCTCATTTTGAACAGGGCTACTTCTTCATTACACAAAGGAAAAACCTCAACCAATTTCTAAAGACTGGCGACATCCAGTGGAAGCGGTAGGAACTGCAAGCAAGTCCCTTAGAAATCTGTATTCCCAATGAAAACCCATTGAAAAGAGGGTGGCCTCAAAAAAATAATCTGAATGGTTTGTCCTTGGGGTTTCGCCTGCTACATAAGTTCTGTTATACACACAGACGTGATTCAAACACTTTTAGAAAACACTCTGACGTTTCTATCTAATAATATGCATATCTTATCTTCTGGGGATGAGTAGCAGGTTGTTGAATTTGGGCATGCTTTTCATCCAAAATTCCAAATGCTGCCCCCTATCATGAGAAGATAAGCAAAGAGAAACGACAGTCCATTACTTTAAGACATGAATTTCAGTCAATCTGGAAAATTTCAAGAACTTTGAAAGTTTCTTCAAGTGCAGTCGCAAAAACCATCAAGCTCTATGATGAAACTGGCTCTCATGAGGACCACCACAGGAAAGGAAGACCCAGAGTTGTCTCTGCTACAGAGGATAAGTTCATTAGAGTTACCAGCCTCAGAAATTGCAGCCCAAATAAAGTAACAGACACATCTCAACATCAGCTGTTCAGAAGAGACTACAGGAATCAGGCCTTCACAGTCGAATTGCTACGAAGAAACCACTACTAAAGGACAACAATAAGAAAATACTTGTTTGGGCCAAGAAACACGAGCAATGGACATTAGACCATTGGAAATCTGTCCTGTGGTCTGATGAGTCCAAATTTGAGATGTTTGGTTAACACCGCTATGTCTTCGTAAGAAACAGAGTAGGTGAATGGATGATCTCCGCATATGTGGTTCCCACCGTGAAGCATGGAGGAGGAGGTGTGGGGGTGCTTTGCTGGTGATTTATTTGTAATTCAAGGCACACTTAAGCAGCATGGTTACTACAGCATTCTGCAGCGATACGCCATCCCATCAGGTTTGCGCTTAGTGGGACTATCATTTGTTTTTCAACAGGACAATGACCCAAAACACAGGCTGTGTAAGGGCTATTTGACCAAGAAGGGGAGTGATGGAGTGCTGCATCAGGTGACCTGTTCTCCACAATCACCCGACCTCAAACCAATTGAGATGGTTTGGGATGGGTTGGACCACAGAGTGAAGGAAAAGCAACCAACAAGTGCTCAGCATATGTGGGAACTCCTTCAAGACTGTAGGAAACCATTCCAGGTGAAGCTGGTTGAGAGAATGCCAAGTGTGTGCAACGCTGTCATCAAGGCAAAGGGTGGCTACTTTGAAGAATCGCAAATATAAATTACATGTTGATTTAACACATGATTCCATATGTGTTATTTCATAGTTATGATGTCTAAAGTATTTTTCTACAATGTAGAAAATAGTAATAATAAAGAAAAACCCTTGAATGAGTAGGTGTCTATACTTTTGACTGGTAGTATATGGATGATTTATAAAGCCAGGCACATTTAAGTTTGGCTATTTATTATAGACCTAATTAAGTTGGGTTCCTCTCTCCTCAGTTTTCTTAGACAATAACCCAAGGGCTGTTTTTTCGTTTCCTCATTCTGCTGCTACCTCCGCCGCATTGGTAGCCTAGTGGTTAGAGCATTGGACTTGTAACCGAAAGGTTGCAAGATCGAATCCCCGAGCTGACAAGGTAAAAATCTGTTGTTCTGCCCCTGAACAAGGCAGTTAACCCACTGTTCCTAGCCCGTCATTGAAAATAAGAATTTGTTCTTAACTGACTTGCCAAGTTAAATAAAGCTAAAATAAATTAAATTGTTCTAAACACCAGTATGCTGGTTAACTTTGCTATTATGCACATAGCACATGGTCTAAGAGAAGGCGTCAATTCAAAAGCACACTGATGTTTCACAACTGCTGACAGCAACCACTATCCAACATGGGAGAAAGCGCATTTGTTATAAAATAATATTAGTTTTATTAGTGTTGCACCATTCTCATGTAATATAACCATATACAATTGGAATGAATTGACTGTGCCATCCCCACGGCCTCCACAATGGAATAGTCCGCTCAGGCCGAATCAGACCGGTGTCTTGTACACCATGATATTGTTTTGTTTTATTGTTGCTACTGCTCGACAAAAGAAATCTTGGTCTCCCCAAACAGCCTATCGACCAGTTGACTAAATGGGGACAGCCCTGGTGTATTTCTCTCCTCTCCTCTCTTCTCTTTCCTTCGCTGAATTTCATAGTTACCAAGGGAAGCCCACTCAAGTTTAATCAGGCGGGAGCTTGCATGCATCTGCATCTGTGTGTGTGTGTGTGTGTGTGTGGGGGGTCCAACACACTACTGAGTGGTTGGAGGGAGAGCTGGGAGAGGCAGGGGGCTCTGTATGTGGTGTTGATTGCAAGCTGTTGAAAAGCTGACGTGGCAGGAAGCCCATTTTTAAAATTTTATTTAACTAGGCAAGTCAGTTAAGAACAAAATCTTATTTACAATGACGTCCTACCCCGGCCAAACCCGGACATCGCTGGGCCAATTATGCGCCGGCCTACGGGACACTTATTCACTGTCGGATGTGAAACAGCCTGGAGATCAACGCATACATTGGCTCTGAGCTCCAGTTTGGGGCGAGAAACACCAAACACTGTTCAGGCATCCACTCCATCACTACACCAGCCCATTCTGCCCCAACCTGCTGATTTTAAATGGCATGTTATGGAGTGCAGAGAGAGTCATCATTCAGTTGTTCTGATCTGAGGAAGTGATTGTTTATGTATTGTAGTTACTAAATAATAAAACTGCTTATGCTGTTTAAGGAACTATGGAATGGGAAGGGTGATTTCTTCCTGGCCTTCTCTCTTTTCACCCTCCTGGTTCCCCTTTCTCCTTTTGTCCTGTCTACCCTCTTTCTTCTGTGGTCTTCCTCTTTTTCACTCTTTCTCATCAACCTCAGGAAGGTGGGTGTTGTCAAACCCACTGAAATGAGGGAGGGAAGGGGACATAGTATTAGGATGCCAGGTGGGGGAGGGAGGGAGGGTGTGTACTGTGTTGTGCCCCCTCCCCGTAGCCCTAGGCAGTAAGTGTGGCTTGGTGGAGAGTCCCGTCGTTACGGCCCTGCCTGCATGTGGGTTAATTGTCTGCTGGAATGCTGGGGATCTGTTTCCACCAGGAAAAAGCCAGGAGTAATGAACCGACGAGAACGAGAAAAATACGTGGGGAAACGGAAGAGAATAGAAGGCAGCCGAGTGAAGAGGCCCAAAGGGGGATATTACAACTCCACCAACTCCCTCTCTTTCCCCTGTCTGTAGATGTAGAAAGGCAGTGCGCAGACTCCGTTTTTCCCCCTGGGTGTTATATCTGTGGGTTTGTTCGTCTGTGGCGCCGTACACTGGTGCTCACATCAGGTAGCTGTCAGGAAAGACGTCTGAAACTGGCCCCTTCCTGAGACAGACACGCACATGAGGGGAGAGGGGGATGGAGGAAGCACGAGATGGGGAGGGAGACAAGACCTGGATAGAGGAAAGGACTGGAGGGGGAAGGTACTCAGCACACAGTGAAGGGAGAAGCACGTTGGTCCTGACAAGCTGCTGCACGCTCCTCCTGGCTTTTCAGACTACTAGTGCGCACTCGCACATCACATTTACCACATCCGCAAACGAACCTCTACATGTTCATCTCACACCCATGATCTCGGTTCGGAGAAACAATCAAAGCCAAACATCTCACATCCATTATCTCCAATAGGATGACATGTTTACACTGGCCCACAAACAAGCATGCCCGGTCAAACATGCACATACACTCATTAAGCCTCCCCCTTACTTGTTTGCCACTACTGCCTACAGTAATGTATTCACCACTCATCTACTCAGTCATACAGTACAGCAGATGGATCCTTGAGTATTTTGTCAACATTGAGAGAAAAGCACCTCTCAGTGTTTTGATGAAATCTCAGATCAGTGTCTCCTCTTCCTGAGTTGTGACTAGAGCAGCACTGATGCATCTGTAGCTTTGTACCTGCCATAGCAGACCCTATCTCTGTCAGGAGTGAGTGGCAGGCATACTACTGACAGACGGGTCCCACACTGCATTGTGTGTGTCCCTCCCTGGGGGGGGGGGTGTCTCCCTGGTGTGTGTCTCTCTCTCCCTCCCACACCAGGTAGACACCAGGGAGGGGGAAAGAGACACACACACCCTCCCTGTGTGTGTGTGTGCGTCTCTTTTCCCCCTCCCTGGTGTGTGTACGTCTCTCTTTCCCCCTCCCTGGTGTGTGTGCGTCTCTCTTTCCCCCTCCCTGGTGTGTGTGTGCGTCTCTTTTCCCCCTCCCTGGTGTGTGTGCGTCTCTCTTTTCCCCCTCCCTGGTGTGTGTGCGTCTCTCTTTCCCCCTCCCTGGTGTGTGTGCGTCTCTCTTTCCCCCTCCCTGGTGTGTGTGCGTGTGTCTCTTTCCCCCTCCCTGGTGTGTGTGCGTGTGTCTCTTTCCCTCTCCCTGGTGTGTGTGCGTGTGTCTCTTTCCCCCTCCCTGGTGTGTGTGTGTGTCTCCTTGGTGTGACAGCCTGACCTGCAGTCTCATAAATTCTGCCTCCCCAGGCTGCTGACACGTTGCTTCAGGTGTGCTGTCAGGGCCTGCTCCCTGAGCTGAGGTGTTTGTGTGTGACAGAATGAAGGAGGAAAAGCAACGCTGATTTGATTCTCCTCTCCCTCCTGTCCGTGCAGTTCATTTATTGCATGGCTAACCTGATTAGTAGAGACAGCTCCAACACTGCACCCATCCCAGATCTGTACTGATCTTATCACAGAGCGATGCCTAGCATCCTGGGTCCTACCAGTACCAGTACTGAGGTTTCTCTCTAGGCTGTTTCTTGTAAGGAGCCAGGGCTGGGTTCAAGTTCATTTCAATTGGGCCAATTCAGTAAGTAAATTGACATTCTGATTCAACAGTTAAAGGATACGTTTTCTAAAAATGCGTAAATGGCATGTTATAGAAGGGTTCAGACACCTTTTTTGTGATTTACCCCAAAACAGCAAACACTTTCTCAAAACACTTTCTCACCCTGGTTGTGCGGTACAGGGGCTCTGAAAAAAACATGAACAACGGCTCCAAAAACACCCAAATACGTCCTTTTAGAAATGGAAAAGCCCTCAGTATAGTGATGCAGGTCTTTATAGGTTGTACACGTGAAATTGTGTGAATCTTAACTTTATCCACAACATTATATTCCTTTTTTTTAGCGACTCGAGAGAAACCTGTCCATTCTACATGTAACTGCCAATGGAAACACTTGAGTAAATGAGGGATATTGAAAGCATGTACTTCCACACAGGAATTTCCAGAAACTTGTAGAATCTATGCCAAGGTGCATTGAAGCTGTTCTGGTGAACCAACGCCCTAATAAGATACTTTATGTTGATGTTTCCTTTATTTTGCCAGGTTACACACAGAATGGAACAACTAGATAGGGGAAACATCTCAAGTCAAGGAAATATACAGGGATGCAAACTAGTCACCTTTTGGCTATTTTCGCTGTTTTTAATCCAAAATGGGTGAATTACGTGATTTGTGTAGATCAGATGAAAAAATGTTTCGGCAGGGGGAGGGGCTTTGGATCACTACTGGCTGTAAGTGAACCAGTGATGCGCGTTTGGCGCCATACTGGCTGTATCCAAGGCTCAGCCAATCGTTCACATAACAGAATGCAGCGCAGCAAGCGACTGAAGAGAGAAGAGACACCCAATTTGCTAGTTACATGCGCTCTGGAAAGACAGCAGAGAGTAGAAAGGCAGTTTGACAGTTACAGCAGCGCGTCCCCTCAACGATAACGAAGAGGTAGGTGAGAAGCCTGACCACGGAAATTGGGGGTGAGGAAGCGTACTTCATGAGCTGTAACGGAAAAACAACTGGCATTTGGAAAGTTTGAGGTGAGGGCGAAAGTGTGGTGGAACAACTTGTTAGCATTTTTAAGTTACGTTAGTTTGCTTGCTAGCTGGATCGAATTCTCTGTTAGCTAGTCAGAGAAATGTTGAGCAACATTAGTCAACTGATCAAATCATTTAGTTTACAGTATGAAAATTAGCTAGCTAACGTTACAACATCAGATTAGTAACCTAACCAATTCGCTGTAGTATGAACTGGTATACGACCCCTTGTCATTTCTCAAGTTATAACGTGTTAGTTGCTTACTGGACCCTGGCAAAGCTAACGAATTAACTACTATCTGTGAACTAATGTTTTCCCTCCAGTAGGTGGAAATTTTCACAGCTGAAGCTGAAACTGGCTTAAGCTTGATGCCACTATAGAGGTGAAAGGAACACCACACACTTTCCCTATTTCTCACTTATTCAATACAGTGGATAAAAAGGGGTATGCTGGCCTCCCGGGTGGCGCAGTGGTTAAGGGCGCTGTACTGCAGCGCCAGCTGTGCCATCAGAAACTCTGGATTCGCGCCCAGGCTCTGTCGTAACCGGCTGCGACCGGGAGGTCCGTGGGGCGACGCACAATTGGCCTTGCGTCGTCCTGGTTAGGGAGGGCTTGGCCGGTAGGGATGTCCTTGTCTCATTGCGCACCAGCGACTCCTGTGGCGGGCCGGGCGCAGTGCGCAAGGTTGCCAGGTGCACGGTGTTTCCTACGATACATTGGTGTGGCTAGCTTCCGGGTTGGATGCGCGCTGTGTTAAGAAGCAGTGCGGCTTGGTTGGGTTGTGTATCGGAGGAGGCATGACTTTCAACCTTCGTCTCTCCCGAGCCCGTACGGGAGTTGTAGCGATGAGACTAGATAGTAGCTACTAAAACAATTGGATACCACGAAATTGGGGAGAAAAAGGGGTAAAAATTTAAATTTAAAAAAGGTTGAAAAAAAGGGGTATGCCAGGTGTTACACTCTGCCTGAAAGAGATCAATTATGCCAGCAAAGGGTATTATGCTCTGCTGGCACATTGTAGAACAGATGTCCACAGGCAGAAAGTGTACAATGTAATAATGTGCAGTGTAGCCCAAAGATATTCCTTTTGTGTTGAACTTGACAGTAACACTTGTGTGTGAGTGAGGAGGGATTGTTAAATTATTTACTCAGTGAATGTTATTTTTGCACAAATGTAGCCTTGTGCACTTGATCAATGTCTACTATAGTGGCCAAATATTTTGAGCAAAAATAGGCCTGTTTTGTTTCGTTCTATTTCTACTTTATGATGGGTTTTTCCCCCCAGGTGCAATATTTAGATGTGTGTGTGTGTGTGGTCACAAGTGATCTATTATAAAGGCTGTCATGGCTAACTGCAATGTTACTGTATTGTTCTTTTCTCAAGACCTTGAGTGTCATTTGCAGTAAAGTCTAGGCAACAAATAACATTGGATTGCTTTCTTTACATTTTTTTAGCTGTGATTTAGGTTCACATTAACCACTTATTTTGCACATGGAGACTGATCATGTAGATCATATTCTTTGTTGTTTAATTTGTTCAAACCTGAATTTCCCCCTTGGGACATTTCTATAAGTGTCTGGACCCTTCTATAACATGCAATTTCCATGGTATGTAAATTTGGTTGTAATAAGTAACTTTCCATTGCAAATAAGTGGAATTCCTATTCCTGATTTGACTGAATGCATCAGGGATGTTGTGAGTCGTTAGTATCTGCACATTCAAGGGCTATCCATTCTAGAGATTTTATTTCTCTGCATGCAGGTCTCTCACTTTTCCCCTCCATTACCCCTCTCTCTCCATCCTCCCTGTGTTTTCTTCTATGCAGTCTCTCCCACCCTGTCTCTCTCTCCATCCTCCCTGTGTTTTCTTCTATGCAGTCTCTCCCACCCTGTCTCTCTCTCCATCCTCCCTGTGTTTCTTCTATCTAGTCTCTCCCACCCTGTCTCTCTCTCCATCCTCCCTGTGTTTCTTCTATCTAGTCTCTCCCACCCTGTCTCTCTCTCCATCCTCCCTGTGTTTCTTCTATCTAGTCTCTCCCACCCTGTCTCTCTCTCCATCCTCCCTGTGTTTTCTTCTATCTAGTCTCTCCCACCCTGTCTCTCTCTCATCCTCCCTGTGTTTTCTTCTATCTAGTCTCTCCCACCCTGTCTCTCTCTCTTTCTTTCCCTCTTCCCCTTTCACGGTAGTGCTCAGGATCATGTGAGGATCTCAAGGTTGTTTAGTGGTAATTGTGGCCATCCATTCTCCTCCACCAAGCTTGAAAGATGAGCCATCGGTCAGAGAGGCAGAGCTCAGAGGGTGGATGAGGTAATTTGTGAGCCGAGAGGAGCAGCATGGTCAGCCATACGCGTGTACTTGCTTGCGTGTGTTTGACTTGTGTGTCTGTGTGTGTGTGCAAGTGGGTATCAGGAGGGATGCTTGTTTGTGTTGATGTGGAAGGCTGGATCTGAGTGGACTGTGGAGACGGCAGACAGAACAGAGCGACCGGTGCAGTGAGTAAAGGGTGTGCGGAACACTGGAGGTGTGAGGGGAGCTCTGATGAGGGGAGCTCTGATGATGTCTCTCTCGTTCTTTCTCTGTATGTGTGTGTGCCGCGGGTAGTGCAGGCAGTGTGTCTGATGCCAAGGTGTCCCAAGGCCGGTACGGTGCAACAGATGGAGAGATGGAGTGACATGCGGTGATGCACATTACTCCTGGACCCTGGGCAGCAGAGGTGTCCGTCCAACCCCACACTGTGAGATGGAGACGGCAGGCATCACACCACCATCAATCCTCCACACTAACCAGCTCCACTCAGACCCACAGTACACAACAGACATCATCCATCTCACTCTACCAGATATAGACAGCCTTGTGTTTCTAACAGGGTCCCAACAGTCTAATTCTCGCTCCATTCCTCTCTCTATTTTCTCTCGGTCGAGTCTGTGCTCGTTTAACTGCATGTCTCAGGGATGTGAATTTTCACAGCTAATTCCTCCTGTTTCACATTGTAAGAAATGTTGTTAAATCTGAGCTGGTGCACGAGTTGGCCGAGCGGCGGGCGCTTGTTTGATTGATTGACATAAAGACGAAAAAAATCATTGGCTTCTGCCGGTCTTATCACCTGCTGATGCGTAGGCTAGCTAAACACATTTCAACCAGTGAGGTGAATGTCAACAAATGGCTAACTCAGGTGAGTCAAATATATTGGTTTCTTTCTCTGTTTGTGTACTCTGTGTGAATATTAATCGGAAGAACAGTTCACCTACCATCGATCGCCTGAACTGAGGAAACAAGGAGTGGAATGGTAGCTAAAAAGACTGGTACTCAGACTACAGTAGCGATGAGCGGTTGAGCACTTACTGTTGATGTTCTGTGTATGAAAGTGCATTCAAGACATGTTGGAAAGATGTCACTTCCCAGGTCCTTTCTGGTTGTGGTAACTTTAGAAAGCATTTATTGAGCTTTTCTTTAAGACTGTCAATCCCTGGGGACTAAAAACGATGGGTGTAATTTAGTGAATTCGAAATCTTTGTTGAAAGACCCATAGGCCTAATTTTCCATCGCTTCAGTCCAGCCCTGTTTGGACTATCCACTCATAGAGAGATGAGAGCCTGTTGCACTCCCCTCTCCCAAAGATTTAGGAAGTAGGGTTGTCCTGTTTCTCTCTTCCTGTCAATTTCTTATAAATGTCTTATCGTGGTTCATGATTCACAATTCATGATATTCCATGCTAGATTGCATGACATTTCTGTTTCAGGGGTTTAAAAAGTGCTTCAGCTTCCAGATGGGGAACGCCCTGACACTACCCCCCCCATCACATCCCTGATGTCTGTGGGACAAAGTTGGCCTGACTCCCATTAGAATATGCATCAGGGTTTTATCTCCTACTAGACTGTATAGGTATCATGTAAGCAGCACTGTAACATTGAGTCTGAACACGGCTGTGTTGTTGTGCATGCCGTCTCTCGGGGAGTGTGAACGATGCAGCTGTCAGTAGATCCATAGACATCTGAGAGCCACGTCAGCGCCTGTCAGATGAAGAGTAATGGCAGCTTGGGAACTGGGAAAATATGCGCCCGGCGCTATTAATTTGAGTCTAATTAGAGTTAATTTAATGCCAGATTCTGCCTTAGAATCTCTGCATCAATACCGCAACTGACCCACTTTACTGCATGCGTGTCCTCTCATTCGTTCCAGCTCTGAGGTTAATGGGTAGACAACAGTTACGCTTATCTTAGTTTTGCCATCTGCTTGAATGATGCTACTTACAATCAAGCTATGGAGCATCACATGTTCCATTTATTCAAGGCGCAATCGTGCTGTATTGTTGAAGCTTGCTATTCACTTATTCACTTAATTGTCGCACCTTTACAAATGATCCGAGGTTTCCCATCCGCTTCAGTGCCATTTCTACCAGGGTATTATTGTAAGTGGTGTGTCATGCTTGTTTTTAGTGTGCGGGACGAGTATGCAGCTAAATGCCAACTACTGTAGATGTGGCTTCGCTCAATCAGTCAGCCTGCCACCTCTGATTCCCCTGAGGAGCAGCATTTACGGCACAGCTTTCTCTCTCCCTCCCGCCGTCTCTCTCTCACGCTCTACATCTCTCCAACTGTCTTGCTCTTGCTGGCTTTACCATATGCTATGTCTTTCTATGATATTTCTCTTTCCCTCCCTCTGTGAAGAGGCCTGGCAGGAACTGGCAGCAGCCCTCATTGTAAAGCCCAGTTGTTGTGGAGAGAGAGACTGAGAAACAGGGCTCAGAGAACGTCTCTCAGGGTTTATTCTGGGAGAGAGGGGCGTTGCAGCTCGGCAGGATAGCGCTGAGAACTCCACTTTGACAAGTGCAGCGGTTGTATTCATAATGAACTTCTGAGTCACACCGAGAGCTTAAGAGAGACACTTTAAACTGCCAGGGAACAGGTTTTATAAATAGGTTCAGCATTGGCTATTCACTTTCAATGGAAGAGCCCAGGCTCATCAAAGGTGATGTAGCAATGCTGGGAAGATGTCTGAAACGTTATGCGTATGCTAATTGTTTCTGATTAGATTAATCCTGCTCAAAGGTGTAGACTTCAGTAGGAATTACTGTGCATTTGGAAAGTATTCCACATTTTGTTACGTTACAGCCTTATTCTAAAATTGATCAAATTGTTTTTACACACATTACCCAATAATGACAAAGCAAAAACAGTTTTAATTTTTTTTTTTTTAGCAAACTGAAATATCACCTACTCAAGTACTTTACTCAGTACTTTGTTGAAGCACCTTTGGCAGCCATTACAACCTTGTCTTCTTGGGTATGACCCTACAAGCGTAGCACAACTGTATTTGGGGAGTTTGACGCTTGGCATTCAGGCCAAAAAGTTCAATCTTGGTTCCATCAGACCAGAGAATCTTCTTTCTCATGGTCTGAGAGTCCTTTAACTACCTTTTGGCAAACTCCAAGCGGGCTGTCATGTACCTTTTACTGAGGAGTGTCTTCCGTCTGGCCACTCTACCATAAAGGCCTGATTGGTGGAGTGCTGCAGCGATGGTTGTCCTTCTGGAAGGTTCTCCCATCTCCACAGAGGAACTCTGGAGCTCTGTCAGAGTGACCATCAGGTTCTTGGTCACCTCCCTGATCAAGGCCCTTCTCCCTTGAATGCTTAATTTGGCCGGGTGGCCAGCTTAGGAAGCGTCTTGGTGGTTCCAAACTTCTTCCATTTAAGAACGATGGAGGCCACTGTGTTCTGTGTTCTTGGGGACCTTCAATGCTGCAGAAATCTTTTGGTACCGTTCCCCAGATCTGGGCCTCGACACAATCCTGTCTTGGCGCTCTACGGAAACATCTCAAGGATTATCAATGGGAACAGTATGCACCTGAGCTCAATTTTGAGTCTCATAGCAAAGGATCTGAATACTTCTGTAAATAAGGTATTATATTTATTTATTTGAAAATGCATTTGCAAACATTTCTAAACCTTTTTTCGCTTTGTCATTATGGGGTATTGTGTGTAGTTTAAGGAATTGTTTTCATTTAATCGATTTTAGAATAAGGCTGTAACATAACAAAATGTAGAAAAGGGGAAGGGTTCTGAATTCTTTCTGAATGCACTGTATCGTATACAACTGCAATATCTCAATGTATCAATCGAATTCCCTGAGTATGAGGACTCAATTGGTGTGAGGGATTTAATTGGTAGAAGACTGATACAGTATGCTGCTGCCCAGCTGTCTCCATCTGTGTGATTGGTTCTTATCTTTCACTAGCCTCTCTCCAATCAGGGCATACACGAGTGGCACAGAGAGATGGAAGTGGCTCTTAGGAGGAAATTGAAATTATATTAACTGAATGTGTGTGTAATGTGTGAATTAGGGGTGTGAACCTTTAACATCACCCAAACTCTCATTTTATACACCAATGGTAACATGAAATTCTCCTACCTAATTTAAATAAGTAATGCCTTGTAACCAACATCGGAGAAGGCGTGTTTGCAGAGTGGCATGGTTTATATAGCTTGATAGTTACTCTACTGGTGACAGAATTTGACTGTAGGGTGTCAGTAAATATAATTACAAGTTTACACTATTCGTAGCAAGGATATATGTGACCGACCGGCTTACGTAGCAAAATTTGATAGTGTTTTTAATTTTTTTTACATTGGATAAAAGTAGACTCCGAGCTACAAGATTGTATATCATACACTAGTTGAGAAACAATGGGAAAGTAATTCTGCTTTGAAAATGGATCAACTTGTAAACTCACTTTTGAGAAAATGGCCTTTGATTGTTTTGTTACTACAGTCGTGGCCAAACGTTTTGAGAATGACACAAATATTAATTTTCACAGTCTGCTGCCTCAGTTTGTATGATGGCAATTTGCATATACTTCAGAACGTTATGAAGAGTGATCAAATGAATTGCAATTAATTGCAAAGTCCCTCTTTACCATGCAAATGGTAAAGAGCGAAAAAAACATTTCCACTGCATTTCAGCCCTGCCACAAAAGGACCAGCTGACATCATGTCAGTGATTCTCTCGTTAACACAGGTGTGAGTGTTGACGAGGACAAGGCTGGAGATCGCTCTGTCATGCTGATTGAGTTCGAATAACAGACTGGAAGCTTCAAAAGAAGGGTGGTGCTTGGAATCATTGTTCTTCCTCTGTCATCCATGGTTACCTGGAAGGAAACACGTGCCATCATCGCTTTATGCAAAAAGGGCTTCACAGGCAAGGATATTGCTGCCAGTAAGATCGCACCTAAATCAACCATTTATCAGATCATCAAGAACTTCAAGGAGAGCGGTTAAATTGTTGTGTAGAAGGCTTCAGGGCGCCCAAGAAAGTCCAGTAAGCGCCACGACCGTCTCCTAAAGTTGATTCAGCTGCGGGATCGGGGCACCACCAGTACAGAGCTTGCTCAGGATGAACAATGGTGAACAATGCCTTTTCCAGCATGATGGAGAACCTTGCCATAAGGCAAATGTGATAACTAAGTGGCTCGGGGAACAAAACATCAATACTTTGAGTCCATGGCCAGGAAACTCCCCAGACCTTAATCCCATTGAGAACTTGTGGTCAATCCTCAAGAGGCAGGTGAACAAACAAAAACCCTCAAATTCTGACAAACTCCAATCATTGATTATGCAAGAATGAGCTGCCATCAGTCAGGATGTGGCCCAGAAGTTAATTGACAGCATGCCAGGGCGGATTGCAGAAGTCTTGAAAAAGAAGGGTCAACGCTGCAAATATTGACTCTGCATCAACGTCATGTAATTGTCAATAAAAGCCTTTGACACTTATGAAATGCTTGTAATTATACTTCAGTATTCCATAGTAACATCTGACAAAAATATCTAGACACTGAAGCAGCAAACTTTGTGGAACTTAATATTTGTGTCATTCTCAACCTTTGCCCACGACTGTACTAATGGAGAGCCCTTTTTTGTCTACACCCACTCAGCATCGTTCACACCCTCTTAAGCTCTAGCCCCACCCATCTCTTTAAGGGTTGATCCAAGCGTTCTGTACTAACAGCAGTCAAGCACCCCTGTAAAGAACTTTCAAAATAGGTATTGATAACATGTGTATTTTGTGGTTGTGACCCAGACACTTGGCCATTTTTATTTTGGGACTGTTCTTATGTGAGAATATTTTGGAGCGAATTAGGTTTTATTTTAAAATAAACTAATATTAATGTAAACTTGAAAGACTTTGATATAGTTTTGTTTTGATCCAAATTATATGGACCCTGATTTTCACTTTCATTGTGATATTTAATGGCAGATTCTTTATCCTTAAAAAGGAAGTGGACAGAGAACAAACCCCTCTTCACATTTTTTTGATCAATTTTCAGTCAGCATATTGTGTGTATTGGCATTCATATTGCACTGTACATCTTTACCTAAGGATTGGGGATCAATGAAATCAGTCTACTCAATACCCAATATATTTTTTCCCAATGTCCTCCTCAGAGTTATCAGACTCCCAAAAATCCACACACTATTGTTTTTCCTCTGGAATAGTGTTCAATACACATAGGTTGACAATAAATGTGTCTCGATTCAGTTGTTTCAGAGACCCGCACAACACTAATATTCTCTGGGTAGACTGATACCCCAGGTCATTGATCCAAAATCCATAGGTACGGCTTTACTGTGAAATAAGTGTCTCCAATGCAATTCTAAAGTATAATACATCCAGTGTGATTTCAAGATTTTTGTCAAATTAACAAATTGCCTTTTTGTTGATTTTTATTTAACATTCCAACCTCGTTTAGCATGATCTACGCAATTATGGCATAATTCTACTATTTGTATTCATTTGCATCACTGTCAATGACATACTAACCGCAAAGTCCACTATTGTTTGCAATCCTTATTGTGGCTAGCTTCACATATATGGGTCCGACCACGATATCAAATAAGAACTCTCATAAATTATTGTTATTTTAGATGATAACACCTAGCTATATAGTTAACTAGCTAACTATAGCTACTGAAACAGATTGTCGTTTTGCTATGTTTTGGGGGAAGAAAAAGGTTTGCATCCATGAGCTAGCTAGCTTTTTTTATGACCAGGTGCGAAAGACAACTTTACCAGCATCACAGCATATGAATCGGTGTGTCATGAAATACGAGTGATTAATGTAGTAACTACATTAAAATTAATGAACGCGTTAAACTGTTATGTGACGTGCAGTCATATTCAGGTCCTGATTGGTCAACAAGCTTATTTGACACCTCAGATAGTGTTATTTGACACGCAAAGACCCAAACAGCATTCCGTAGTATGAGAAATCCTGGTTGGGAATGAAACGACTGAACAACGAAACAGCACAGAAAGTAAGTATGAAAGAAATATGTTTTGATTGTTTTACTGGTAATGGGGACATGCGTAAATGCCAACAAAATATGTTTTTGCAGTGTGTGTTACCTTTTATTTAATTAGGCATGTCAGTTAAGAACAAATTCTTATTTACAATGACGGCCAAACCCGGACAACGCTTAGTCAATTATGCGCTGCCCTATGGGACTCCCAATCACCAATCACAGCCGAATGTGATACAGCCTGGATTCGAACCAGGGACTGTAGTGGTGCCTCTTGCACTGAGATGCAGTGCCTTAGATCGCTGCATCAGTGTGTGTGTAATGGCCAAAAATGTCATATAGGTGCATCACAATGAACCATAATCCCAACTCCTGATGTTACTACCCTGCATTTACGGATGGCATAAATGTTTAAGGCACATGAAAGTTCACATGTTCGAGACAACATTTCTGCCAAAAAACATGCATTTTGATTTAAAAAAAATGTTTACCTTCAAACGGCACTCCTGTGAAGTAGTGTCCCTTGACATACGCCTAGTTTCCTGTAATTGGTCACTTTTGTTTCCCCTTTCATCTGTGTCTGGTTAGCTAGTTATTGGCTAGCTAGGTATTCAGCAGGCATGGAACAAAAGGAGGGTAAGGGTCATTCAAATCTCTGACGCAGGTGTTCTGACAACAGTCAGTGCTGCTGTGAACCGCATCACAAGAGACATGCCAAACAGGAGTTGTGTAACAAAATGTATATTATTGATGCAATTTCAATGTTTGAGTTGTTTTGTGTAACACCAAATTTTCATAAAATGATTTTATTGTAACACTGCGTCCAAGTTTCTTGACACAGGCGTTTCAAAGAGCTGTCAGTCAAGGCGAGCTCATAAATATAAGCTTCCCTGAATATAAGCTCCCCTCTTTACGAACTTGCTGGTACTTAGCCATGAGAGAATGTTATTTTTCTAACATTTTGAGCATTTCTATTCCACAAAAATATTATGGGTGATTTTATTTTGGTAACAACGGCTATTTTAGATGGGAATTAGAATGACAGACTGTTCGTGCGGGACCTTTTTTAAGAGAAATTCCTGAGAGGAATTATTATTTTTTACAAAAAATAAAATTTAGATGGCTTGCCTACACTATTTCTTCGCAAATGATGCAAGTGTGTGTTAAGTCTTCGGGATGTTGGTGTAGAATATCCTAGACTATTGATGATAGGCCCTGCTTTACTGAAGTTGCGAGACATTGCAAGACAAGAAATTCTGAAATGCGGTGTTCCATTGGGAGAGACATCTTTTGATTACCAATAGATAGGCCTAGTGCACGGTTCTGACTCCGTCAGCCTGGTGGCCAACCTGCCTATACTGGGCCCCTCCACTTGCTAGCTTGTTATGAAATATGCGAGTGTTCCTCGGAAGTACGGCAACTACTTCAGAGAATCAGTCTCCTCCATTCCAAAAGTACTGAATCTTTGGAGTCGATTCCTAGTGGAAGATGTTTACTTTTAACTAAATGTCTTGGTAAGTCATAGTTTTTAAAGAATTTTAGAGTACTTTTTTCAAGGAGTGGTCTGCTTGAGGTGATTTGATTGACAGTTCAGGTTGTCTAGTGATGGACATTAGTCACGCTTCAGAAGCGGCATTCCTTTACAGAAGTAAAGAGAAGGTTTTGTGTTGGCGTTTAAAAAGCCGTAGTGTACCCTTACAGCCAAACAAACATGCCATAGCCGAGGCGCTTTCAAGGGTGTATGACTGCAGTAGATATAACTTAATTGGCCCGGTCCTAGCGGTCTTACATAATTAATATGACCATTATTCTGCATTGTGAATTGATGTGGAATTGTATGATTTGTTCTTATTGTTTTAACGGAAAAACTATATAATTGGCATTTTTAAACGTTTTCCATTTGCCACATCCCGTGTGTGTGTGGGAAAGATATCAACATGGAAAAACACTAACACTTTATTCATGGATAAAACTCTACATTTCAAACATCTGCGAAATCATTCCCCAGAGGGACTGATAAAGGGAGGGAAGGTCTCATGTCCTCCCACGGGATGCAATAAAGGACCATTCCAGGCCTGGGATATCAATTTATATTTGTTGTTCCAGGGGAGCGCCATGCATTATATTATTTCAACTCTCTCTCAACCACTACTAGTGTACAGGCTGACAGCAGCATCCTACTTTCCCCCTCACTACTCCTCCTCTGTTTCATGCACGGAGAATGTTATTCTCTGAGACGACTCCCCCGCCCTTCTGCTGACCACCTTGCTTTGATCTTGGGGCTCAGAGGACTTTGAAATCAGCATAATTCCTGGTCTGTGTGAGGTTTGACGTGTGGAGAGGAAGAGAAAGCGAGGGAAGGAAGAGTCAGCTGGAAAAGGCGATGTTCTGTAGAAATAGGGGTAGAGAAGTGGCATTAATGCGTCGGCTGGCTGCGTAGGGAAACACGCAGAGCATTTTAATGAGACATGGGGAGACGAGGTCCCAGCATGTCTCTCTCCATTCAAAGCCATGAATTAAGGATGGCTACATCAGCAGCATAGTACTCTGCTCCTCTGGGCTTTGGCTCGGCTGACTGGCTAGGAGATTCAACCAGTCTGTCTGAGAGATGCTGTGCTGGGCTATCCAACGTGTTCGGACAACATATTTCACTGTGCATGCGTTAGTGTTGCACGGTACACTGGTACCACGTTACCAGGGTAGCCTAGTGGTTAGAGCGTTGGACTAGTAACCGAAAGGTTGCAAGTTCAAATCCCTGAGCTGACAAGGTACAAATCTGTCGTTCTGCCCCTGAACAGGCAGTTAACCCACTGTTCCTAGGCTGTCATTGAAAATAAGAATTTGTTGTTAACTGACTTGCCTAGTAAAATAAAGGTAAAATTTAAAAAAAATATCACGGTACCAAAACGTCAAGATGCTTATAATGCCAACATGTTTAGAATACCGTAGTACCATTTCATATGATAGCCTTCAACCACATGTTTGGACCCTACGATCTAAAAAAAAAAACACTGCCGCTTGTTTATAAAGTCTGTTTTGTTCATAAATTGAATTTGAAAAAATGAAACAGCAACTAGTATATTGCATGCGCCAGTCCAATAATGTCCACTTCACTTTCATGTGCATAACAGATGTTGTAGCTGTAATCAGCCAGCAGGCAGCCGCTTGCCCTTCCAGCCATCCCTCACCTGCTTCTCCGTCTGCTCTTCCTACGCCTCTATTCATCAATCAGTTTTTTTAAAGGAATTTAGCCGTGATGGCGAGTGGGGATGCAGACCCTGAGTCTTTTGTTGCATTTGATACATTGGCGCAGAGCGAGCAAAGTTGATACGTTGCATAATTTCTTCCCCGGTATAACCAAGAGCACAGGCCAGTCTAAGTAGTTTTGCATGTTTGCTGCCTCTAAGTACCAGAGAGGACAAATAGAGCACATATTTGCGACAGGGATGCTTGTAGCTTTACAGTAAAAAAAAAATAAATAATGGCGTGTCTCTAGCTCAAACGGTTAAAAAAAGATAGCCTCGGTGATATGAGTAATTATTTTCTTCATGCGTGATTTTGCGTGCATTTTATATAATTTCACAAACCATGCCCGAGGCCGTTTTAAACTAATCCCGGTCGCTATTATTGGTTTCATAAAAAACAACGTTCAGTCACGTTAACTAGCTAGCTAACAATTTCATTGGCACAGGAAGAATGGGAAAGCGTCAGCTACTCATGAGATGTGCTTCTAAGGTATTATTCATATAGGCCAGGGGTGTCACTCATTCCACGGAGGGCTTAGTGTATGTATGCTGGTTCTTGTTTCTTCCTGTCAATTAAGACCTAGACAACCTGCAGAGGGGAGTTCCTTACGAATTAGTGACCTTAATTTATTCATCAAGTACAAGGGGAGGAGTGAAAACCCGCAGACACTCAGCACTCCGTGGAATGAGTTAGATGTGATATAGGCCTAATAATGTAAGCCTAAAATACATTAAAAAATATATATATATTTCTGGTGCTCCTCACATTCTGTTTGGTGCCTAGCAGTTGGGAGCAGTGTGTATGTGGTTGTGGGAGAGATTGGTGTGTGTTAACTGAAGAGTTAAGGTTCAGTATTTTCCCTTACTGCCACAATGACATGCAGATCGTTATTTATGTATACTGAACACACATATAAACAAAGTGTTTCATGAGCTGAAATAAACGATCCCAAAAATGTTCTATATGCACAAAAAGCCTATTTCTCTAAAATGTTGTGGACAGTTTTGTTTACATCCCTTTTAGTGAGCATTTCTCCTTTGCCAAGATAATCCATACACCTGACAGGTGTGGCATATCAAGAAGCTGATGAAACAGCATTATCATTACACAGGTGTACCTTGTGCTGGGGACAATAGAAGGCTACTCTAAAGTGTGCCGTTTTGTCCCACAACACAATGCCCCAGATGGAGTGTGCAATTGACATGCTGACTGCAGGAATGTCCATCAGAGCTGTTGCCAGATCATTTAATGTTAATTTCTCTACCATAAGCTGCCTCCAACATGGTTTTAGAGCATACAGACTAACGGTCCGTATGTAGCCAAACGTAGCTACTGCTCATGTTGGTATCTGTACTGATAGTGCAAAATCCATGACAGGGAGACATTGTGGAGTGGTAACGAGCGTGCAAGCAGTTGCTCCCGACGCCACTTGGGTACACTGTAGCATCCACCGAGGGGCTCTTGCTGCCAAGGGAATGCCTGACAGCTTGAAAGACGTTTTGGACACTACAGTGAAAATGGTTAACTTAAAGCAATGCCCCTGAACTCTCGTGTATTTTCTGCCCAGGAACTCTCGTGTATTTTCTGCCCAATGCAATGATATGGGCAGCGACCATGTAACGCTTTTACAACATTCAGAAGTGCACTGCTTATCAAGGGGCGACTACAGCCACCAACACAATTGCATTTTATCTATGGCAATTTGAATGCACAGAGATACAGTGACGAGATCTTGATGTCCATTGTCGTGCCATTCATCCGCCGCCATCACCTCATGTTTCAGCATGTTAATGTTGGTATCATGACAACACTAGCATGCACCCAACCTCTTAGCGCCTTACTTTTTGATAACTCCACGTAGGCCATCTGAAAAATTTACTGCAAATGGTTGCCTCTCCATCCCTCAAACTAAATGCACCCTGACTAGAGTTATGATTCAACAGTGAGTCATGATGTATTTTGTCTGCCTCCCAGTTTCAAGCAGGCAGTCTGTGTTATCAGTGATGCAGAGTGTTTACTAGTGTTGGGAGATGAAGGTCCTGATGGTTCCCCTGTGCTGCTCTGCCTCAGGGGGAGTGCCTCTCCTTTGATGTGATCTGACAGAGAGAGAGCGGCCAGGACAGCGGCTCCCTACTGGCTCCCTACTCCCGTCCACTGTATGTAGCTTTAGGACGGGGCAAAGAAATATCTTTCCACTAGGCCCTAAGATGGAGGAAATTACATATGCATAAGGAGTTTGGAGTAGGGTTGCACATTTTGGGGAATATTCAGTGGTGGAAACAGTGGGAATTAACTTCTTTGGCATAGAGGCAGCATTTTCACATTTGGATGAATAGCGTGCCCAGAGTGAACTGCCTCCTACTCAGTCCCAGATGCTAATATGTGCATATTATTAGTAGTATTGGATAGGAACCACTTGGAAGTTTCTAAAACTGTTTGAATGATGTCTGTGAGTATAACAGAACTCAAATGGCAGGCAAAAACCTGAGAAAAAATCCAAACAGGAAGTGGGAAATCTGAGGTTTGTAGTTTTTGAACTCACCCCTATTGAATACCCAGTGGGATATTGGTTATGTTGCACTTCCTAAGGCATCCACTAGATGTCAACTGTCTTTAGAACATTGTTTCAGGCTTCTCATGTGATGTGGGACCGGATGGGAGCTCTTTGAGTCATTGGTCTGCCTACAGCCTCATTCTCAGTCACACGCTTTCACTTGAGAGGTAGCTGTCGTTCCATTGCTTTTCAACAGACAATGGAATTCTCCGGTTGAAACATTATTGAACTTTTACGATAAAAACATCCTAAAGATTGATTCTATACTTAGTTTGACAAGTTTCTTCAACCTGTAATATAACTTTTTGAACGTTTCGTCCGCATGGACCAGATCGCGCTTTTGGATTTGTTTACCAAACACCCTAACAAAAGAAGCTATTGGACATAAATGGACATAAATTATGGACATTATCGAACAAAACAAGCATTTATTGTGGAACTGCGATTCCTGGGAGTGCATTCTGATGAAGATCATCAAAGGTAAGTGCATATTTATAATGCTGTTTATGAATAATGTTGCCTACCCAACATGGCGGACATTTTTCTGGCTGGTTTGGGCTCTGAGCGCTGTTCTCAGATTATGCTTTTTCCGTAAAGTTTAAAAAAAAATCTGACACAGCGGTTGCATTAAGGACAAGTGTATCTATATTTCCATGTCTAAAATGTTTACTTTCATCGACATTTATAATGAGTATTTCTGTGAATTCATGTGGCTCTCTGCAATATCAATGCATGTTTTGGAACTACTGAACGTAACACACCAATGTAAAATAAGATATAAATATGTACAATTTTGATAGAAATATGAACTTTACCGAACAAAACATACATGTATTGTGTAACATGAAGTCCTATGAGTGTCATCTGATGAAGATCATCAAAGGTTAGTGATTAATTCTATCTCTATTTGTGCTTTTTGTGACTCCTCTCTGGCTGGAAAAATGGCTGGGTTATTCTGTGAGTTGGTGGAGACCTGACATAATCGTTTGTGGAGCTTTCACTGTAAAGCATTTTTGAAACAGACATTGTGGCTGGAATAATGAGAATTGTATCTTTAAAATGGTGCCTAATACTTGTATGTTTGAGAAATTTGATTTATGAGATTTCTGTTGATTTGTATTTGGCGCCCTGCAATTTCATTGGCTGTTGGCGAGGGGTTCCGCTAGCAGAACGGGTCCTAGACAGGTTAACCTGTTGCGTCGAGCCATCCCGGATCCGGGATCGTGAATACAGCCTCAAGCTCATTACCATAACGCAACGTTAACTATTCATGCTAATCGCAAATGAAATGAAATTAATATGCTAGCTCTCAAGCTTAGCCTTTTGTTAACAACACTGTCATCTCAGATTTTCAAAATATGCTTCTCAACCATTGCAAAATAAGCATTTGTGTTACAGCTAGCGCGGCTAGCGTAGCATTTAGCGTTAGCATCAGCAGACAACATTTTTACAAAAACCAGAAAATCATTCAAATAAAATCATTACCTTTGAAGAACTTCAGATGTTTTCAATGAGGAGACTCTCAGTTAGATAGCAAATGCTCCGTTTTTCCTGAAAGATTATTTGTTTAGGAGAAATCGCTCCGTTTGGTGCGTCACGTTTAGCTACGAAAAAAACCTGTATCCAGGAGTGTAATTATCCCCGCAGCTCATTAGCATAACACAACGTTAACTATTCATGAAAATCGCAAATGAAATTAAATTAATATGCAAGCTCTCAAGCTTAGCCTTTTGTTAACAACACTGTCATCTCAGATTTTCAAAATATGCTTCTCAACCATTGCAAAATAAGCATTTGTGTAACAGCTACCGCGGCTAGCGTAGCATTTAGCGTTAGCATCAGCAGACAACATTTTTACAAAAACCAGAAAATCATTCAAATAAAATCATTACCTTTGAAGAACTTCAGATGTTTTCAATGAGGAGACTCTCAGTTAGATAGCAAATGCTCCGTTTTTCCTGAAAGATGATTTGTTTAGGAGAAATTGCTCCGTTTGGTGCGTCACTTTTGGCTACCAAAAAAAAGCGAAAATTCAGTCTTCAAAACGCCAAACTTTTTTCCAAATTAATTCCATAATATCGACAAACATGGCAAACGTTGTTTAGAACCAATCCTCAAGGTGTTTTTCACATATCTCTTCGATGATATATCGTTCGTGGAAGTGTGCTTTCCCCTCTGAATCCCAGGAGAAAATGCCTGCGTCTGAAGATTACGCACCAATTTACACAAAGGACACCGGGCGGACCCGTGGTAAGTCTCTTATGGCCAATCTTCCAATGATATGCCTACAAATACGTCACAATGCTGAAGACACCTTGGAGAAACGATAGGAAGGGCAGGCTCATTCCCGGCGCATTCACAGCCATATAAGGAGACAATAGAAAACAGAGCTTCGAAAATTCTGCCCATTTCCTGGTTAAAGTATCATCTTGGTTTCGCCTGTAGCATGAGTTCTGTGGCACTCACAGATAATATCTGCAGTTTTGGAAACCTTAGTGTTTTCTTTCCAAAGCTGCCAATTATATGCATAGTCGAGCATCTTTTCGTGACAAAATATTGCGCTTAAAACGGGCACGTTTTTTTTTGTCCATAAATTAAAAGAGCGCCCCCTATATCCAAGAAGTTAACGGGAATACAGTTGAAGTCGGAAGTTTACATACACTTAGGTTGGAGTCATTAAAACTTGTTTTTCAACCACTCCACAAATTTCTTGTTAATTAACAAACTATAATTTTGGCAAGTCGGTTTGGACATCTACTTTGTGCATGACACAAAAGTATTTTTCCAACAATTGTTTAAAGACAGATTATTTGACTTATAATTCACTGTATCACAATTCCAGTGGGTCAGAAGTTTACATACACTTAGTTGACTGTGCCTTTCAAACAGCTTGGAATATTCTAGAAAAGGATGTCATGGCTTTAGAAGCTTCTGATAGGCTAATTGAAATCATTTGAGTCAATTGGAGGTGTGGATGTATTTCAACACCTACCTTCAAACCCCGTTCCTCTTTGCTTGATATCATGGGAAAATCAAAAGATATCAGCCAAGACCTCAGAATAAAAATTGTTGACCTCCACAAGTCTGGTTCATTTTCCAAATGTCTGAAGGTACGACGTTCATCTGTACAAACAATAGTACGCAAGTATAAACACCATGGGACCACACAGCCGTCATACTGCTCAGGAAGGAGACGCATGCTGTCTCCTAGAGATGAACGTACTTTGGTGCGAAAAGTGCAAATCAATTCCAGAACAACAGCAAAGGACCTTGTGAAGATGCTGGAGGAAACGGGTACAAAAGTATCAAAATCCACAGTAAAACGAGTCCTATATCAACATAACCTGAAAGGCCACTCAGCAAGGAAGAAGCCATTGCTCCACAACCCCATAAAAAAGCTAGACTACGGTTTGCAACTGCACATGGGGACAAAGAGCGTACTTTTTGGAGAAACGTCCTCTGGTCTGATGAAACAAAAATAGAACTGTTTGGCCATAATGACCATAGTTATGTTTGGAAGAAAAAGGGGGAGGCTAGCAAGCCAAAGAACACCATCCCAACCATGAAGCACAGGGGGTGGCAGCATTATGTTTTGGGGGTGCTTTGCTGCAGGAGGGACTGGTGAACTTCACAAATGGATGGCATCATGAGGGAGGACAATTATATGGATATATATTGAAGCAACATCTCAAGACATCAGTAAGGAAGTTAAAGCTTGGTCGCAAATGGGTCTTCCAAATGGACAATGACCCCAAGCATACTACCAAAGTTGTGGCAAAATGGCTTAAGGACAACAAAGTGAAGGTATTGGAGTGGCCATCACAAAGCTCTGTCCTCAATCCTATAGAAACATTTGTGGGCAGAACTGAAAAGGTGTGTGCGAGCAAGGAGGCCTACAAACCTGACTCAGTTACACCAGCTCTGTCAGGAGGAATGGGCCAAAATTCACCCAACTTATTGTGGGAAGATTGTGGACGACTACCTGAAACGTTTTGACCCAAATTAAACCATTTAAAGGCAATGCTACCAAATACTAATTGAGTGTATGTAAACTTCTGACCCACTGGGAATGTGATGAAAGAAATAAAAAAATATCTCTACTATTATTCTGACATTTCACCTTCTTAAAATAAAGTGGTGATCCTAAGTGACCTAAGACAGGGAATTTTTACTAGGATTACATGTCAGGAATTGTGAAACTTCCGACTTCAACTGTATTTGGGAATTAATGGAAGTATGTGCAAATTAATATGAATACCATTTAAATGTACATGTTTTTTTGCATTGGATATATTTACCATATTTTATGGAGACAGAAACAAATATTTTACCTTAAGTAGGCATAATTGCAAACGATTAATTCCTTCCAATAGAAATAAAAAATATATATTTAGTTATGAATTGAACTTTAATTAAATGAGTTGACTCTTCATATGGGATGATTTCATTGAACAACAAAAGGAAGGGAATATTGAATAAACGTTTTCAACATACATCGATAAAATTCTAGTCTAGAACCTAAAGCTTTGGTTGTCTTTCTCTCAGACTTCCATGTCTTCTCCATGGACCTCCTCAATGTCCACCTCTTGAACATCAGACTCTGAGGCCTCATCTTCACTGTCACTTTCTAACCTTGTTGAGGATGGCAAACCTTAAATTTTCCCAGATGGCCACCCATTTTTCAACCCTTGTATTGGTCAGCCTGTTGTGTTCTTTGGTGTGTGTGCTCCCAAACAAGGACCATTTGCGCTCAGAGGCGGATGATGTTGGTGGGATTTCGAGGATGGAGGCAACAAGGGAAAGAGCCTCAGATCCACAAATTCCCTTCCACCAGGTGGCTGATGAGATATGTTGGCATGACTGCCATATTGCTTCTCCATCCCAAAGCCCTTGCTTGGAAGTGTACTTTGCCAGACTGCCAAGAACCTTGCCCTCATCCAGGCCAAGGTGGCGAGACACTGTCCTGATCACACCATAGGCCTTGTTGATCTCTTCACCAGACAGGATGCTCTTGCCAGCATACTTGGGGTCCAGCATGTACGCTGCGGCGTGTATGGGCCTCAGGCGGAAGTCTTCACTCTTTTTGATGTATTTCAGAACTGCAGTTTCCTCTGCTTGGAGCAACAGGGAAGTAGGCAGGGTAGTACGGATTTTTTCTCTTACATCTGCAAGTAGAGTCTGAACATCAGACAGGATGACATTGTCTTCCTCAATCCGTGCAATGGCTACTGCTATTGGTTTCAGGCTGCTTACCACTCTCCCAAAATACGTAATCCAGGAGGATCCTCTTGATGGGGCTGTCCATATCGGCAGACTGTGATATGGTCATTTCTTGGAGACCAAGAAGACTGTCAAACATGATGACAACACCACCCAAACGGGTGCTGCTGGGCAGCTTCAATGCGGGGCTCTTATTCTTCTCACTTTGCTTGGTGAGGTAGATTGCTACTATAACTTGATGACCCTTCACTTACCTAGACATTTCCTTGGCTCTCTTGTGGAGTGTATCCATTGTTTTCAGTGCCATGATGTCCTTGAGGAGCAGATTCAATGCATGAGCTGCACATCTAATGGGTGTGATGTGAGGGTAGGACTCCTCCTCCTCTTTAGACCAAGCAGCCTTTATGTTCGCAGCATTGTCTGTCACCAGTGCAAATACCTTCTGTTGTCCAAGGTCATTGACGACTGCCATCAGCTCATCTGCAATGTAGAGACCGGTGTGTCTGTTGACCCATGTGTCTGTGCTCTTGTAGAATACTGGTTAAGGAGTGTAGATGTAGTTAATTTTCCCTTGCCCACGAACATTCGACCACCCATCAGAGATGATTGTAATACAGTCTGCTTTCTCTATGATTTGCATGACCTTCACTTGAACTCTGTTGAACTCTGCAAACAGCAAATGAGTAGATAAAGCATGTCTGGTTGGAGGGGTGTATGTGAGCATCAAAGGTAAACCAGTTGCATACACAGCTCGAGCAAGACAGTCATCAGCATTTCTGACTTTCCTCCAATGAGTCAAAACAACTTCTGATTCCAGGAGACCATAAGCTGTTGCTATCAATAAGGCGTCTGATTAATAATTTTCACCTCGAATAGAAGTAGAGGGACTTTTGTCAGATGTTGGTTGTTGTGAGCTCTGAGGGAACCTAGAATTGTCTTGTGTGTCCCACAAAAAAAGGTCACTGTTATAAGCTAACTTTTTGATGAATTTAAGCAAAATTCCCCAAATTCCAGGGCTTAACTTACCATGGAAAATTTCAGACCCTTTGCAACCCTAGTGTAGAGTATAGAGTTATTTTGTTAGCCTCTCCACCACCCGCTCCGTTCCCTCCAAATAACAGGCCATTAAGTGAATGCATTCATCATTTTGAACGGAAGAGCGGAGAATAGCAATTGATCTGCAGTTTCCCAAAGTAGAAACTGATTTGTGTGTGTGTGTGTGTGTGTGTGTGTGTGTTTGTGCGCGCGCGCCTGCCCAGTGCCTAATGTAGCGATGAGCCAACATGTTCGCTCCAGTTCAGAGCCCTCTCAACGGGGAGCCGCCTCTCTTTTTGTAGACTGGCATCATGCGTTTGACCCGACTCTCACGCTTGGCTGAAGGAGAGCTCTCATCTTTGGGAAAGGGGAGCAACCAGACGCACTCAGGGACCACTGCACCACTGCTCTGATCTCTACCTGAACAAAGACCACGGAGTCTCACTTGGCTTTCCTGTCTGCTTCTGGTGTTTTTGTGAGATTCCCATTTTTCTATTGTTATTTTAAGGGGGATTCTCAAATAAATGTTGGGTACCTGGTTTAGGTTTGCGATTCCAATTGCATCTATGTCATGTACTGTTTGATAGTGTGGATATCCATTTACAGACACACACAGGCATCTCACGCCGAGGCATCACGGTTTTCTCGCTCACTCTCCCCGCAGGCGGCCGCTGTGTACGCATCAAAGGAAAGCTTCATTTACCGTTTCCCTGCTTTCCCCTCCTCCTCGCACCACACAGACACATTTTCATTAAAGCTGTTGTTTAAAAAAAAAAACTATTTGACGATCACTGCGGTTTACAAGCATGACTTTTATTGTATAATCAACACACTTTAATTTGTTTTATTCATTTCAGCACAGGAAAATCTTAAGCATGGATGTTTTGCCTGCTGAAGATTAGAGAAAGTTGCCCCTTCTCTCTCTCTCCCTCGCTCTCAATGCATTAACCCAGATTATCACTAATCTTCCTGGTAAAGCGGCAGGCCTTGTTTGGTCATTTATTAAATACATACAGTCACTGGGGGAAGGCATCCCTGGGGCGGATATGGAGCAGGCCATCTCATCCTCCCCTCTTCCTATCCTTCCCTCCATCCTCCCCTATCTATCTCTCAGGCCTACAGTACGTACACTGACTGCAGCCTGCTGGCCTTTTCGGTCTATGCCATGTCATCCATACAGCTAAATCCGTCTTCGGTCTATGCCATGTCATCCATACAGCTAAATCCGTCTTCTGTCTATGCCATGTCATCCATACAGCTAAATCCGTCCTCTGTCTATGGCACGTCATCCATACAGCTAAATCCGTCCTCTAATTAGACATGCCTCTGGATTACCATCACACTCACTCAGGCTGGCTAGACCACTCTGCCCAGCAATGCCAGCACCCTTTACACATACAGACACTGTATGTGCCAGACTGACAGAGCCAACTGGGCCAGTCCCCGGCCTGTAGGCCTGTCCGACATGGGCAGTTACGGGGAACGGCCCTGTGGTAACATCAAGCTGTGGCTCAGGTTAGCAATGCTGTTTGAGACTTCCTAGTATTAAAATATCTTTGTGACCGACCCTGTGGAGCAGGGGTTCTTAAACTTTTTCAGCTCGAGACTCAAATGAAAAATTGACCGTCCTCCCGTGACACAAATCGTCCTCCAACTCAAATGTAAGAAATTCTGTGTGATTCTAGATTTATTCTGGTAACTCGCAGCCCACCTTTCACATGCCCAGGGCCCACATTGGGTCCAGAGTTGAAGAAATCCTGCTGTGAATCCAGCACTTTAGATTTTGGCGTATGGTCCCTCCAGCCTGTATCTAGCGGTAGCCAGAATAGCCCCCTCTCTGTGATGTGTGTTTAGCCAGTGAGCTGGTGTCCCGGGGATGTCCTGGGGTTGGTGGGGATAAAGACGTTGTGTGGAGATGAAGAGATGGGTCTTTGCATGTCTTCATCCCATGGAGGTGGGCTTTACTCTGAGGCTCTGATTCCCCAACCTTTAGTAAAGCTCAGATTAAATACATCGTGCAGGAGGGGGCAACGCTTTCAATAGGTCAAGGTAATATCAAAGGGACTAGCTAGCCCACATACGGCCCATGGACCGGATCCGGCCTGCGAGCCAATTCAATACGGCCCCAGGGAGGTTTAAGTAAAATGTATTTGTTTTTTGGGGTGTTAAAAAAACACTCCAGGCAACACTTGAAAGTCAGAAACTAGATATAAAGTTTGAAAAAATTTGAATGGACCAATACGTTTTCAAATAAGTGCCCTTTTTCTGTCTCGCAATTTGCTTTTGACGAACAAATCGGTCCAGAAAAAATCTCTGTGCCCCTCACAAATGTTGAAAATCCCCATGTGGCCCTCGAGCCGAAATTATAGCCCACCACTGACTCGATCCTCATTCAGTCTTTTATGTAGGATGTTTGCATAGTATTGCATTTGGAATAGAAACATCCATAATACAACAACAGAACATATTTTCCTCACAGGGCATCTGTTGTTTTGTTTTCAATAAGTCATCTTTTAATTATCAAAGCCTCCAAATGAATTGTTTTTGTCACACTTATCGCTATTTATGATGGAAGATTGCCTGCATCTATTCTTAGATCTAGAGCTGTGTGTGTGTGTGTGTGTGTGTGATTTTTCATCAGACTTCTAGCTGTGTGTGAGCTGTAGGATGCTCCACCTGAGAGGCCTTGTCACTGTCGCCAACAGATGTGCCCTGATACCTTCCATCATTATTTATCTCTCCATCTCCCTCCATCCTAATCTCATCTTTCTTCTGAATGACCTCTGCTGCCAGAGGACCTGGCCCTAGCCACTGATTTTTAGTGTGTGTGTGCTTGAGCATTTGTGAGGAGGAAGGCAGGAAAAAAATCTGTTTAATTGTAAGTTACATGTATGACCCATGTGTGTGTGTAGGGCTGGGCGACTATAACGATTTCATTCAAATTAGTTTTTGCGCGATATTCCAAATACCTATATTGCAAGAATCAAGTCTTTTTTTAGTTGTCGTTTTTATTAGCGTTTATGTCCGCTTATTCTCATGTCTTTTTGGTCTTCCCATTTACACCCATTTACACCCGAGATCTGTGTGTATATATAATGACAAGATGCTCATGTCTTCACCCTGACAATGGGAGTTGTCTCAAAGGCGGGAAGGCCGGTGACAAGCTTAGGTCCAAAATAAGCCCATAGAAGCAGATTGGGCTTTTTTTGGACAGATTTTGGTGAGAGTGAAACCTCTTGCTTCGCTGCTTACTCTCGGTTTACACACACACACACACACACACACACATCAAGCCCCTCCCCCTGCATCTCACAAAGATGATATATCACATATCACTGACGAGCAATTTCAACTTGCTATTTGCATTTGATGTTTGGTCCAACAGAATCGGTCGTATGCACACTGAAACACGTTGAGACATTATTTTATTTTAATAGAGAAGTTAACCTTCCTAAAGATACCCTTTTTATGTCTCAACAGTTCAAATTACGGGCAGACCGGACACTACTAAAACAGGAGTATCAATGAACATTGATTCTGGAAAATGAATGCTGAGTTTGTCGCAAGAGTCATTGATGTACCACATATCGCTAGCAGCATTTTAGCCAAAGACTGTTATACTAGCTGTTTAGTCTCTTTTTATAAATGTGCAATAAGCATACAACTATTGTATAAGGACTTGGCAACTCGTTCTCATTCTGAGAAACAAGGTAGGCCACTTGATTTCAACATCTGAACAAAGTTGGCAGGCTAGCACGCTGTTTAAAACAGTTGGAGACAGACAGAACCGTGTGTTCATAACAATTCAACTGTTCTACCTTGTTAGCTAGCATTGGCTAAACTTGAAATATAAAGATTAGCTGCCTACTCACTAGCACGTGGGCTTGTGCTTGAGAGATTCTTCATGAGACCAGTGTTATTTCTATAATGACTGCTACAAGAAGTGAATGTGCATTATGCGTGGCTGTGGTTAAATTTGTAACAAAAAGGGAATTTTCATAGACTTGAAAGCCAGATCAGCGATTATTGCAATAAAGCAGGTTAAACTATTTTAATAAAATTATGAAATTATTAGTGGGTCTTATGGTTGTGGATAGCTTCTATTTAGCCTAGGTATAATTTCACAAGCCCTGATTTCATTAGATTATTGCTGACTGTTTGAAATGCAGTGTATTTGACCTTTAATTGCACAACAAAGCTTATTTAGAGAGAACAAGAAAATATATATTTATCTCATGAATCGCCCATAAATAAATACAAATTGAGTTGATTTTTAGGCCATATCGTCCAGACCGATGTGTGCATGTTCATGGTATTATTACATGTATGAACTATTTGTGCTTGGTCATGTTATAACAAGCCGGATCACATGCGACGTGTGCGGCTGACTGTCATGGCAGCATTCATCTTCAGATCAGTAGACTCCGGTATATCTGTACTCAGGTCATCAGACAGCGGTTTCCAAAGGGGAAACATTTCACCCCTCAACGACTCTATCCTTTGTCATTGTCATTCAGCTACACACACCACAATAGGAATGTCCTTGTTTGTATAATTGCTTCTCAAGTAGCTTTGTCTCCGAGTGAGGGAAAATTTGAATAGACTGTCATGCCCTGTGGTTTTGGGAAAAGATTGTCATGTTTTTTTCAAGCGGGTTGGGATTAGTGGTAATTTGGAGAATACTCCAGGATGTGATTTGACAGAACTGTCAGTGCCTTCTGTCTTCCCATTGAGAATGATTGCTGTGACTGCATTGGGCCAGTAATCAAAAGGTTGCTGGTTCGAATACCAGCACCGACAAGGTGTAAAATCTGTCGCTGTGCCCTTGAGCAAGGCACATGCGCTGGGAAATGGTGAACATGGCCGTGTCCCCACTCCCTGCAGGTGTCTCAGGGGGAGTTGGGAGATAACATATTTCTATTACACATCACTCACTCTACTTTTCTCTCTCCCTGTCTCTGTCGGCTCTGTCCACACCAGGGTCCAGTACTGCTATCATGGCCTTTCCTTTATATCAGCAGACTCACAAGTTTTCTAGTGTTTTCTCAGTATGTGTACTCAGAATCACAAATGCTAGGCCTAATTGAATGTACCCACATGTGGCTATTAATATTTACAAGGAGGATGGGAGTACATTTTCTGTGAAATAATAAGTGCCTCAACGAGTGTGTGTGTGTGTGTGTGTCAGGTTAGAGTGGTGTGTGAGAGGGAGAAGAGGAGACGTAATTGGGATGTTTGTGTTGTCAGGTTTGGCCTTCAAGAAGAGAGACCGTGGGGGATGGATAGAGGGGTTGGGGGGGGTCAAGAGAATATAGAGCATTGGGGACAAAGAGGGGGTGGACTGCCAACAGTCAATAAAGGAGGACCCTGGGGCCAGGAGTTCAGAGGTCACCCATTTTGTTGTGTCTGCTTGAAGATATTTGGGGTGTCTGGTGGCGGCGTGGAAGCAAGGGTGTAATGACGAGCATGAGGCAACCGAGTGGTAATAGGCTGGACAGGTGTGTGTGTGTGTGTGTGTGTGTGTGTGTGTGTGTGTGTGTGTGTGTGTGTGTGTGTGTGTGTGTGCGCGCGTCTCTGTCGGCATGGGTGTCAGTGGCGAGTGAGGTTACAGATACCTGCCAGAACAACTAGCTCTGGGTGTCTCTATCTCTATATAATTGAGCAGACATGTTGAGAGCTGGCAGCTCCTTCCACAGGCATCCGGGCTACCATTAAAACCCAGAGACACCGTCGTCATCATACTGCCTCTCTCTCAGCTACAGACGGACAGTACAGTCACCCAAAGGGCAGCACAAGCTGTCCTGACTGAAGCTAAAATGGCATCTAAACTCATCCTACTCTATCCCCAGCACTGCTGGATGGTGAGATAAATAATGATGGAAGGTATCAGGGCTCATCTGTTGGCACTTTCTGAGCAGTACATCTGCCCAGCAAGAAAGTGACTTGAGTCATTTCTTTCTCAATTTCTATCTTTGTTTGAAATCAGCAAGCACACATCCTCTTTTCCTTTTAACATTTCCTGTTCCTCATTTTTTACTTATTTTTCCCTGTTCCCTTGGGTTTCTCTTTTCTGCTGTTTTCGTCATGCTCCCTCTCTCTCTTTGTCATGATTCCCTCCCTCTGTCATGTTACCCTCTTCTCTCCTTTCCATTCTGCCTTGGGCCAAAGGCTTGACAATATATAAAAGTTACAGCGTAAATATATGAACAAACGGGTTCCGCCACAGTTCAGGTAGGTGCCCCTCTTTCTTTCTTTTCAATTGAGCGTATGCACTATTTACAGCTACCCTCAATAAATAACAAATGCTAACATGCCTTAATATGTTATTTGACCTTTGCTTAATTCCCCATTTGAAATGTAGAGTTAGTCGGCCTCCATTCTCATCTTCCTTGTCATCAGGCTGGATTCGGGGGAAACATGTTTACCAACCTTCCTAAATGACTACGTTCTTGGCTTGTAGAATGTGATATTTTGTAACAGTGAGACTATTTCTGTACATCACATTCGTGGATGTTTGGTTTTCAGTCAGTTGATTTGTAGTGCAGCTGGACTAGAGCAGCGATCCTCAGGGACAACTGTCCTGTTTGATAGAATGGATACGCAACACATCTTATTTTGTCCTGTTTAAATCTGCTCACACTGACTGAATGCATCTGCCTCTGTTCTTAGTTGCAGAGAACGATCCCATCGTCAGCTCTATACAAGTACAGTGTGAAATAACAGAATGGTTTATTAGTGGGAAAGGATGCAGCCATGAGATCGGAACATGGTTTCTCTTTCAAAGCCAGTCCTTTAAAGCCAGTTCTAGCGTTCTCTCTCATCCTCCCTCTCTATATTATTGTGTGATAAAGTGCCTCTGAAAGGCCGACTCATTCTTAGGGGATCTGAGCAGATTTCTCATGCGTCATCTCCTGTTTCCTATGAGGGTAGAGCTGTTGACTGGTGGTGCTACATGTTTGCTCCTATTCCTCCCAGACCAGGCTACTAAATGCAAGGCTTTTAGCTCCAACAACACCAGCCCTGACATACACAGACAGGAGGATAGAATCGATCCATGTCTCCCTTACTCTCTTTGCCACACACCCTTCCCTCCCACGGTCCCTGTCTTGCCTTTCTCTCTCAACCGCCTTTTTTTGTGTCCTCCCTCCTATTGCTTCCTCCCTCTTTCTTTGACCATCTGTAGCTCTACCCCTCTCTCTTTCTCTCTGGGGTGTGTATTAGAGGTCGACCGATTAATCGGAATGGCCGATTAATTAGGGCTGATTTCAAGTTTTCATAATAATCGGAAATCTGTATTTTTTTGGAGCCGATTTTGCCGTTTTTTAAAATACCTTTTATTTAACTAGGCAAGTCAGTTAATGAAGAACACATTCTTATTTTCAATGACGGCCTAGGAACGGTGGGTTAACTGCCTTGTTCAAGGGCATAATGACAGATTTTCACCTTGTCAGCTCGGGGGACTAATCTTGCAACCTTACAGTTAACTAGTCCAACGCTCTAACCACCTGCCTCTCATTGCACTCCACGAGGAGACTGCCTGTTACGCGAATGCAGTAGAAGCCAAGATAAGTTGCTAGCTAGCATTAAACTTATCTTGTAAAAAAACAATCAATCAATCATAATCACTAGTTAACTACACATGGTTGATGATATTATTTGTTTATATAGCGTGTCCTGTGTTGCTTATAATCGATGCAACGCAGGGGGATGATTTAACAAAAGCGCATTTGTGAAAAAAGCACAATCGTTGGATGACTGTACCTAACCATAAACACCAATGCCTTTCTTAAAATCAATACACAGAAGTATATATTTTTAAACCTGCATATTTAGCTAAAAGAAATCCAGGTTAGCAGGCCATATTAACCAGGTGAAATTGTGTCATTTCACGCAGAGTCAGGGTATATGCAACAGTTTGGGCAGCCTGGCTCATTGCGAACTAATTTGCCAGAATTTTACGTAATTATGACATAACATTGAAGGTTGTGCAATGTAACAAGAATATTTAGACTTAGGGATGCCACCCGTTATAAACATCATTCAAACTTTTGCCAGCAGCTCTTCGCAAGCACAGCGCTGTTTATGACTTCAAGCCTATCAGCCTAATGGCTGGTGTAACCAATGTGAAATAGCTAGCTAGTTAGCTGGGTGTGCGCTAATAGCGTTTCAAACGTCACTCGCTCTGAGACTTGGAGTAGTTACTAACGACTAACTTTTTTCCTCACCGTCCCGAAGTGAAATTTCAACTGTTCCAAACTGAACTTGAACGGTCCCAAAAATTAAAATACTTTTTTTTATTTTTTATTAAAAAATGTATATGCCAACATGGGTCTAGGTCATTTTCAGTGCTTTTAAAGTAATCGGTGTATTTCTGAGATACATACTCTACAGTCTATATTACATCAACTTAATTTGTGAAACCGTTTTGCCTCTTAATGAAAACAAGCTAACATACGTTACATTTATTAATTATAATTTATTAATTGAACATTCTAACCACATGTATACAAAATATATTTTTTATATCACCTTTTATTTCACCTTTATTTAACCAGGTAGGCTAGTTGAGACCAAGTTCTCATTTACAACTGCGACCTGGCCAAGATAAAGCATAGCAGTGTGAACAGACAACAACACAGAGTTACACATGGAGTAAACAATAAACAAGTCAATAACACAGTAGAAAAAAAGAAAAAGAGAGTCTATATACATTGTGTGCAAAAGGCATGAGGAGGTAGGTGAATAATTACAATTTAGCAGATTAACACTGGAGTGATTAATGATCAGATGGTCATGTGCAGGTAGAGATACTGGTGTGCAAAAGAGCAGGAAAGTAAATAAATAAAAACAGTATGGGGATGAGGTAGGTAAATTGGGTGGGCTATTTACCGATGGACTATGTACAGCTGCAGCGATCTGTTAGCTGCTCAGATAGCAGACGTTTAAAGTTGGGGAGGGAGACTAAAGTCTCCAACTTCAGCGATTTTTGCAATTCGTTCCAGTCACAGGCAGCAGAGAACTGGAAGGAAAGGCGGCCAAATTAGGTGTTGGCTTTAGGGATGATCAGTGAGATACACCTGCTGGAGCGCGTGCTACGGGTGGGTGTTGCCATCGTGACCAGTGAACTGAGATAAGGCGGAGCTTTACCGAGCATGGACTTGTAGATGACCTGGAGCCAGTGGGTCTGGCAACGAATATGTAGCGAGGGCCAGCCGACTAGAGCATACAGATCGCAGTGGTGGGTGGTATAAGGTGCTTTAGTAACAAAACGGATGGCACTGTGATAAACTGCATCCAGTTTGCTGAGTAGAGTATTGGAAGCTATTTTGTAGATGACATCGCCGAAGTCGAGAATCGGTAGGATAGTCAGTTTTACTAGGGTAAGTTTGGCGGCGTGAGTGAAGGAGACTTTGTTACGGAATAGAAAGCCGACTCTAGATTTGATTTTAGATTGGAGATGTTTGATATGAGTCTGGAAGGAGAGTTTACCATCAAGCCAGACACCTAGGTACTTATAGATGTCCACATATTCTAAGTCGGAATCATCCAGGGTGGTGATGCTAGTCGGGCGTGCGGGTGCAGGCAGCGAATGGTTGAAAAGCATGCATTTGGTTTTACTAGCGTTTAAGAGCAGCTGGAGGCCACGGAAGGAGTGTTGTATGGCATTGAAGCTCGTTTGGAGGTTAGATAGCACAGTGTCCAAGGAAGGGCCAGAAGTATACAGAATGGTGTCGTCTGCGTAGAGGTGGATCAGGGAATCACCCGCAGCAAGAGCAACATCATTGATATATACAGAGAAAAGAGTCGGCCCGAGAATTGAACCCTGTTGGACCCCCATAGAGACTGCCAGAGGACCGGACAACATGTCCTCCGATTTGACACACTGAACTCTGTCTGCAAAGTAGTTGGTGAACCAGGCAAGGCAGGCATTAGAAAAACCGAGGCTACTGAGTCTGCCGATAAGCATATGGTGATTGACAGAGTCGAAAGCCTTGGCCAGGTCGATGAAGACGGCTGCACAGTACTGTCTTTTATCGATGGCGGTTATGATATTGTTGAGTACCTTGAGCGTGGCTGAGGTGCACCCGTGACCGGCTCGAAAACCAGATTGCACAGCGGATAAGGTACGGTGGGATTCGAGATGGTCAGTGATCTGTTTGTTGACTTGGCTTTCGAAGACCTTAGATAGGCAGGGCAGGATGGATATCGGTCTGTAACAGTTTGGGTCCAGGGTGTCTCCCCCTTTGAAGAGGGGGATGACTGCGGCAGCTTTCCAATCCTTGGGGATCTTAGACGATATGAAAGAGAGGTTGAACAGGCTGGTAATAGGGGTTGCGACAATGGCGGCGGATAGTTTCAGAAATAGAGGGTCCAGATTTTCAAGACAAGCTGATTTGTACGGGTCCAGGTTTTGCAGCTCTTTCAGAACATCTGCTATCTAGATTTGGGTAAAGGAGAAGCTGGGAGGCTTGGGCCAGTAGCTGCGGGGGGGGCGGAGTTTTTGGCCGAGATTGGAGTAGCCAGGAGGAAGGCATAGCCAGCCGTTGAGAAATGCTTGTTGAAGTTTTCGATTATCATGGATTTATCGGTGGTGACCGTGTTACCTAGCCTCAGTGCAGTGGGCAGCTGGGAGGAGGTGCAGTGTCCCAGAACTTTTTGGAGTTAGAGCTACAGGATGCAAATTTCTGCTTGAAAAAGCTGGCCTTTGCTTTCCTGACTGACTGCGTGTATTGGTTCCTGACTTCCCTGAACAGTTGCATATCGCTGGGACTATTCGATGCTATTGCAGTCCGCCACAGGATGTTTTTGTGCTGTTCGCAGGCAGTCAGGGCAGGAGTGAACCAAGGGCTATATCTGTTCTTAGTTCTGCATTTTTTGAACGGAGCATGCTTATCTAAGATGGTGAGAAAGTTACTTTTAAAGAATGACCAGGCATCCTCAACTGACGGGATGAGGTCAATATCCTTCCAGGATACCCGGGGCAGGTCGATTAGAAAGGCCTGCTCGAGGAAGTGTTTTAGGGAGCGTTTGACAGTGATGAGGGGTGGTCGTTTGACTGCGGACCCGTAGTGGATACAGGCAATGAGGCAGTGATCGCTGAGATCCTGATTTGAAGACAGCGGAGGTGTATTTGGAGGGCCAGTTGGTCAGGATAACGTCTATGAGGGTGCCCATGTTTACAGATGTAGGGTTGTACCTGGTGGGTTCCTTGATGATTTGTGTGAGATGAAGGACATCCAGCTTAGATTGTAGGACTGCCGGGGTGCATATCCCAGTTTAGGTCACCTAACAGAACAAACTCTGAAGCTAGATGGGGGGCGAACAAAAAGAGAGAACAATGTTATTGTGAACTGGTTACTGAATAAACTTAAGTTAGACATTTCAATCCATCACCAGCTGCCCCATTAAACAACATAACACAACAATATACAAAGAAGAAAGTGTGTGTGTTCCCCAGCCTTCACTTTCTCTGCTTCACCCTCCCTCTTCAGTCACTGAATAATGGTCGCCTTGACCTTTTTCAGTACCACCACTTGCTAACGGCCAGGGCCTAAAATGTACTTTTTGGTACACAGCCACTGTGTGGCAGGTAGATTTAAAATTCTACCAGCCGCTCAGATTTTTTACCAGCCAAAATGTTTTCTCTTCCTTTTAAATTACAACAATAAAACACAAAAAAATGGATGATCATGCTTTTGCAATGTTTCTAAAGCAATAAATGTATTACTAGTAAGAAATAATGTGGTATATTGTTTAATTACATGAGTCTTTTAATCCTCCTTTTGTGTTCTGGTCGAATTGAACCGGTAAGTTTTCTCCGAAAAATGTATTTAACTTAATCTGATTGTCACAAGGTTCCATGACTTTATCCACACAGGGCATCTGAACACACAAAATACATTTTGATGATTTTCATTATATTTTGGGTGTTTTTATTTAACTATTGTACACCTGTGGTGTTCCCGGTCAAAAATGACCGGTCATTAGAAATGAATGGGTGAGACTACAATTAGTGTATAAAATTGAGTTCAGGCACATGCCCAGACCCCCACATGCATATGTGTTTGAGCATGCACACACACACACACACACACTTCGTGCTACTGCCTGAAGAAAAACAAGTGCTTCTGATGACAACTCTGCACAGGGAGGTTGCTGTGAGTACCAGGGAGCCCAACGCTGTCCTGGATTACAACAGAGGGGGAGTTGACAACCTTGATAAGGTATGTTACTTTTTATCTTTCAAGTCTCGTGTACTTTTTTTTCTATTACCAGATTGTTTTATCTGCACCATAAAAATCAGACATGTTGTTGTTTGGTGAAATGCTCATTGAATTTGTGAACAATATAGAATCAATTATATTCATTTGAATATGTAAATATGTTTTACATGTGATAAATTAAAACAACACTTTGATGCAATTTTTCACGTTACTATGCAAGACATAAAATAATGAGTACATACACGTGATATTTTATTTATTTATTATTGCACTTTTGCAGGTTCCTGTCACATACTCTTGTAAGAGGATGTTGGCCCATGGTGGTGTTCTTCAACATCCTAGATGTGTCGGCCTACAACGAGCTTGTGGTGTGGATGGAGGTGAATCCAGGCTGGAAAGTAGGGGAAATTCTTCAAGAGGAGACTATCCCTAGAAGAGTTGGGGAAAGCCATGGTGGCACCCCTCATTCAAAGGCGCCAACACCTTCCTCCAACACCATCCTCTGCTGGATTGGTGAGAGATATACAAGGGCCAGATGCACGATCTACGGCTGCCAGAGACAGAAGAGACAAAGGGAAGAGGTGCAATCTGTGCACCAAGAGATGTCAAAACGAGCATTATGTGCCATAAATCCAGTGCATATATTTGCAAGGCACATGCAACAACCGCCACGCATTGTACAACATGTGCATGAGAACACACAAAATGGAACCACCACTGATTAACAGATTGTGAACATTTTTATGTTTTTGTTAGTAATACTGTTATTGTTACTGTTGTTCTTTAATGTGTTCTGACATTAATTTTGTAATATGGTCAAGTTTGCATGTGTAGTTTTGGGCCTATGTCCTTTCTTTACTACTAAAATCATGGCGGGCAGTTTTGACCAGGATCACAACAGATGTTATTTTGTACCACTATTTAAACATTTTACATGGTTTAAAAACAAATGTCCTTGTTTAACTTTGACACAAAGTAGTCTGATAAATAGCACAATGTTTCATCTGAGTATTTGTTAGTCAAAATAATCCATACATTATGCTTTTTTAACTCAAAAACTAATTGTTTGAGCTCAGGTCAATGAGGCCTACAGCCCATAAATAGCAAATAGAAGTTCAAAACTTCTAATGTTCACAATAACTTAAGTTGATAAAAAAAAGATCGAACACAGCATTAGGTGATAATATATGGATGTATAATCAGGTATAATGAGGCAGTCATTTTGGACCGGGAACACAGAATGAATGAACATGAAACGAACACAACGGGAGGGTTAACCAACATATGACAGATGAGATGAGACAAAACTGTTAATCTTCCCTCTAAAGCCGGAGGTTACCGTGGTGATGCCACTTCAATCATGTTTGTGCCTGTGAGACGGACTAGTATCCGCGTTGCTTCTCTTTCCTAGCAGTTGAAACTCAAACATCCGAAAAACAACCTAGCTTGTGAACCAAACAATGAAAATAGCCAAGGAACACAAGGAAAAAAGTCTCACTTCAGTAGACTTCCGTTTGAAGTAAAAGAAAGTAACGTTTATGCCTGAGCGCAGTGCTTCTAAAAATAAATCTGTCACTCCGCTCTTCACGTGCGCACGCCAGGCAGTGTTGCAGCGCGAGGCTGAAGTACTTGGCACATTTTAGTGTGTACATTTGTTTCAGGTCTGGGAGAATCAACCATGTTCACTAGAATACTATAGTAGCTAGCCATAGTCTACAAACAATGCAAATGCCACAGCAACTACCGGGCACGAAACATCCGCCCCGGCTAGGAGAGAGTCTAGGAGAGCTAGGAGAGAGTCAAATGTGTATGCTTAAATGCTTCTTGATGCTACCCATCCCGGATCCGGGATCTTGACTAAGGCTCAAGCTCATTAGCATAACGCAAAATGCAAAAAAATATTCTTAGAAATATTTAACCTCCACACATTAACAAGTCCAATAGCTCAAATGAAAGATAAACACCTTGTTCATCTACTCAGCAAGTCAGATTTCTAAAGTGTTTTACGGCGAAAACACACCACACATTTATATTAGACCACCACCGAAACAAAAGACAAGAGGCAGCCATTTTGTCCCAGAAAATATAAAATTATAAAAGCAGGATTAAAAAATAAATCATTCACTAACCTTTTGAAAATCTTCATCAGATGACAGTAATAGGACATGTTACACAGTACATTTATGTTTTTTTCAATAATATGCCATTTATATCCATAAATCTCTGTTTACAATGACGACATTTAAAAAAAATGCTACTCAAATGTCCGGAGAAATGATGATAGCTCGGACAGATAACGTCAGATAACAAGCAATACACATGAATAAATATACATGTTCTACATATAGTTACAAAGATACACTTCTTCTTAATGCAACCGCTGTGTTACATTTATTTTTAACGTTACAGAATTCGTTCACTAGGCTATAATATGAGGCGGCGCTCATAGATTAGCAGTATGTCTCCTCTACGTTTGGAGAGCACAGAAACCCAAAATTAACCACATAAATATTCCCTTACCTTTGATGTTCTTCGATCAGAAGACGTGGAAGGAGTTATACTTACCCAATACATCGTTTGGTTTCAAGTTGTGTGTCTCTGTATTAGCATATGCTAACAGCTTCAGCTGAAATGCACCCAAAATGACTTCTGGTCCCGCACTCTTGCGCATCAAAACTTCAAAATTACATATTATATGTCGACTAAACTGGTCAAACTAAGTGCAGAATCGAGCTTTAGGATGTTTTAATCATGTAAAACAAAGAACAGCGCGAACAGACAAACCGACATCAATTGGTGTTTCATGGAAAAAGAATGCGCTCCAATTCAGACCCGCGCAATAGAGTGCATGTATTTTCACGTAACCCGAACGTTTTAGCCCGCCAAAGGACGAGGGCGCGTGAGATTCTCACAAAGAACGCATCATTTGAAAGCAGACATCGCACTGAACACATAGAAACTGTTCCTGGATCCGTAGCTGGTTGGGAAGGGTGGGGGCGATGACGTCAAAGTTGTCCCAACTTTTCTGTTGCCAAGAGGGTGTTTGGGAGAATGGCTGCCCTGAGAGTTCTGCTTTACATACAGACATAATTTTAACGGTTTTAGAAACTTTAGAGTGTTTTCTATTCAATAATAATTATTATATGCATATATTATACATTTTTGACAAAAAAAAATTATGTTTACTATGGGCACGCACTTCATCCAAAGGGGGCAGTAATTCAGCCCGATCACCAAGAGGATTTATTAATAGGCTTATTTACCCAACATTGGAATGATATATTGTAATACTATACTTTTCCATAACCTAAATAATGACATATGCAATGCCTAGCCAACCATATCATTGTTTGAAACCTGGACGTTTTGCATAGCACATTTTACCCTGCTTTTAACAACCTTTAGCCAAAATCCGAACATAGGAAAAAAAGCAGCGATTTCTTGGTTTGCCGTTGAAACCAGCATTTCTTCTATTGTCCAAGGGCAGTAAAACACAATCATATTGTTGCATCTTCAGATGTTCCTTCTTTCTAAGTTTCTACCATTAGGCTGCATATCCGTCGCTGTCGCATTATAAAAACCGCTCGTATCAAGTGTGCCTTCTGGGAATGGTGTTCTCGGGTAATATCATTTTGGAACATTCACGCATATGGCCGAGACGAGTGAACACATTGCTGCGCTTATAATGTGCATTATTCATAGTTTGTCAACTTCTAAGCTAAATGTTGTGATCTGTTTAATCAGCCTCGTCTTTGTGTTTAAACATTTTAGTATGGAACCACTGTTCTATGCGTTTGATATTTTTCTGGCCTATCGTCCCGCAGCTGTGCCAATGTCTGTTTTGAACTGTCCCAAACACCTTTTTTAAAGGACGACCTTCATTTCGAGCCTTGTGTGTGTGCATGTAGGGGACAATTAATATGTTTCTGTGTGCGTTTCTCCCTGTCCCTCACCTTCCTTCAGTCCCACTTCCTTCACCAGTGACACACATACAGCTTAAAATTATATTTCTTCCATTGCCCCATCGATATACATGCGTGGGTGGGTGGACACGCTCCTGGCAAGTCGATGGAAACACACTAACCAATGCTCTTAGTTTGGCTTTGTGAGGCACCCTGCTGTCTGTCTGCATGGATGGGCTGGCTGTGTGTGTGTGTGAGAGCGAGTTTGTGTCTGTGTTTGCAATTGTGTACATTATGTTAAGTGTGCCTGTCTGTCTTTTTATGTGTGTGTGTGTGCATGCAAAAGTATATCTGTGTGATGACCATTGCAGTTACAGTGTATTTACTATGCTATGCTGTAGAGAATACGGAATATGTGCATGACTAGCTGTGACAGGTGATTGATCCAGTGCTATTAAGGGCCCAGAATGGTCCTCTGAAGGCTGCTGAGATCAGACTGTGAAGCAGTAGCACACTGATAGAGGAAGAGGGACCTCCCATTAGCCAATCAGTTAGTGGCCTTATGGCTGAATAGATTGATAATAGACTCCCCCACCTCGCCCTGGGGAATGGAGGAGAGGGAAGGGGGGGTCATGAGAGAGGTCGAGGGAGAAACAAAGGGAGGGGATATTGAGTGATGTGAAGGGAAGAAGAGAGTGTGTGTCATGAGGAAGGAAGAGGGAGGTAGGAAGTGGAGGGGCAGGCTCTGAATCCAGGTAGTGTGAGGGTCCTAGTCCTGGAGGAGTATGTGCACAAGTCTGGTGTTCTTCAGTTGTTCTTTTAGGTGATAGTTTAATTTATATATATATATATACTGCTCAAAAAACAAAGGGAACACTAAAATAACACATCCTAGATCTGGATGAATGAAATATTCTTGCCAAGAAACTGAAGATCTCGTACAACGCTGTGTACTACTCCCTTCACAGAACAGCGCAAACGGGCTCTAACCAGAATAGAAAGGAGTGGGAGGCCCCGGTGCACACCTGAGCAAGAGGACATGTACATTAGTGTCTAGTTTGAGAAACAGATGCCTCACAAGTCCTCAAATGGCAGCTTCATTAAATAGTACCCGCAAAACACCAGTCTCAATGTCAACAGTGAAGAGGCGACTCCGGGATGCTGGCCTTCAAAAATGTCATATCGGTGCATCACTAATATATTATTTATATAATGAAATCATGTAGTAACCGAAAAAGTGTTAAACAAATCAAAATATATATTTTTTGAGATTATTCAAAGTTGCCACCCTTGATGACAGCTTGGCATTCTTTCAACCAGCTTCTCTTGGAATACAGTCGTGAAGGAGTTCCCACATATGCTGAGCACTTGTTGGCTGCTTTTCCTTCACTCTGTAGTCCAACTCATCCCAAACCATCTCAATTGGGTTGAGGTTAGGTGATTGTGGAGGCCAGGTCATCTGATGCAGCACTCCATCACTCTCCTTCTTGCTCCCATAGCCTTTACACAGCCTGGAGGTGTGTTGGGTCATTGTCCTGTTGAAAACACATTGACACACAATATCCCCAATCACTGCCCTGGGACATTGGGATATATTAATTATTTTTTGACCAGAGGAAAGAGTGCCTCCTACGGGCTCTCTAACACCACAGGTTAGTCTGATGCTCTATGTTAGAGAATGGGCCATAGCTCTAGCCACGGTCTTCTGTGTTGATTCTGGTGAGCAGCCAGCTCTGATAGCCAGGGTTTGTTTGAGCTGCACTATCAATATTAGGATAGCCACTGGATCTGGGAGCAGAGGTCCTACTAGGGGACTCTGATACACAACATATACTCAGTATGTGACTTGTCTATGAATTCTGGTTAACTAAGGTGTTGTGTGAGATTTGTTTTGGTTCCCACTTGTGTACATATGTTTTTATGTCACTGGTTTTAAATTAACAAGTATGTGTGTTGTGTCGGTCCTCTTGCGCTGTTCCCCCCGGTCCCCCCTCCCACAGAGGAGATGGCTGCGGTCTCTCTGAGCACTATGAAACATTTAAAATGGGATTCTGGCTGGTGAAGAACAAAGGAGCCACCCTCTGTACTGTGTGGCTCATATACACATACACAAAAGGGAGAGTGTCATTGTAGAGCTGTGATGAATCCCCCTAGACAGAATGCACGCTGGGTTTCACATGATCACGTGGGTGATTATTTGAATAGTTGAATCTGTTGTGTAAGAGCAGTGCTAGCTGAAAGAGAAACACTGTTCTGGTACACAAAGTCCTTTGATTTGGTCTAGTTTAGGAGGGGTGGTGGAGGTAAACAAATGCTAACCCAATGCTTTGCCTACCTCCTCCTTTCATAAATTTCCATGTGGGTGTTTTCATGTGTTTGTTTGCATTGAAGGCTGTTGCTGTTGAGAGGCGGAGGCAGCCTTCCATTGATCAGATAAATGCCTAGCTAAAGCTAATAGTTACCATGATGGTGCTGCCTTACCTAGCAGGGCTGTCCATCTGCCTGGCCTTGACCCTCAATTTGTCCCTTCTACAGGCCTTCTGAGACTGACGGACAGACAGACGCAACACGCCTGAGGGACAGACACAAGGACAGCACCAGAGGAAGTCTCCACAGCAACAAGAGGTCAGAGACTCTAGGTGGATTTACATCAGATTTGCAACTTTTCTGTGTACACTAACCTTGGATATGGTGTGGCCAAAGTCACATTCCTGCTTCATGTGTGAGTGCATTTATTAAACATACCGTAAATACCATAGTATATAGACACACAAAATGGCAATTCAAACTATACAGGAGCTTCTCATCTAAACCATATTGCACATAGTGTTGCACACTTGATTAATGCAATGGTTCACAAATGTGTGGATATTTTAAAAGCCTCCGGAGGTGTAGTGTGGTAGACCTCTCATCATTAGAACCGCTGGGCCTCGAGAGACTCCCCTTCAAGCAACCCTCTAACAGTGTAATTATAATGAACAAAAATATAAACGCAACATGTAAAAATGTCAAAGATTTTACTGAGTTACAGTTCATATAAGGAAATCAGTCAATGGAAATAATTTTATTCGGCCCTAATCTATGGATTTCACATGACTGGGAATACAGATATGCGTCTGTTGGTCACACATTCCTTAAAAAATGGTAGGGGCGTGGATCAGAAAACCAATCAGTATCTGGTGTGACCACCATTTTCCCACATGCAGCGCAACATACCTCCTTCGCATAGAGTTGATTAGGCCTGGGAAATGTTGTCCCACTTCCCTGCAATGGCTGGAACATGCTGTCGTACACATCGATCGAGAGAATCCTTCTGGTGGTTAGAGCGTTGGACTAGTAACCGGAAGGTTGTAAGTTCAAACCCCCGAGCTGACAAGGTACAAATCTGTTGCTCTGCCCCTGAACATGCAGTTAATCCACTGTTCCTAGGCCGTCATTGAAAATAAGAATTTGTTCTTAACTGACTTGCCTAGTTAAATAAAAAAATAAAACATGCACAATGGGTGACATGTCTGGTGAGTATGCAGGCCATGGAAGAACTGGTACATTTTGAGCTTCCAAAAATACTGTACAGATTCTTGAAACATGAGGTGATGGCGGCGGATGAATACCATGACAATGGGCCTCAGGATCTCATCACGGTATCTGTGCATTCAAATTGCCATTGATAAAATGCAATTGTGTTTCGTTGTTCGTAGCTTATGCCTGCCCATACCATAACCCCCACCGCCCACCATGGGGACACTCTGAACGTTGACATCAGCAAACCGCTTGTCATTGTGAGGCTGGTTGGACGTACTGTCAAATTCTCTAAAACGACATTGGAGGTGGCTTATGGTAGAGAAATTAACATTTAATTATCTGGCAACAGCTCTGGTGTCAGCATACCAATTGCACACTCCCTCAGAACTTGAGACATCTGAGGTGTTGTGTTACAAAACTGCACCTTTTAGTGGCCTTTTATTGTCCCCAGCACAAGATGGACCTGTGTAATGTTTATGTTGTTTAATCAGCTTCTTGATATGCCACACCTGTCAGGTTTATGGATTATCTTGGGAAAGGAGAAATCCTCACTAACAGGGATGTAAACGAATTTCTGCACAGCATTTGAGAGAAACGCTTTTTGTGCATATGAAACATTTCTCGGATCTTTTATTTGAAACATGGGACCAACACTTTACATGTTGAGTTTATATTTTTGTTCAGTGTAATACGTTGCCTTTGTTGCAACTATGAAACAGAAAGCATATGTGTTGGAACACGGTCACAGCTTAAGTAAAAAATAAAATAGAAAACACCCCAACCACCAAGACGCACGGTCAAATGGGGAAAACATCAGTAGCCTAAACACAATAAGTGCCAAGTGTGCTTGATAAATAGTGAAAATCAGCACAAAAGCCAAAATGGCATAATAATGAATGTGTCCTAATGAGAGCAGTCAGAAATAGTAAATTATTGTCAGCTCATGCTTACATTGTGTGCGTCCTGGGATCAGTTGGATTTCATTTAGCTGTTATCCCTTGTCGACACACATCTTTGTCACTTTCACTTGCTTGACTCACTTTGACATACCTTCGTTTGGTTGTAGTGCATAATAGTCTCCGGTTTTCTCTCTGTCCCTGTCGGTGTGCTCATTGTACTGGTGACAGAAACGTTCTTTCTTGCCTTGTGAGTTTTGCCTTGTCATTCTTCACCACCGTACAGCGGCTGTGCAGGTGCCTTATTTTGCGCAGAGGGATGGTGCTCCCTTCTCACTTTGTTCATGGTGCCGACAAGGCTTGTCTTCTTGGCAAGCAACTTGTTCGCCAATGACAGTGAAGTGAAGAAATTGTCCATGGTGACATTTCTCCCCATGCCAACGTAAGTTCCACAAGCCCTGGTTACCACATTCTCTGACACTTGCTCAACTGCCACCCGATGTTTTCCCAGATATGGAAAGGCGTTCAGCATGTTCATTACCCACACTCCCACTGTGTAGCCCACTTCAAGTAGGCCAGAGGAGACTGATAAGACTACGGGGATTCACTGGACTGATATAGGATACATACCATTTTGAGATTTTAGAATGGATCAATACAGTAGAATGGTCCGCCCTGTTCTTCATTCACAGTTGGTGATTACATTATTATGCATCGCTCGCTTCCCCCTCGCTCATCAACTCCACCTTTTCTCCCTCATTATACTATACTATCATTAATTTCATCTGTTATGTGTGAAATTTAGTTTCTGTATAGTTTAGGTTCAGTTTCAGGGCAACTATCAGGGTGATTATCAGCTGGGCACTGCACTGTTGGAAGAGGTGGGGGCAACTGGGACCCCCCACAAAAAAAAAATGACATGCCCTCTTTTAAACTGCTTGTAACTCCAGTTTGGTTTGTGATACTAAGATTCTAACAACGGCAGTGTGTTATATAGACCTATTTAGGAAAAGTCAAGGACTGAGGGGGGCATGACTTAAATGGCAGAGGAATACAATTGTTTAATTCAGGAGCAGTCAAAATGCCTGTTTTATTGTTAGAGAGATTTGAGTCCTGGACGTCACAGTAGTGTGGTGTAAAGAGGCCGAGTGTGTTTGACTTTTGTACAGGAGATTGTTTTCTATCTGTTTTCACCGGTGTTAAGGTCGCTATGTATCTGGGTCAAAGTCTATGAAGGGGGTCAATGTTCCGTGAGGCATTCTAACAAAAGGCAGAAAGGTGCATATTTTCTTCTTACATAGCGTATCTGTACTAAATGTAGCTATTAGTATTCATGGATACAGTGTAGTAGCTAGCTGCTAATATCCATATCCCTGCGTAGGCCTGTTATTGTTGAATTACACTTTGATGAAATTTCAGAGGACTCATTTATGGGAAACATTGAATTTACTGGCCCTAACAAATGTTCTTTTCATCTGCACAGTGGACTGTGTTTGTACTATTAATGTTCTGGTAAATCTATTTGCAGTGTTTCTCTCTGTGTGTCAAAGCTCATGTTTCACGGCATAGCAGATATACATTAGAATGTCCTCTGCGCTCAAGGATGAATATAATGGAATACACACACAGTTTGTCACTTTTCCCATGTTTTTTTGTCTTGGTTATTTTAGTGCAGCGATGTGGATGTCAAAGTGCCCTGCTGTTGAGAGGGAAAATACATTAAGAGTTTATAGAATTATGGAGATTGTAGCAGTTGTAGCATTCAAAGAGGTACCACTCATTTGATTTGATGTATATTTCTCGACTTTATGCTAACTGACTGCTGTCCTCTTGCTTCCCTCTCCTTCTATACTGGGAAGAGCCTGTGTGGTTCTGTGTGCCTGTGTGGTTCTGTGTGCCTGTGTGGTTCTGTGTGCCTGTGTGGTTCTGTGTGTCAGTGTGGTTCTGTGTGTCAAGAGTATCTGTGTGTGTACCTGTGTGTGGAGAGTCCAGATGTTTTGTAGCAAGGTTGGCAGCAGCCTGAGATTAGCATGCTGGCCACTGTGGGGAAGATAAATAGCCCTCTGTCATGGTAAAAAAAAACAACAGTCTCTTTGTCTTTGATGTGCTCCAACTCCCAAATTGCTTTTATCTACCCAGAGCCAGAGAACACGCAACGGCTGGATCTCTTTATTAATCCCCTGCCTACCTGATCGCGTTGCCTCTGCCTGCCTGCCTGCCTGCCTGCCTGCCCGCCTGCCCGCCCGCCCGCCTGCGCTCGCTGTGTCTGTAGCCAAGGGAGACTAAAATACCCAGTATATTCAGGTGAAGAAATGGAGCTTAAGATTATATAGAATTGTTAATGGCTGTTAGTGTTGTTTTCCTATTGTTAGATCTGTTTGTCAAGTCTAACGACCTAGGCTAAGTAGACTCTTACCAGCCCTTAAAAATAAACACTTCATATTTCCTATTTTCACCTATGTTCTTCCATTCTCCATGGATCTCTCAAGCGTCGACTGCCTCTATAATATTGTAATTTCATTGCTTAACTGCGTGAACAGCACTGGTGGAAAAGGGTAAGGCGCATAAGAGCAGCTGCACTAAAAACTCAGCTCTGCTCAGCCTTCCCCAAAGAGATGTAATGCTTAAGTGAGTGGCTTGTGTTGTCTACCCTACAGTGTAATGGCTGTGTGGAAATAGGTCACCTGAAGTGGTAGTCTTCTGCTCTTGATTCAAAATTAATCTTGATAAATATGCTGTTTTTCTTCTAAAGAAAGGACTACGGTCGGCCTTCCATGCACCTATAATAAACCTCTGTATTGGTGGTGCTTGTGTGAAGTACATCAGTCTGTGCTTTCATTCAGTAATGTGATGAAAAGCCTTTGAGTGAGCAATGCCGTCACCTCATTACGAAAGCCAGAGATGGTCAGCACTTCTGTCAGCGAGAAGAAACATGATGACAAATGTGTCAGTCATTACACGCCAGTGACCCTCAAGGTCCCATCTCAAGGGCGAGATGTGAGATGTGACATCTCTGTTTCTGTAACACTATAATTAACCCCTGACCTCGACCAAACAGGAAGCCAGAGAAAGCCCTCAGGGCGAGTTTTCTCACAGTAATGGAGGGTCCCGATGTAATTGACGGCTCACTAGTCAGTCAGAGGGGTCAGGCTTGTGTTTGACTATTCCCATTAGCTGGGAATAGTCAGCTTTTGGCAGATGAAAAAAATAAAATGTGGAAATGCCGATAAATCAAATTAATCGTCCGAGTGAAAAAATGATAGAATTGCATTGCTAAATAAATTCTTTTTAGGCTTCATTGATGGAAATACCAGTCCATGTAAATACATTTGACTGGTCATACTTATCAGCCTATAGGGCAGCAGCGTAGCCTAGTGGTTAGAGCGTTGGACTAGTAACCGGAAGGTTGCGAGTTCAAACCCCCAAGCTGACAAGGTACAAATCTGTCGTTCTGCCCCTGAACAGGCAGTTAACCCATTGTTCCCAGGCCGTCATTGAAAATAAGAATGTGTTCTTAACTGACTTACCTGGTTAAATAAAGGTAAAATAGGTTCATTTGCGTAACTTTGTGGAATTAAATTGGCACGTGTACAATATATTAGTTTTGTAGGTCCATCTTATTCATCACACGAGTAGCTTACAGCATCTCATACAGCAAATGCATAGGCAACGGAAGGCAGGCTTCATCAGCGCATCACACACAACTTTGCAATGAGTTGTATGCATTTTGAAAACATATACTTCATTGTTTGAAACTTGAATGTTTTACATGTCTTACCTTGCTTCAAAGTAGCCGAGCCAAAATCAGACCATATCTGTGGAGGCAATTATTTTATATCAACTTTCTTTCATTGTCCAATAGCCAAAGGCACAATCCTAGTCATATTATCAACCCATGTTTTTTGTTGCATATTAGATCTCCCCTCTTCCTATATTTAGAACTGATATTTTCATCTGTTACATGAAACTGCCCTCATGTGCAGGGATCTTTTCACAACTGTTTTCCTGCTAATTGCATTATGGAACGAACATTAGCGCGTAGCCTACTGCCAGGTGCACATTGCTGCGCTTGTCATTTGAATAAATAATAGTTTGATAATAATACAGTAATGCGCTTCTGTTTTTAGGAGTGTTCATGTTGAAATTTCTTAAAGCACTGTCAACACTGTTTTTATTCAATACTTTTACAATCCATCACACTTGCTTCTCCCTACTTCCACTTGTGCTACAACCAGCACCGCAGCTGAAATGAATGAGTTGCCAGTAACCAATTGTATCGATAGGCCAGTGTTTTTAAAATTATTATTAGTGTCTCTTTTATATCGAGGAATAGTTCACTTTCTTTGGTCATAGGCACAACAACGTGAATTTGTGCGTGAGGCAGAAATAATGCGGTGCAACTCGAGTGTGGCCATCAGGTGGAAGACAGTGTCCCCCCCTCTGGTCAGTCTCAGCAGAGGGAGGGAAAGAGCAGGGACTGTGAGAGGCGGACCCTCTAATTTCTCTCTCCCTCCCTCTGCTGAGACTGACTATCAGATGCAGGTACCATCAGTCCAGTCAAATAAAAAAGTGAATTATTTCAATTTATGCTCAGCTGTGCCTCTCAACTAATGCACATGGTCGACTTCCGGCGCCGACAGAGATGGCCGCCTCGCTTCGCGTTCCTAGGAAACTATGCAGTTTTTTGTTTTTTTACGTGTTATTTCTTACACTAGTACCCCAGGTCATCTTAGGTTTCATTACATACAGCCGAGAAGAACTACTGAATATAAGATCAGCGTCAACTCACCATCAGTACGACCAAGAATATGTTTTTCGCGACGCGGATCCTGTGTTCTGCCTTACAACCAGGACAACGGAGTGGATTACATGCAGCGACCCAAAAAAAACACTCAGAAAAAGAGGGAAACGAAGCGGTCTTCTGGTCAGACTCCGGAGACGGGCACATCGTGCACCACTCCCTAGCATTCTTCTTGCCAATGTCCAGTCTCTTGACAACAAGGTTGATGAAATCCGAGCAAGGGTAGCATTCCAGAGGGACATCAGAGACTGTAACGTTCTTTGCTTCACGGAAACATGGCTAACTGGAGAGACGCTATCCGAAGCGGTGCAGCCAGTGGGTTTCTCCACGCATCGCGCCGACAGAAACAAACATCTTTCTGGTAAGAAGAGGGGCGGGGGCGTATGCCTCATGGCCAACGTGACATGGTGTGATGAAAGAAACATACAGGAACTCAAATCCTTCTGTTCACCTGATTTAGAATTCCTCACAATCAAATGTAGACCGCATTATCTACCAAGAGAATTGTCTTCGATTATAATCACAGCCGTATATATCCCCCCCCAAGCAGACACATCGATGGCTCTGAACGAACTTTATTTAACTCTCTGCAAACTGGAAACGATTTATCCGGAGGCTGCATTCATTGTAGCTGGGGATTTTAACAAGGCTAATCTGAAAACAAGACTCCCTAAATTTTATCAGCATATCGATTGCGCAACCAGGGGTGGAAAGACCCTGGATCATTGTTACTCCAACTTCCGCGACGCATATAAGGCCCTTCCCCGCCCCCCTTTCGGAAAAGCTGACCACGACTCCATTTTGTTGATCCCTGCCTACAGACAGAAACTAAAACAAGAGGCTCCCACGCTGAGGTCTGTCCAACGCTGGTCCGACCAAGCTGACTCCACACTCCAAGACTGCTTCCATCACGTGGACTGGGAGATGTTTCGTATTGCGTCAGACAACAACATTGACGAATACGCTGATTCGGTGTGCGAGTTCATTAGAACGTGCGTTGAAGATGTCGTTCCCATAGCAACGATTTAAAACATTCCCTAACCAGAAACCGTGGATTGATGGCAGCATTCGTGTGAAACTGAAGGCGCGAACCACTGCTTTTAATCAGGGCAAGGTGTCTGGTAACATGACTGAATACAAACAGTGCAGCTATTCCCTCCGCAAGGCTATCAAACAAGCTAAGCGCCAGTACAGAGACAAAGTAGAATCTCAATTCAACGGCTCAGACACAAGAGGCATGTGGCAGGGTCTACAGTCAATCACGGACTACAGGAAGAAACCCAGCCCAGTCACGGACCAGGATGTCTTGCTCCCAGGCAGACTAAATAACTTTTTGCCCGCTTTGAGGACAATACAGTGCCACTGACACGGCCTGCAACGAAAACATGCGGTCTCTCCTTCACTACAGCCGAAGTGAGTAAGACATTTAAACGTGTTAACCCTCGCAAGGCTGCAGGCCCAGACGGCATCCCCAGCCGCGCCCTCAGAGCATGCGCAGACCAGCTGGCCGGTGTGTTTACGGACATATTCAATCAATCCCTATACCAGTCTGCTGTTCCCACATGCTTCAAGAGGGCCACCATTGTTCCTGTTCCCAAGAAAGCTAAGGTAACTGAGCTAAACGACTACCGCCCCGTAGCACTCACATCCGTCATCATGAAGTGCTTTGAGAGACTAGTCAAGGACCATATCACCTCCACCCTACCTGACACCCTAGACCCACTCCAATTTGCTTACCGCCCAAATAGGTCCACAGACGATGCAATCTCAACCACACTGCACACTGCCCTAACCCATCTGGACAAGAGGAATACCTATGTGAGAATGCTGTTCATCGACTACAGCTCGGCATTCAACACCATAGTACCCTCCAAGCTCATCATCAAGCTCGAGACCCTGGGTCTCGACCCCGCCCTGTGCAACTGGGTACTGGACTTCCTGACGGGCCGCCCCCAGGTGGTGAGGGTAGGCAACAACATCTCCTCCCCACTGATCCTCAACACTGGGGCCCCACAAGGGTGCGTTCTGAGCCCTTTCCTGTACTCCCTGTTCACCCACGACTGCGTGGCCACGCACGCCTCCAACTCAATCATCAAGTTTGCGGACGACACAACAGTGGTAGGCTTGATTACCAACAACGACGAGACGGCCTACAGGGAGGAGGTGAGGGCCCTCGGAGTGTGGTGTCAGGAAAATAACCTCACACTCAACGTCAACAAAACTAAGGAGATGATTGTGGACTTCAGGAAACAGCAGAGGGAACACCCCCATCCACATCGATGGAACAGTAGTGGAGAGGGTAGCAAGTTTTAAGTTCCTCGGCATACACATCACAGACAAACTGAATTGGTCCACTCACACAGACAGCATCGTGAGGAAGGCGCAGCAGCGCCTCTTCAACCTCAGGAGGCTGAAGAAATTCGGCTTGTCACCAAAAGCACTCACAAACTTCTACAGATGCACAATCGAGAGCATCCTGGCGGGCTGTATCACCGCCTGGTATGGCAACTGCACCGCCCTCAACCGTAAGGCTCTCCAGAGGGTAGTGAGGTCTGCACAACGCATCACCGGGGGCAAACTACCTGCCCTCCAGGACACCTACACCACCCGATGCTACAGGAAGGCCATAAAGATCATCAAGGACATCAACCACCCGAGCCACTGCCTGTTCACCCCGCTGTCATCCAGAAGGCGAGGTCAGTACAGGTGCATCAAAGCTGGGACCGAGAGACTGAAAAACAGCTTCTATCTCAAGGCCATCAGACTGTTAAACAGCCACCACTAACATTGAGTGGCTACTGCCAACACACTGTCAATGACACTGACTCTACTCCAGCCACTTTAATAATGGGAATTGATGGGAAATGATGTAAATATATCACTAGCCACTTTAAACAATGCTACCTTATATAATGTTACTTACCCTACATTATTCATCTCATATGCATACGTAAATACTGTACTCTATATCATCGACTGCATCCTTATGTAATACATGTATCACTAGCCACTTTAACTATGCCACTTGGTTTACTTACTCATCTCATATGTATATACTGTACTCGATATCATCTACTGTATCTTGCCTATGCTGCTCTGTACCATCACTCATTTATATATCCTTATGTACATATTCTTTATCCCCTTACACTGTGTATAAGACAGTAGTTTTTTGGAATTGTTAGTTAGATTACTTGTTCGTTATTACTGCATTGTCGGAACTAGAAGCACAAGCATTTCGCTACACTCGCATTAACATCTGCTAACCATGTGAATGTGACAAATAAAATTTGATTTGATTTGACATGCTGATTAATTGTTATTATTTGAAATGTGAAATATAATATGGTCTGAGATGGACATTATTAGCAGGCTAAGCGTTGCCATGCTGTGATCTATTAGGCCTACTGCACAAACTTCATTCCTACACAGCTGTTTTTATTAGACTAATGTTGAAGGAGTGCACATTGTTTAAGTCATGTTGAAAAATAATTCAGAGTGGTAGATCTTGGCTTTCATTTTAACTCAGAAAAGGTTGGTGACCGCTAAGAGGTGTCGCAATGCAGACTAGGGATATGGTGACCTGTGTAGGCTATTTATATTCTGTGTGTTTCTCTCTCTCTCTCTCTCTCTCTCTCTCTCTCTCTCTCTGTCTCTGTCTCTGTCTCTGTCTGTCTCTCTGTCTCTGTTTTCATTTTGCATTCTCTAGTTCTATGTCTCTCCCAGTTGACTCTGTGCTCTGTGGTGCTGTTTGAAGCGACCACCTGAGCGGAGAAGTACAAAAGCAGCTCTCCTGTGTGGTCCCCCTCTCAGCACTACTGTGTGTGTGTGTGTCACTATGTGTGTGCGTTGCTATGTGTGAGCGCTGTAAGTGTTTTGTGTTTGAGCACTGTGGGCAAGCGAGATGTGTGTGAGCGCTGTGCGTGTGCCAAGAGGAAGGCCTTGAACCCTCGCAGCCCCCCAACTCTGAGAGCTAATTAAGGGATGTTTCCTGCGCCCTGTCTGCTCGGCCCTCTGAATGAGCCTGTTCCTCTATGCACACCTACATACTGCCTGGTGTCTCTCTGTGGCTGCTCTGCTCACTGGCCTTCAGCTAGAGCCACGCAGCTTCTCACCATCACTCATCCTTAGCTACATACACCCCATGAACAAAAACACTCTCTTACAGATTAAGGCCCCATAGCAAATCAGCTTCTGTTTGTGTGTGCATGTGCGTGCATCTTCAGTGCATGTGGATTCCTCTTTTTGTCTTTTTGTGTGTGTGTCCCGGGTCTGTGCATGTGGGGTCCTCCGGGACTTTTTGTGTGCTCGGTGGAATTGATTTGGGAATGAATTGAGAATGCTGGCAAGAGGCTGGGGAACGAAAGAGGAGAAAGGGAGGCCCTCTAATAAAAGATGGTGGGGGAGAAACAGAAAAGATAGCCTGGGAGAAATTGTTTCAAATACATTTTAATTGGTAAGAAGGGAATCCCTTGTTTTGGGAGTTGGAGTGGGAGTGCCTCAAACCTATTCAAAGAAAGAAAAGGCTAGCGACACAAACACTTTTACTACACTCTCACACATACCAACCAGTTATATGGAGCCTCAGCGATTGATTGGCCAGCTGTGAAAGACCATTCTTGCGTCCTGTGCATGGAGGCGAGAGGGAGCTGTGAGTCATGAACAGTGTGAGGACTCCATAGGGGGGAGGGGGGTGTAAATGTGTGTCAGCGGGGGTGGTTGGGGATGGTAGCACTTCTCGCCTTCCTAGGGGTACGAGTCATAGGAAGGGAGTGGGTGTACTGTACGGTACACTTGCCTGAACAGAGAAAGAGCCGGTGTAAATAGTCTGTTTTCTTTGTGGAACTCTAATAGCACTGGGCCTCAGGAAGCAGTGTGTGACTGTCCCCGACCAATTAAAAAGCTCCCAAACACCTCTCTGAGCGGAGTCGTGTGGCAGGAGCAAGGGGTGATCGATTTATCTGTAAGGTGTTGAGGTCGCTGGACTGTATCTCTGCCCCCAGAGCCCCCGAGACACTGTCCTCTACTGTAGCGCCTCCCTCACTCTTCTCCCTTTTCTCACTTTCTGCCTTTCGGGCGCATTCAGGCAGAGTTTTTGTATCCGTCTGCAAAGGATTGAGTCCATTGTTTTACTAAGGAAGTCACATGTTGACAGACGTCTCTCTGTCTACTATTTTAACGTGTCTATTTTGCACTGTCGGTTACATTTCGGGATATTATTTTTGATGATATATCGTATTGTTTTGACTATCGCAATATTTTTGCTCTAGTTGGTGGTACCTGCACCAAAACTCCAGTAGTTGTCCTCCATAGCTTTTTCTACATCTTTTTAAATAGGGAGCCAATATGCTTTCGCCACTTTTATTTACATGACTGATCAAAACTATTTTTCTCGTGGCTCTCTCTTGTCCTTCTGCAACAGACATATGGTGAGCAATATGTTTGGAATATCGAATCGCAATAAAATTGCAGAATCGAAATCGTGAGAATCGCAATATATACAGTGGGGCAAAAAAGTATTTAGTCAGCCACCAATTGTGCAAGTTCTCCCACTTAAAAAGATGAAAGAGGCCTGTAATTGTCATCATAGGTACACTTCAACTATGACAGACAAAATTAGAGAGAAAAAATCCAGAAAATCACATTGTAGGATTTTTAATGAATTTATTTGCAAATTATGGTGGAAAATAAGAATTTGGTCAATAACAAAAGTTTATCTCAATACTTTATTATATACCCTTTGTTGGCAATGACAGAGGTCAAACATTTTCTATAAGTCTTCACAAGGTTTTCACACACTGTTGCTGGTATTTTGGCCCATTCCTCCATGCAGATCTCCTCCTCTCCTCTGCAGGTCATTCACTAGGTCCCCCCGTGTGGTTCTGGGATTTTTGCTCACTGTTCTTGTGATCATTTTGACCCCACGGGGTGAGATCTTGCGTGGAGCCCCAGATCAAGGGAGATTATCAGTGGTCTTGATTGTCTTCCATTTCCTAATAATTGCTCCCACAGTTGATTTCTTCAAACCAAGCTGCTTACCTGTGGCAGATTGTCTTTCCAGCCTGGTGCAGGAAATGAATTTGACTCTACAATTTTGTTTCTGGTGTCCTTTGACAGTTCTTTGGTCTTGGCCATAGTGGCGTTTGGAGTGTGACTGTTTGAGGTTGTGGACAGGTGTCTTTTATACTGATAAGTTCAAACAGGTGCCATTAATACAGGTAACGAGTGGAGGACAGAGGAGCCTCTTAAAAAAGAAGTTACAGGTCTGTGAGAGCCAGAAATCTTGCTTGTTTGTAGGTGACCAAATACTTATTTTCCACCATAATTTGCAAATATATTCATTAAAAATCCTACAATGTGATTTTCTGGATTTTTTTTCTCTCATTTTGTCTGTCATAGTTTAAGTGTACCTATGATGAAAATTACAGGCCTCTCATCTTTTTAATTGGCAGACCTTGCACAGTTGGTGGCTGACTAAATACTTTTTTGCCCCACTGTATCTTATCGGCACCTAAGTATCGTGAGGTCCCTGGCAATTCCCAGCTCTACTTTACATTGTCGGGCCTTTGTCCTCCCCTCTCAGTGATCTGGACCCTCTAACCTCTCTGTTATCCCTTCCTAGGGGAGAGGGGATGTGGTCCCAAAGGGTTGGCCACTGTGTGTTGCTGCAGATGCTAATGCCATATCACTAGTGTCAGTCTGTAGACTCTCACAGGCAGCCATAGACCCCTAGACACATCCTAAGTCTCCTTTGGTGTCTGTGGGGTAAACGGCTCATAGATCTGCGTACCTAAGAGGAACTTCTACCCAGAAATTCGACCTCCTAAGTCAGTAGACAAGCTCCACCCCCCAACCAATGTGTCTTAAATGCAGAAAACATTGAGGGGGACCGAATGAATGGAAGCAGCAGAAGAGAAGTGGTCAGAGGTGACGATACAGTAGTAAGTGGACAGAGAGGGATTGAGTGGGAAGCAGCCTGAGATGTGTGGCCAATAGAGAAGAGTCCCGTCCAAGCAGCGCACTGCTGGCTGCTGTTAAGCCTGCAGCCATTGATTAAGACTGCTAATCAGATGAATGAGATGAAGGCGTTGTGGAGGACAAGCTGAATCTGATGCTGTGGGAGAGATGAGATGAGGATGCCGTGCTCTGCTTTGGCCCCCCAGGAGGTAGCGTGTGCATGTCTCGTGTGAGATCCCAGGGTGACATCCGAGACAGTCTGCCACAGCCTGAGAGCAACATCGCCCATGCTATACCACGGTATACACAGCACGGTATCTACGCTCACACTAAATGTTAACTATTCTAACGTCAGTTCACACACAGTACAGAAACTGATTATTATCATCATGTTAATGCACAGACTACAGTACATACTTCAACACATCCAGGACACAGACTACAGTACATACTTCAACACATCCAGGACACAGACTACAGTACATACATCCAGGACACAGACTACAGTACATACTTCAACACATCCAGGACACAGACTACAGTACATACTTCAACACATCCAGGACACAGGCACACTTGTGTAACCGATCATGCAATTATCCACACAATGCAAGCATATTACAATGCACCAATAGTCATAACACACACACACTGTCTGGCTATGTGTTTTGGAGTAGAAGGCAGGGCTAGGAAGAGGAGGTTGAGTCAGACAGCAGTGCTGAGGCAGGCGGGTACGTAGGGGACAGCGGGGTGCCCTGTAACCCTGTGCTCTGGAGCAGCCAAAGGCAACCTATCGATCAAGCCGCATACTGGGACCAGTGGACCAAGTCGAGAGGGGCCTGGAAGTGTGACCGCTGACCGCCACTCTACCCCCCCCTCCTGGCCGTCCCAGGGGCTTGGTGGGGGTTGCTGGGGGTTAGGGGTCAGGCCCTCCCTCCTCTAGCAGTCCTAAATTACTCTGTAGCCCTGCTCATCTGGGTCACTGCTTCCCACACTGGAAGGGAACTGGGAACACAGTGTACAATACTATTCCCTCAAGACTGTAGCCTCTCAGCTTCTACATGCACTCACTCATGCAGACATAGACAGCGGTAGATCTAGAGACACACACAGATTTAATTGCATTGGCAGGAAGAGCCTGTTTTATTCACTCTGACTATTGATGTATAGTGAGCTTGGGAGATGGAGGGGGGAACGAGAGGCACACAGCTGCTCTCTGAAATACACAAATGTAGAACACACCTGGGACATGAACAGTATGCATATTTACACACACAGTCACTCACTCACTCACTCACTCACTCACTCACTCACTCACTCACTCACTCACTCACTCATTCATACTGTATACACACACACTCCCATCAGGCGCACTTCAGAACACCACACGCACACACTGACACAGTGTTGACCCGGCCGCTTTCCCGTTTGGATTATAGCCTTGGCCTGCTCTCTGAGACCACACTGCTTCCTCAGTACTGACTGCCAGACAAAGACAGACACACTGCAACCAGGGCGTCCTTCTCACCACTATGCCAAGGCCAATGGCAATGCCCACAACCCTGCGTTTCATCTTCAACCAAACCCCAGTGACTATACATGAGGCTTTATCTACTCATCTCCTGCATAAGGTCATTTCGTTTATTTCCTCCTTGATTCCTATTTTGGCTTCCACTGCGTTATTATTGTCGAGGAGATGAAATGGGCTATTTATGATTAGTGTGGTGGTAGTAGTGGTAGTGGTTTTTGAAGGTCGGTGATTACATTGCTGTCTGTATGCACAGTTGATTTAGCCCTAATCCAGTTTCCCCCAGACCGTGTTTGCTGGAGGCTGTTGTTGAAAACGTGGCAGCAGGAGGGCCTAGCCACAAGTCAGGGTCAGGGATGTCATTAAAACGTGACTCCTGCCAGACAGGTGGTCATGTTAACCCCCTCCCTTTCAAATGTTGATATACTCACGCACATTCGCGTTTGTGTGTACACACACAGTGGGTGGCCTTGTGTGGCTCCTCCACCGGCCGTGCAGATGCAGGGGTTTATTATATAAACACCCAATGGCGTTGCGTGTGGGAATGGAACGTGGCAGCGGCAGAAGCAACACAGCAGAATGCTATAGAATAACAATACCACACACTCCCTGTGTTTGACTGCTGCGATTCCCTGAGCCTAATTCTTAACAAATGTGCTTTCTCAGCTGGCGCTTGTATTGGTTCAATCCAATTACTGTATATATGAATGGACAAAGCCATCGATCACGTGGCACCATTCTTCCCTATGTTAAGACTCAATAGCGCATTGAAGCCAAGTGAAGTCAGGTAAGATGGCGTTTCACGGAGACATAACATGCTCAGTTCGAGCTACTCTAGGAAGTAACGTTGCAGGCTAGCTCAGTGCTGGCCAGAAGACTTTTAAATGGCTAACAACTACTGCTCTCCCTCTCCTACAGACCATCCATAGGTCTCTACCCACTCAGACACAACCAACGCTGCTGCTAAAATGATTATTGATTAGATGTGTTACTCCATTCCACTGCTGTCATTGATTATTGATTTTATTACCATTACTAGTATATCTATTTATCCTGCTACTGGTCATTAGCACTGTTTACAATGTATATATTACCATTACTATATTACTGCTACCAGTAACTTTTCAGCCCAGTTTACATGCATATCCTTCTACCAGTCACTTTTTTTTTTAAATCTATGAAGCCACCGACCTCAAGGATCCTGTTTTCGGCTTACAATGTCTGCAGTACTGCGGACAGCCTTGAACTTTCATGGCTTCAATGAGAGGGGGCAGTCATTCTCCCCTGGTTCAATCTCCCCCTCATCACTCCGGGGCTGCTCTCTCCCTGCCAGGTTAAATATACTCCTGATTCCCCCTCCCCCCTCCACTGTTTCCTCCTTATCTCCAGCCGGCTGCCCTTGTTTGCATGGCATCCCTCCATGGAGAGATTACTGGGGCCCCATGGTTTTGACGTAGCGCACCGGGTAACAGTGTAAATATTGTGACATGTTTTTTCCCCAAGCCGACCGGCACGTCAAGGCTACCACCTGTGGGCCCGCTGCGACACTCTCTTTCTCCTCTGTCAGAACGCCAGTGCTCCACTGTGCCGCAACGGATGGCCTGCCTAATGAAGTGCCATCTTTAATCTTTAAATATTTATTCTGCTTTAATGAGGGAGATATTCTTTGAATATTTTTCACTCTGGAGTTTCTCCTCTGAGGGAATGAGCAGTCTTTGTGTGTCCTCTCTTCCCCTCAACCTAGACCCTGGTTTCAGACTTAATGTAGATATTTTTAAAGCCATGCCCGTCTGCTGTGTGTTTGCATTGCTTTCCAGGAACTGTCAAGCTATTACGTTAAATGACAGGACAGAGAGACCGTTTCTTACATGAATTTGCTAGTCAAAGATAATCAAGTGAAACTAAGTCACCATACATGGAAAGACCTCAACAAAAGCTTACTCCTCTTCTGCTTCCCTTCTATGAAAAGAGCTTCCTCATCTGTCTGTTTCCGTCTGCCTGTCTATCTGGCTGAAATGGGAAATGAATTTGACTATAACAGTTTTGTCTCACACAGCAGTCCGTGTTATGATCTAGTCATAAATCCAGTGGAGCGTTGTTAGTCAGGAAGTGATAATGATCCGAGTGTTGGAGCGTTGTGCAGGCAGTTAAGTTAGTGGCTTTTCAACTATCATTTCCTTTAGATGATGACCTTGGCTGTTTTATTACCGTGCTCTCATTGTGAATATATTGTAGTTGAACATTAGCTGAGGTTTATGGTCAGTTCATTTACAAGTGATAGGTACTCCTTTTTTTTTTTTTTTTTTTTTTTAAGCTACCAGGGATGACCACTTTTTTTACTTTCATGGGCTTTGTAGCACCCTTGGGGCAGGTTTCCCAGACACAGATTAAGCCTTGATATAAAAAAGCATGCTCAATGGAAAATCTCTATTGCAATTGTCCTTTAGTGCAGGACCAGGTATAAACTGTATCTGGAAAGCCGTCCCAGTTTTAACGTCCTTAAGTTTAAACGATCATCTACTACCATCGACTCCTTGCCCGGCCTCCAGTTAAGAAAAGATATCCACAGTGGTTAAAGCCAGACAACAAACTCCATGGCAACGAAGGAGAAAACAACTGATATTTCTTAGAAAATATACCCAGTGAAAAGCGGGGTTTATCTTTGTCCGGAACACTCCATTGAGGTATAGTGCTGAGTGATTAACCTACAATGACTTTTTTTTTTAAACAGCTAATTGACCAAATGTTGGTTCACTTATTATAATTGTACTTTGTTCGTCTTTTTTCTGAGCTCAATGCGCAGCAGATTCTTCGGAGATATATCAAATCAAGCCTGAACTGTGTGATGTAGTAGGGAGTTGTAGTTTCCAACAGGCCAATATTCCACACAGTTTAGCCCAGAAAACGTGGTAATTAACTACAATGACCGTAATCCATTGCAAGCCTACTTGTCCAGTCTGTGTTTCTTTTATGCCTGCTATGTAAAAGAGACAGAAGTGATTTGATTGTTGGTATTCAGCAGTCATGAAAGTATGTCTTATTTACTTGAAAGAACTACTAAAATAGTGACTTTGTCAGACAGCATAGGCAGCAGCTCTAGAAATGACTTGGAATTAAATCATGAAGTCATTAAATAATTTAATATCCACAACTGAAATATTTGATTAAAGTAATGAATGATTGTTAATAAGTGATAAGCAGTAATGGGCAGGCACTACCTTCATGGGACTTTTATGAATTGTTTTATTGTTACAGCATTCAACCCACATAATGCATAGAGCATTTAAACGGCCACAACCAGTAGAAATCCACTTTTTCGACCTGAAAGACAATGGCCAGATCTTACCCATGATGTTGCACAACGATGCAAGTCAATAAGTCATCCTTTTAGTCAAAGTATCATATTTGAAGTGCCAAATCCTAATGTGTGACCTCCGATGTTTCCGTGAGTCTTACATGTCTTTTCCTACGAGATGACGTGCAAATTATTTTCCGCTTACATTTCGTTTCATGGCTGGGTTTTATTTCAATGTTACCGCCCACCAGCATGGCAATGTTTATTAATCACAAACACCTGCTGCAAAGTTCCTCCTATTCACGAGTTGTCTGAGAGCCAAACAGCTTTTCTCTGTAGCCTACACTTGGGATTCCACTAGATTTAACAGCCACAAAGTCATTTTAAAAAGTGTCTCTCGTACAAATTCATGAAAACAAAAAAATGAATGTAAGGTTAGCGTTAGGCTAAGGTTAGCAGTGTGATTAGGGCGATTAAGGTGAGAGTTAGATTTAAAATCAGATTTTTAACGTGGTTTATGACTTTGTGACTGTTAACTAGTGACGACTTGGCCACCTTGCCATGGAGCAAATTAAAATAGGTGCTCATTTTCAACCGTTCCATTGATCCTAAAGAGAAATCTCCACCCACCCCGGGCACCGGGCCATGCAAACCGAACTCGCCCATTGCTGCAATACACGCTCCAAACCATTCAATATTTACAGTGCCTTGCGAAAGTATTCGGCCCCCTTGAACTTTGCGACCTTTTGCCACATTTCAGGCTTCAAACATAAAGATATAAAACTGTATTTTTTGTGAAGAATCAACAACAAGTGGGACACAATCATGAAGTGGAACGACATTTATTGGATATTTCAAACTTTTTTAACAAATCAAAAACTTAAAAAATGGGCGTGCAAAATTATTCAGCCCCCTTAAGTTAATACTTTGTAGCGCCACCTTTTGCTGCGATTACAGCTGTAAGTCGCTTGGGGTATGTCTCTATCAGTTTTGCACATCGAGAGACTGACATTTTTTACCATTCCTCCTTGCAAAACAGCTCGAGCTCAGTGAGGTTGGATGGAGAGCATTTGTGAACAGCAGTTTTCAGTTCTTTCCACAGATTCTCGATTGGATTCGGGTCTGGACTTTGACTTGGCCATTCTAACACCTGGATATGTTTATTTTTGAACCATTCCATTGTAGATTTTGCTTTATGTTTTGGATCATTGTCTTGTTGGAAGACAAATCTCCGTCCCAGTCTCAGGTCTTTTGCAGACTCCATCAGGTTTTCTTCCAGAATGGTCCTGTATTTGGCTCCATCCATCTTCCCATCAATTTTAACCATCTTCCCTGTCCCTGCTGAAGAAAAGCAGGCCCAAACCATGATGCTGCCGCCACCACCATGTTTGACAGTGGGGATGGTGTGTTCAGGGTGATGAGCTGTGTTGCTTTTACGCCAAACTTAACGTTTTGCATTGTTGCCAAAAAGTTCAATTTTGGTTTCATCTGACCAGAGCACCTTCTTCCACATCTTTGGTGTGTCTGCCAGGTGGCTTGTGGCAAACTTTAAACAACGCTTTTTATGGATATCTTTAAGAAATGGCTTTCTTCTTGCCACTCTTTCATAAAGGCCAGATTTGTGCAATATACGACTGATTGTTGTCCTATGGACAGAGTCTCCCACCTCAGCTGTAGATCTCTGCAGTTCATCCAGAGTGATCATGGGCCTCTTGGCTGCATCTCTGATCAGTCTTCTCCTTGTATGAGCTGAAAGTTTAGAGGGACGGCCAGGTCTTGGTAGATTTGCAGTGGTCTGATACTCCTTCCATTTCAATATTATCGCTTGCACAGTGCTCCTTGGGATGTTTAAAGCTTGGGAAATCTTTTTGTATCCAAATCCGGCTTTAAACTTCTTCTTCACAACAGTATCTCGGACCTGCCTGGTGTGTTCCTTGTTCTTCATGATGCTCTCTGCGCTTTTAACGGACCTCTGAGACTATCACAGTGCAGGTGCATTTATACGGAGACTTGATTACACACAGGTGGATTGTATTTATCATCATTAGTCATTTAGGTCAACATTGGATCATTCAGAGATCCTCACTGAACTTCTGGAGAGAGTTTGCTGCACTGAAAGTAAAGGGGCTGAATAATTTTGCACGCCCAATTTTTCAGTTTTTGATTTGTTAAAAAAGTTTGAAATATCCAATAAATGTCGTTCCACTTCATGATTGTGTCCCACTTGTTGTTGATTCTTCACAAAAAAATACAGTTTATATCTTTATGTTTGAAGCCTGAAATGTGGCAAAAGTTGGCAAAGTTCAAGGGGGCCGAATATTTTCGCAAGGCACTGTATATACATGCTCCAAACCTAGCCATATTACCGGAGCTTGTATTCTTTCGATTTCTGTGGCGGATTTTCATTGATACAGTAAATGGCTGTGTGATTTAGATAATGCATTGATACAGTATATAGTTGTGTAATTTAGATAATGCATTGATATGGTATATAGCTAGCTAGCTTGCTGAAATGATAGAGAGAACAGAGGATATAGATATTTGATCATGTCCGTGTGCATGCCCAAATAATAATGACGCCTGGAATCCTACACAGTTTCACTGGAATTATCAAACGGCAAGAGTCAGGAAAACGTCAACCCTCAACATTACAAGAGCTGGTATAGGCAGGGTTTAGAGTCAGGAAAACGTCAACCCTCAACATTACAAGAGCTGGTATAGGCAGGGTTAAGAGTCAGGAAAACGTCAACCCTCAACATTACAAGAGCTGGTATAGGCAGGGTTTAGAGTCAGGAAAACGTCAACCCTCAACATTACAAGAGCTGGTATAGGCAGGGTTTAGAGTCAGGAAAACGTCAACCCTCAACATTACAAGAGCTGGTATAGGCAGGGTTTAGAGTCAGGAAAACGTCAACCCTCAACATTACAAGAGCTGGTATAGGCAGGGTTTAGAGTCAGGAAAACGTCAACCCTCAACATTACAAGAGCTGGTATAGGCAGGGTTTAGAGTCAGGAAAACGTCAACCCTCAACATTACAAGAGCTGGTATAGGCAGGGTTTAGAGTCAGGAAAACGTCAACCCTCAACATTACAAGAGCTGGTATAGGCAGGGTTTAGAGTCAGGAAAACGTCAACCCTCAACATTACAAGAGCTGGTATAGGCAGGGTTTAGAGTCAGGAAAACGTCAACCCTCAACATTACAAGAGCTGGTATAGGCAGGGTTTAGAGTCAGGAAAACGTCAACCCTCAACATTACAAGAGCTGGTATAGGCAGGGTTTAGAGTCAGGAAAACGTCAACCCTCAACATTACAAGAGCTGGTATAGGCAGGGTTTAGAGTCAGGAAAACGTCAACCCTCAACATTACAACAGCTGGTATAGGCAGGGTTTAGAGTCAGGAAAACGTCAACCCTCAACATTACAAGAGCTGGTATAGGCAGGGTTAAGAGTCAGGAAAACGTCAACCCTCAACATTACAAGAGCTGGTATAGGCAGGGTTTAGAGTCAGGAAAACGTCAACCCTCAACATTACAAGAGCTGGTATAGGCAGGGTTTAGAGTCAGGAAAACGTCAACCCTCAACATTACAAGAGCTGGTATAGGCAGGGTTTAGAGTCAGGAAAACGTCAACCCTCAACATTACAAGAGCTGGTATAGGCAGGGTTTAGAGTCAGGAAAACGTCAACCCTCAACATTACAAGAGCTGGTATAGGCAGGGTTTAGAGTCAGGAAAACGTCAACCCTCAACATTACAAGAGCTGGTATAGGCAGGGTTTAGAGTCAGGAAAACGTCAACCCTCAACATTACAAGAGCTGGTATAGGCAGGGTTAGTCAGAGTCAACATTACAAGAGCTGGAGGGTTTAAGAGTCAAACGTCAGGGTTTAGAGTCAGGAAAACCCTCAACATTACAAGAGCTGGTATAGGCAGGGTTAGAGAAAACGTCAACCCTCAACATTACAAGAGCTGGTATAGGCAGGGTCAACCCTCAACATTACAAGAGCTGGTATAGGCAGGGTTTAGAGTCAGGAAAACGTCAACCCTCAACATTACAAGAGCTGGTATAGGCAGGGTTTAGAGTCAGGAAAACGTCAACCCTCAACATTACAAGAGCTGGTATAGGCAGGGTTTAGAGTCAGGAAAACGTCAACCCTCAACATTACAAGAGCTGGTATATAGGCAGGCAGGGTTTAGAGTCAGGAAAACGTCAACCTCAACCCTCAACATTAGAGCTGGTATAGGCAGGGTTTAGAGTCAGGAAAACGTCAACCCTCAACATTACAAGAGCTGGTATAGGCAGGGTTTAGAGTCAGGAAAACGTCAACCCTCAACATTACAAGAGCTGGTATAGGCAGGGTTAAGAGTCAGGAAAACGTCAACCCTCAACATTACAAGAGCTGGTATAGGCAGGGTTTAGAGTCAGGAAAACGTCAACCCTCAACATTACAAGAGCTGGTATAGGCAGGGTTTAGAGTCAGGAAAACGTCAACCCTCAACATTACAAGAGCTGGTATAGGCAGGGTTAAGAGTCAGGAAAACGTCAACCCTCAACATTACAAGAGCTGGTATAGGCAGGGTTTAGAGTCAGGAAAACGTCAACCCTCAACATTACAAGAGCTGGTATAGGCAGGGTTAAGAGTCAGGAAAACGTCAACCCTCAACATTACAAGAGCTGGTATAGGCAGGGTTTAGAGTCAGGAAAACGTCAACCCTCAACATTACAAGAGCTGGTATAGGCAGGGTTTAGAGTCAGGAAAACGTCAACCCTCAACATTACAAGAGCTGGTATAGGCAGGGTTTAGAGTCAGGAAAACGTCAACCCTCAACATTACAACAGCTGGTATAGGCAGGGTTTAGAGTCAGGAAAACGTCAACCCTCAACATTACAAGAGCTGGTATAGGCAGGGTTTAGAGTCAGGAAAACGTCAACCCTCAACATTACAAGAGCTGGTATAGGCAGGGTTTAGAGTCAGGAAAACGTCAACCCTCAACATTACAAGAGCTGGTATAGGCAGGGTTTAGAGTCAGGAAACGTCAACCCTCAACATTACAAGAGCTGGTATAGGCAGGGTTTAGAGTCAGGAAAACGTCAACCCCCTCAACATTACAAGAGCTGGTATAGGCAGGGTTTAGAGTCAGGAAAACGTCAACCCTCAACATTACAAGAGCTGGTATAGGCAGGGTTAAGAGTCAGGAAAACGTCAACCCTCAACATTACAACAGCTGGTATAGGCAGGGTTTAGAGTCAGGAAAACGTCAACCCTCAACATTACAAGAGCTGGTATAGGCAGGGTTTAGAGTCAGGAAAACGTCAACCCTCAACATTACAAGAGCTGGTATAGGCAGGGTTAAGAGTCAGGAAAACGTCAACCCTCAACATTACAAGAGCTGGTATAGGCAGGGTTAAGAGTCAGGAAAACGTCAACCCTCAACATTACAAGAGCTGGTATAGGCTGGGTTTAGAGTCAGGAAAACGTCAACCCTCAACATTACAAGAGCTGGTATAGGCAGGGTTTAGGGTTTAGAGTCAGGAAAACGTCAACCCTCAACATTACAAGAGCTGGTATAGGCAGGGTTTAGAGTCAGGAAAACGTCAACCCTCAACATTACAAGAGCTGGTATAGGCAGGGTTTAGAGTCAGGAAAACGTCAACCCTCAACATTACAAGAGCTGGTATAGGCAGGGTTTAGAGTCAGGAAAACGTCAACCCTCAACATTACAAGAGCTGGTATAGGCAGGGTTACAAGAGCTGGTCAGGGGAGTCAGGAAAACGTCATTACAAGAGCCTCAGGAAAACGTCAACCCTCAACATTACAAGAGCTGGTATAGGCAGGGTTTAGAGTAAGGAAAACGTCAACCCTCAACATTACAAGAGCTGGTATAGGCAGGGTTTAGAGTCAGGAAAACGTCAACCCTCAACATTACAAGAGCTGGTATAGGCTGGGTTTAGAGTCAGGAAAACGTCAACCCTCAACATTACAAGAGCTGGTATAGGCAGGGTTTAGAGTCAGGAAAACGTCAACCCTCAACATTACAAGAGCTGGTATAGGCAGGGTTAAGAGTCAGGAAAACGTCAACCCTCAACATTACAAGAGCTGGTATAGGCAGGGTTTAGAGTCAGGAAAACGTCAACCCTCAACATTACAAGAGCTGGTATAGGCAGGGTTTAGAGTCAGGAAAACGTCAACCCTCAACATTACAAGAGCTGGTATAGGCAGGGTTTAGAGTCAGGAAAACGTCAACCCTCAACATTACAAGAGCTGGTATAGGCAGGGTTTAGAGTCAGGAAAACGTCAACCCTCAACATTACAAGAGCTGGTATAGGCAGGGTTTAGAGTCAGGAAAACGTCAACCCTCAACATTACAAGAGCTGGTATAGGCAGGGTTTAGAGTCAGGAAAACGTCAACCCTCAACATTACAAGAGCTGGTATAGGCAGGGTTTAGAGTCAGGAAAACCCTCAACATTACAAGAGCTGGTATAGGCAGGGTTTAGAGTCAGGAAAACGTCAACCCTCAACATTACAAGAGCTGGTATAGGCAGGGTTTAGAGTCAACCCTCAACATTACAAGAGCTGGTATAGGCAGGGTTTAGAGTCAGGAAAACGTCAACCCTCAACATTACAAGAGCTGGTATAGGCAGGGTTAAGAGTCAGGAAAACGTCAACCCTCAACATTACAAGAGCTGGTATAGGCAGGGTTTAGAGTCAGGAAAACGTCAACCCTCAACATTACAAGAGCTGGTATAGGCAGGGTTTAGAGTCAGGAAAACGTCAACCCTCAACATTACAAGAGCTGGTATAGGCAGGGTTTAGAGTCAGGAAAACGTCAACCCTCAACATTACAAGAGCTGGTATAGGCAGGGTTTAGAGTCAGGAAAACGTCAACCCTCAACATTACAAGAGCTGGTATAGGCAGGGTTTAGAGTCAGGAAAACGTCAACCCTCAACATTACAAGAGCTGGTATAGGCAGGGTTTAGAGTCAGGAAAACGTCAACCCTCAACATTACAAGAGCTGGTATAGGCAGGGTTTAGAGTCAGGAAAACGTCAACCCTCAACATTACAAGAGCTGGTATAGGCAGGGTTTAGAGTCAGGAAAACGTCAACCCTCAACATTACAACAGCTGGTATAGGCAGGGTTTAGAGTCAGGAAAACGTCAACCCTCAACATTACAAGAGCTGGTATAGGCAGGGTTAAGAGTCAGGAAAACGTCATTACCCTCAACATTACACAAGAGCTGGTATAGGCAGGGTTTAGAGTCAGGAAAACGTCAACCCTCAACATTACAAGAGCTGGTATAGGCTGGGTTAGAGTCAGGAAAACGTCAACCCTCAACATTACAAGAGCTGGTATAGGCTGGGTTAAGAGTCAGGAAAACGTCAACCCTCAACATTACAAGAGCTGGTATAGGCTGGGTTAAGAGTCAGGAAAACGTCAACCCTCAACATTACAAGAGCTGGTATAGGCTGGGTTTAGAGTCAGGAAAACGTCAACCCTCAACATTACAAGAGCTGGTATAGGCAGGGTTTAGAGTCAGGAAAACGTCAACCCTCAACATTACAACAGCTGGTATAGGCAGGGTTTAGCGGAGACTCCTCTCTCTGCTAGTCTTTCTGAAATGATTTTCCCCTGGCATAGCATGCTAGCTAGTTACACTAACAGCTGTCAGTCAGTGTCCTATTTGTTGTTATTTCTCTGCTACATGTGGAAATCACCACAACAAACATTGGGCGGCAGCATAGCCTAGTGGTTAGAGCGTTGGACAAGTAACCAAAAGGTTGCAAGATCGAATCCCCGAGCTGACAAGGTACAAATCTGTCGTTCTTCCCCCCCACTGTTCCTAGGCCGTCATTGAAAATAAGAATTTGTTCTTAACTGACTTGCCTCATAAAATTAAAAAAAGTCCCACCCCAATTCCTAAATATTAGCAGTCTCGAGGTGTAACCTAAATGCGAACTTCCACTCTTGGACAGGAATTACTCAAATAGGTGCAGCAACTTCCTCTGAGGTGGGCCTTTTTAATGGAAAATAATTAATACAATCGTAAACGGGGATTATTTAAATAATCGAACCGAAACCAAACTGACCTCAAAAAGTGCTAATCGCTCAGCACTACTGTGGTATGAGGTCCATCTACCCTAGAATTAATTCATAATCAGCTACACAAACACTCACAGCTTTCACTGTACACTGGGAGAAACTGACAGATCTGTTGCTCTTGTCTTTGCTGAACAACCTTGTTCCGAGATCACTCGTCAGCAAGGAACAAACGTGCGAAGAAATACAACAGACCCTTCTGCCTGCTCGTTTCCTGTTGGGTGACAGCGCTGCTCAGTCTACCCGGTGTGCTGTTCTGTTGCAACCCCTTGGGGAGACGTATGGATAGAGAGAAGAGGGGCCATTGCCTCCAAGAATTTAATGGTCAGCATTCCGCTGCTTGGGCTTTCCGGTGCATGACCCCCGGGGTCTGAACAGAGGAGGGTTGAAGAGTGCGAGAACTTCATGTTTTCCTTTCTTCCCTTTGTTCCATCTGCTTTTTTGGTTCAGAAAGCAAACACAGCGGTTGTCGCCCCTCTTGGTATTCCAGTAGACGGACAAGCATCTGATCAACTCAACAGGCTTCTGGATCCAATCGACCAGCTTGGAAGTCCGTACTTTTGGCAGGGTGAATTACACACACATATACAGTTTCTCTCAATGAAGCTGACTCGATTCGTACAAGTAGCGTAAGATTTAGAATGGAGATAATTTAAGCTAAACATTAATGTTCACCTATCCAGTCAAATTAGTTAATTGTTTAATCCAGAGTCTCCAAGAGCAGCAGCCTCCCACCAACACTTCCTGTTACACTCAGTCTTGCCATTGGTCCTCACATAATGCATTTTGAGGCTTGGCTCTTCTGACCTTTCTTTGTTAGAACTCCTCTCTACACCCTCTAGTCGCTGTAAGTGTTGGAGAGGTCATAGTTCAGACTGACCATAAGGTATAACACCTGTGGGAGAATGAGTAAGCGACCCCTGGGGCCAAAGCAACCAGTCCCCTGCCTCTCTCTCCTGTTGCCATCAAAGGAGCCCAGTCACTGTGTGTTACTGCTGCCGGTCTCCCCCTGCTGGTGGGTTCCTGCACTGTATATACTGGCATGGTAGGATGAAGTTGCCTTTCCAGACAATGATCTAAGGTCAGCATTGCATTTTCCCCCAGATGGTTAAAGTTATGATTGGGGGTAGGGTAATCTGATCCTAGACCTGTACCTTAGGTCCTGGGTGGAATGTGAGGCACCAGCAGAAACAACAGCCTTCTACCAGCCCTCTGGTATACCATAGCCTCAGGTCAGGGTTCAGTCGAGTGGAGTGGACAGGATGCATGCTGGTCCTTAAGAGATGAATAAACCCAAGCCCTATTCATTATCATGCAATCTTGCAGCAATCTTAAACCCTTTCTTTCTGATAAGCTCAGTTATCGTCAGTTATCGTAATTCCCTCTGCCCTCTGCTTCCCTGTGGTATCTCTCCTCCTCTAGAAGCACATGGCTCCAGCATTGCCAAATATAGACTAAAGAAAATATAATAATTTAACTAACAGTTAATAACAGGGGATCTGTATGGCAACTGTCTTGTTTGGTCTGTAATGCTCTCTGTGATTGAAGTATTATCAGGGACTTTCCAACCCGGGAACCCATCTGGTCCTGTGATAGAGGTCGTCTGATTCCCCTCATTACCTCTCTTTATCTACATGCCATTTTATATACTGTAGCTTCTATAGTCAGGCTGGAGCCAAATGAAGGAGAGGATTTGAGAAAGAAAGGCTTACCTTTCTTTCAGGGAAAAATCTGTATCTGGGATTTATGTTCCAGATGGGCTCTTGTTTAAAAAAAATGTATATATATTCCCAATATACTCTCTTGTTCGCTCTTTTACACACACACACACACACACAGAGTGTACAAAACATTAAGAACACCTTCGTAATATTGAGTTGCATCCCATCTTTTGACCTCAGAACAGCCTCAATTTGATTTTCAATACAGATTATCGGAGGACAAAAAAAGCCGATACCGATTAATCTGCCAATTTTTTTATTTTATATATATATTTGTAATAATGACAATTACAGCAATACTGAATGAACACTTATTTTAACTTAATATAATACATAAATAAAATCAATTTAGTCTCAAATAAATTGTTTAAATAATGAGCAAGTAAAAGTGCAGTATGTGCCATGTAAAAAAAGCTAACGTTTGAGTTCCTTGCTCAGAACATGAGAACATATGAAAGCTGGTGGTTCCTTTTAACACTTCAAGATTCCCAGTTAATAAGTTGTAGGTTGTAGTTATTGTAGGACTATTTCTCGCAATACCATTTGTATTTCATATACCTTTGACTATAGGATATTCTTATAGGCACTATAGTATTGCCAGCCTAGTCATAAAGTCATAAACAGCGCTGTGCCTCAAGCATTGCGAAAAGCTGCTGGCAAACGGAGGAAAGTGCCGTTTGAATTCATGCTTACGAGCCTGCTGCTGCCTACCACCACTCAGTTAGACTGCTCTATCAAATATCAAATCATAGACATAATTATAATATAATAAACACACAGAAATACGAGCCTTAGGTTATTAATAATGTCAAATCTGGAAACTATCATTTCGAAAAACAAAAAGTTTTTTCTTTTAGTGAAATATGGAACCGTTCCGTATTTATCTAACGGGTGGCATCCCTAAGTCTAGATATTGCTGTTACATTGCACAACCTTCAATGTTATGTCATAATTATGTAAAAATCTGGAACATTAATTAAGGAAGAAATGGGCTTGACACAGTTCACAACGGGCCAGGCGGCCCAAACTGCTGTGGCAGGGTAGCCTAGTGGTTAGAGCGTTGGACTAGTAACCGGAAGGTTGCAAGTTCAAATCCCCGAGCTGACATGGTACAAATCTGTCATTCTGCCCCTGAACAGGCAGTTAACCCACTGTTCCTAGGTTGTCATTGAAAATAAGAATTTGTTCTTAACTGACTTGCCTAGTTAAATAAAGGCAAAATAAAATACCCTGACTCTGCTTCCACTGAATGCAAGAGAAGTGACACAATTTCAGACACCGCATTGATTATATGCAGCGCAGGACAAGCTAGTTAAACTAGTAATATCAGCAACCATGTGTAGTTAACTAGTGATTATGTTAAGATCGATTGCTTTTTTATATGCTAAGTTTAATGTTAGCTAGCACCTTACCTCGGCTCCTTGCTACCTGCACTCGCATAACAGGTGGTCAGCCTGCCACACAGTCTCCTCGTGGATTGCAATATAATCGGCCATAATCTGTGTCCAAAAACACAGATGACCGATTGATATGAAAACGTGAAATCGGCCCTAATTAATTGGCCATTCTGATTAATCGGTCGACCTCTAATGCTAGCCAATGTTGACTCCAATGCTTAACACAAACTGGTGCGTCTGGCACCTACTACCATACCCCGTTCAAAGGCACTTAAATCTTTTGTCTTGTCCATTCACCCTCTGAATGGCACACATACACAATCCATGTCTCAAGACTTAAGAATCCTTATCTAACCTGTCTCCTCCCCTTCATCTACACTGATTGAAGTGGATTTAACAAGGTGACATCAGTAAGGGATCATAGCTTTCACACACCTTAGAGAGAGAACCCTGCCTCCTCAGCTCCCACCTGCAACTTGTCTGTGTGTGTCTGCTGATCCAGTCAGCATCAGGGTGGGAGTCTGTGGGATTCTCTCTGTAGTTTAGTCGTCCCTCCCCTGTGTAGCCAGACTGGCTTGGGGTGAGGAGGGCCTAACGCGGACAAAGCCTGCTCCTCCAGCTGTCAGCAGCCTGAGCATTTAGGCTTTATAAGCTGCTCAGGGCCATAGCCCCAGGGCCACTACTACTGACTACTGACAGGAGAGACCTGGAGGGGAGCGGCCTATATAAACTATTATACAAAGAGAGGCAGGAGGAGAGGAGCTGGAAGCTCGATGAATTGGGTTGGCCTTGGTGTGAAATGGTCAGTGACCAGCTGACTTCCCTCTCCTCCACATCGTTGGGCTTAATCGTCCTGGCCCTGCTCTCGGGGCCGGTTTCTGTCTTAAATGTCAGCTGTAAAATCTGTCAGATTCACTGGGACTGGGAGCCCTGTGGGACTCAGGGGTTGTTTTCAGGGTCAAATACTCGGTCTCTTTCCATCTTGCTCTCTCTTACCCAAAGGCCATATGTGTGGAATGGGAGGATGCCTGGGCTCTAAGCAGATGTAGATAGTAGATAGCCTGTACACCCACTCTTTAGACGGGAAAATCTCAGCACTGCATTCACGTATTCTCTCTCCCTCACAGGTCTACCTGCCTGACCGACTCCGTCAGATAAGGCCGACACACCAGTTTTCAGGTGAGACCTCTCAGCTTCCTCCGGTCTTAACACCACCTCAAACCTACCACCACTTCTATACCTTGTTTACCCCCGGAGTCTCAGTCAAGTCTGTCCCGAGCCTTAGCCTAGTTGTTAAAAGCGACCCCCCCACATCCTTCTCTCCTTACACCATTAGGGCTCTATTATTTAGCACAGCAATCTCTGCTCTGCTGAATCGCCTCCATCTTCACCTCTTTCCCCCCTCTCCCTCTTCATCACACGATCATGTTTCCTTTTCCGCCCTTGTTTTTATAAATGGGTGCCTCTTGAAATGTAAACGCGTTATACACACACAGCGGTCACCGCTATTGACATGTTTCACTAGATTGTTGCTGAAAAAAGATTGGAGTGGTCATTGCAGTTCAGAACGGGTTATGTGGCATGCTTGTTTATCCGATACTGAAGCATTTCCTGTGGATTTCTAGATATCGACTCGCGTCACCCCTGTCGTTCGTACAGACCCAGCTGTTATACATTGCTTTTTTTTCTTTCAAATGTTTCCAGGTCTGACCACAGCCGCTCCACCTAGAGCAATAGTTACAAAACTAAAACTAAACTTCAGAGTACAAGGTGACACTGACCCATTTTTCCTTCAGTAGCCCTCCCTACCCTGTGCCTCCTCCCCACCCATCCACCTAGCTTCTGTACCCTTGTGGGAGGGGGTGGAGGACCCTGTGTGTTGCGATTTGTCTCCCAATGGCCCACATGTTGGAGTGGAAGTGGTCAAGGAGGTGAGACTTCTCCGGCTAAGAATAGAGGTTCCTTTCTAGGGATGCGCTCAGTCCCCCCCATGTTCACAGAGGAAGTTGGATCTGCGGTGAGAGGGGAGGTCCACTCCAGGGCGCCACGTCTTTGAGTGGTTCTGGGGGGTTTGAGTGGAAGCACCATGAGAGTTCCTCACCTTTCTCTGTCCTTCCTAATGTTCTTGCTCATTTCTTTCTTTCTCACTCCTCATTGTCCATTCTGTGTTGTAGACTCTGTCTCTGTCTGTCTCTCTGTCGTCTGTCTGTCTGTGTGTTCATCTCCGTCTGTGTTTCTCTCTGTCAAGGTGCCTTTGCTAAAGCCGAGGCTTAGTTAGTACTTCTGAGAGAAAAATGATCCTTTAAGTGCTTGCCCAGGAAATGTAGCGTGGCGGCACGGTTGACATTGATCATGTCAGGGTAACTTTGATAGATCGCGGTATCCTGTTTATGATGCAGGGTGGTGAGCGTCTGTCTGGGCTTGGGACTCGATTTGTCCGTTTTTCTTCTTCTAACGAGCTGATATGGGCTGCTTGTTTTGCTCTTTGCATTTAACCACATATTTATATTTGCACTGTAGCGCCTTGTTGGTCTCCTCCAGTTCCCCCCACAGTGATAAATGATCCAGCCAGCCTGCAGGGACTGGGACACTGTTTCAGTGCTGCTGTATCGTAGTCATAAAGCCACTGAGCTAGTCTCCTGACCTGGTCTGGTCCCAGAGGCCTCATTGGAATCAACCCAGCCCACTGCAGGTGGAATGCATTGTCTTAATTCTCTAGTGGCTCCCATGTAAGGCAGGTCTTGTGCTGGAGATATTTCCCAGTTTACTAACACACTGACAGTGCACAGCTCTCACGGCATTGAGTTCCCTGATCCCCCCCATCCTCCGGCACTACCATTGCGCACCCTGCCTGCATCTGTGTTGGACTAGCCGCAATCGTAAACAAAATCTTAATTGCTCTGCAGCATTGGCCCACATTTGAGATCGTGTACCCCCAGCCACCCACACAGCCGTATAATCATTCACATTTAAGGTCAGAGTTTTCTTTCCACACCTGTAACGCTATATTTGAGGAGGACGGGAACACATGGAGGTTATGGTGAGGCTATTTTTGGTCTCCGTGAGGAAAAAGTGCTCATGACACACAGAGGGCTTTGGGGATGGCCTGGTTTTGAGTTGGGGGAGGGGACCTAATGGAAAAACCATAAGGCTGCAATCTTTAGGCCATATGGAAGCGTCATCAAATTTGACCCTGCTGCATGGTTGTGTTGACTCGTTCTCTGTAGGGTTTGGGCCACTGTCAGCATAGAGACGCTGTGTACCCACAGGGAACAACTCAGTCTGACAGGCAGTTTCACCAGCAAGGTTTTATAGCTGCCTTTTGGTTTATGATGCTGTTAGCTGAGCGGTTTTGCAAACAAATAATTATTCTATGTCCAAGACAAATGTCAAGTGAACATTTCTTTTTACTTTTAATAGAACTGTTGTCTCTGTTTATCTTCTATTTCTGTTTTGCGTCGTCATGAGGCATTATCCTGAGGACTAATTTTGGTTACAAGAACATGGATTGTGATCTGACTAATCCTACTCTCTCTCTCTGCCCCTCCCTCAGGCGTGTTCCTCTCTGCCGCCTTCAAGATGAACAGGTTGGGCCTCCACAGGGGGCAGTGTTGAAGGCTGAGCCCCAGCCCGCCGAACCCCCAGCCGAGACTCTGCTGAACCCAACACACACGCACAGAAGGTCTGCCACACACACAACCTGAGAGCAGGAGCTACACCCCCACGATACAACCAGCATCTCCTGATAACGGCCGTGTTTACGTGTGTACGAAGGAGCTGTGTGGTGTTCAGTGACGGGGAAAGGAGAGAGGAGAGAAACTGCTGATCCGCCGAGAGGAGAGGAGGGGAGCGAGCGGAAGAGGAGGAGGAGTGTGTGAGGAACGCAGAGGGAGAAACCCAATCCTCTTAGGTAGCAGAGCTGAGAGCTGAGGACGGGCGTGCCTGGGAGCCAGAGAGAGAGAGGTAGGAGAGTGCAGAGGTAGAGGGAGCCCAGAGACCAGCCCAGGCTGAGTCGGAGCAACCAGACAGGCAGCGCGTTGTGCATCCAAAGAGGTGGAAAGGCGAGCAGGGCCAAAGCCGGAAGGCGACTCATGGGCTATGGGGGCCATGGTGACCTAGCGTAAATGGCTATCCCTCAGCACAGCTTGGTGCCCGTGTCTGCTGCTCAACCCTCCCCCTCTCTCTCCTCCTGTGTCCCTGCCCGCTGCTGTGCCCCGTTGCTGTTCGTCCCTGGCGCTGCCTTCTGCTCTGCGCCGGCACTGCCCCTGTCGTGCTGCGGCCATGGTGGCCAGCCTATGGAAGCTGGTGCGGGGCGTCAGGCAACTGGAGCTCCATCGCCTCATCTTGGCGCTCATCGTCTTCTGCCTTTTCTCTATGGCTTTCCTGGCCTATTACGTCAGCAACAGCCCCAAGATCAAGGAGGCCCCCCCGCTGCCCTTCAGTGACTGTCGGGGGGTGCCGGCGGCTGTGGGAGGTGGGCAGCAGGCGCCCCTCTTCCTGCCTCACTCGGGTCGGCTGCGCCAGGTGAAGGCCATGGACAACTCTCGTACGGACCCAGTGGTGCTGGTGTTTGTAGAGAGCATCTATTCTCAGCTGGGGCAGGAGATCGTAGCCATCCTGGAGTCCAGCCACTTTAGCTACCGCACCGAGATCGCCCCAGGGAAGGGAGACATGCCCACGCTAACGGAGCGCAACCGCGGACGCTACGCCCTGGTCATATACGAGAATTTGCTGAAGTATGTCAACCTGGACGCCTGGAACCGCGACCTGCTGGACAAGTACTGCATGGAGTACAGTGTAGGCATCATCGGTTTCTTCAAGGCCAACGAGAACTCGCTGCTCAGCGCCCAGCTTAAGGGCTTCCCTCTCTTCCTGCACTCACACCTGGGCCTGAGGGATTACCGAATCAACCACAATGCCCCACTGCTCTACATCACCAGACCCAACGAGGTGGAGCAGGGCCCCCTGCCCGGGGACGACTGGACTGTGTTCCAATCCAACCACTCCACCTATGAGCCTGTCCTCCTGGCCAGCACCAAGTCCTCTGACGCCCTGGCCCACCTGGGGCCACTCAGTGCTATGCACGCCACCGTGGTCCAGGACCTGGGGCTCCACGACGGCATCCAGAGGGTCCTGTTTGGAAACAACCTATCCTACTGGCTGCACAAGCTGGTGTTTGTGGACGCCATCGCCTACCTGACGGGCAAGCGGCTCTGCCTCTCGCTGGAGCGCCACCTGCTGGTGGACGTGGACGATATCTTTGTGGGCAAGGAGGGCACCCGCATGAAGGTGACCGACGTAGAGGTGGGTTCACTCTCGCTCTCTTTCTTTCTCTCACACTCTGCCTACTGTAGGTTCACTGTCATTGGTAATTAAGCTTGTGTAAAGATGTATTATTAATGACGTAAAAAAAACAAAATAGGCGGTTATTCCGAAGAGGACGATTATTCAGCCTGTTACCTTAACAAGTATAGATGTTTCTGTTAAAGCAACCTTTGATTTACCACTTAGTTTTCAGGAAAGTGCTTCTTTCCTGCTCCTCTCATCATGGGACACATATTGATTTCCAATGGGATTCTCCGTAAGGTGTGTGACTTGTTTCTAAGGCAAGGCCTAATAAAGGCTAGCATTTATTAGGATGAATCTCAACAGGATCGGTGTCTTCTGCCATTAGTCTCTTAACTATTTTATCTGGTTGTTAGCCTGCTACTGTGTGTCATTGGCCTGATTTACTTGAGTTCAGTTCACTTTGAGAAAAACACCCCTGGATGACTTTAAGCCTTTTCCAGTCTTAACCAAAGCCTTATTTGAAGTGACAAAAACAGATTCGGAAGAGTCTCCAGTACGTCACAGCTCTCATAATGGCTTTTCTCTACCATCTATAGCTGTTGAACACACTTAACCCGCGTCAGCAGTTCGCAATGCAGAAAAGTGTTGCCTGGAGGGCCACTCTGACAAATGCATCAAACTAAATGAACACAACTAATGGGAAATATTAGGAGGATTAATTTGGCTTTTGCACTGACAACAGGGATGCAGTTTGGAGAGTGATAGGGGGCGGGACAAGGGAGCAAACTTGTCGCTTCAGCAAGGGCTCCCACAAGTCAATCAGCCAGTTAATGAGCCTGTCATCAATTCAGCCTGACAAGGTTGGAACCAGGCGGTTGCATAAGTAAGGACATATGGAGGGAGAAAAGTACTGTTGGCACTGCCACAGTGTTTAGTCATCACACCACCGATGAGACGTTTCGGGTTAATTGCTCCTGTGGAAATGATGACTAATAGACCGTTTGACGTCTCAGGCAGCCGAGGCAGGTACATGCATGCTCTTGAGGCCGTAGCTTAACGGAGAAAACAACATTACATTACAGGTATATGGATTCATTGTGGAGCACAGAATAGAACAGCCGAGCTGGTGTAGTCAGAAGAATGGCCCATTGATTTTTTTTCTCACCTCAATCTTCTGAACAGAAGTGGTCTTCTCTGAAAGGAATTGGCCTGCTTGGTCTCTAGAGCATCAAGTCAATGGAACCACTTACCACTTTCTAATGTGTTAAAGATGCTGAAATGTATTTGATGACTTTTCAAATAACATTTCCACTCGGGCTGGGAATTGCCATGGACCTCACGATACGATATTTTCACAATACTTAAGTGGCAATACGATATGTATTGTGATTCTCACTATTCTACGTGTATTGTGATTCTCACTATTCTACGTGTATTGTGATTCTCACTATTCTACGTGTATTGTGATTCTCACTATTCTACGTGTATTGTGATTCTCACTATTCTACGTGTATTGTGATTCTCACTATTCTACGTGTATTGTGATTCTCACTATTCTACGTGTATTGTGATTCTCACTATTCTACGTGTATTGTGATTCTCACTATTCTACGTGTATTGTGATTCTCACTATTCTACGTGTATTGTGATTCTCACTATTCTACGTGTATTGTGATTCTCACTATTCTACGTGTATTGTGATTCGATACTGGGATGTTATTGTGATTTGATGTTCCAGACATATTGCTCACCATTTGTCTGCTGCAGAGAGACAGAAGAGAGCATGTTTTCATCAGTCATGTAAATAAGTGCTGAAAATAAATAAATAATAAATAAGTGCTGAAAACATGTTGGCTCACTATTTAAAAAGAAGATGGGAAACAAGCTATAGGATGAAAAATAACAGCGTTTTAGCGCAGGTACAGCCGACTAGCGAAAGCCAACGCTGCCTAGCAACAACAACAAAAAATATATTTTGAAAATTGTATATTGATCCGGAGAGTTGTCTTGTGCAGCATTAAGATATTGCCATTTTGAAGTTAAATCACCTAAATTCTCTACTAAAGTGGATGATAAACATGTATTGCTCTTTGGGGACCCTGTTAATCATCTGTAGTTCATTGCAACCAACCATGTTGATCCTATTAACATTTTGAGGTGTCACAAAGAGGTTGGTTAGAATTTTTCTTCCGCCTGCCCAGACGTGGTGTTAAACATTGTGGTCGTTGCCATGCAGGCTTGACTTTATTTACCGCAGTGTTGTCTAACTACCCCTACCACCTGGCCTCTGGTTGAGCAAAGCAGCTTTAATCACCTCAAGCAGTTGTGAGGCGAGTAACGGGGCACAAACAAGGCATGGCTAATGGACCACTAATCTTGTCTATTATTCTCACTCTGGGTGCAACCTCAGCACTGCACTGACTCTTAAGCACTAAAGCTGATTTACACACACACACACACACACACCACGCACAACGCACATACATGCATAACCACGTTCACTTTTCTATGCTATGTTAGACACGGTTGACTCCTGCATCTCAGCTATATTCTACTTGCTTGGTTGATGGTTGAATCTACATTCAGTGCCCTTGGAGTGCTGCCATAATCACTCTGGTTGGATGGGTACTCGGTCACCTCAGCATCTCAAACAGACATTTCTAGATCTCTGTCCTTATGGTAAATGGCAGCTGCTGTTTGCAATTGACCATGTCCTCTCATCCTCTTCCTATAATGCAGGCCTGGGCCAGGTAGGAGTCCTGGACATGTTGACGGTCTAGGGCAGGGGTTCCCAAACCTTCCAGCATTTGGGGAACATCCCGCGCACCCCGCTGCACACGAGCGCACGTGCAACATCTATTTCTATGTGCACAAGCACTGTTTTTGACTAACTGTTACCACCCCTCTTGTTGGTGATGAGAATTTTGCGGGTTTAAAGCTTATTTCCTGCAATTGTACACATTTTGTAATGGGTTGCAAAGAAAATATAGCAGTTTTAAAGCAAATTGTCTTACAATTCTATACATTTTGGCATGTTTAATGTGTAATCATGTGATATTTGAGTGACAAATAAATTACAACTAGATCTATTAAAAAAACATTTAAAAAACATGGGCTAGTTGATCTGGACATTTCTGATAAGTTATAAATAGCTCTCTAAGGTATGCAGTGACTGACAATGTACCACCCAATTTCAAAATGGACATTGTGCGTTCTGTCAACTTTCAAGAATCCGTTTAAAGCCTGACTGAGTTCCCCCCACAGTTTGGGAACCACTGGTCTAGGGTATGGTCAGTCAATGCCCAGAGGCTTCAGTCAGATCATCACGGCAGGTTAAGGCTTTTAAGCCAGCCCGGGCATTCACAATGTCCTTCGATTTGTTTCTAAAGACATGGGGAAATTCAAGGATATTGAGGTCAGTGATCTGTAGGCATCCATTTGATAAGGCAATCGAAGAGGAAATACAAAGAGCTCTTCTCACCTCCTTGTCGGCTCTCTGTACTTGGCACAGACGGTGAAGATCAGTTGCCATGGTGACTAACCAGAGCCCCTGACCTACCCTTATGCCCCCACCCCTCTGTCTGTCTGCCCTTCTGCCTACCCCAGCCCTCCTTACTTTGACCCCTCTTTACCACGCTGACACAAAGGTCTGTGTGTCCCCACAGGACATCACCCAGGCATATGCTCCATACCACACCACCCTGTCCAGTAGCCTCTCTCCTTTTTGAAAGACGATCGGTTGTTGTGGTGCAGACAGTTCAGTTACTGATCACCGCTTGTCATCAGACATGAAATATCGCTTGATCTGTCTGTGGGGACACATTTGTCTCTCCATCAGCAAACCTAAGGTCCCAGGCAGCCAATACTGAGACATGGATCATATTGCACAAACACACAGACCGCACAAACACACACAGACCGCACAAACACACATAGACACTCATCCTAATCGGCAAGAAAAACAAAGTGTGTGCACATGCTCAAGGACATCAGTCCCCCTTTAAATAAGTCAGCGATTGTATCTCTTATCAGGTACAGCCGCTATCTGTCTCCCAGAGGTACAGTGCATAGCTCTGGGTTGATTTGTGGAGGCAGAGCAGCTATCTCTTTCCCCATTCTGTGATTTGTATATGGATGCTGCTGTAATCATCTGATATAGCTGATAAAGTGTGAAGGTTTGGGGAATTTGTTGAACAGGACTCCGTGGGTTTGCTTTGGAATCCCATTTCAGTCTGTACAATAACCCCAACATCTGCTCATTCTTTCACACTTGTGGCTACCTAGATATGTTCTGATTTTATTCCATGTCGTCCCATGTCTGTTCCATGTCTGTATTCTTCACTTGAATGATGCATCTGCATTTTATGTCCAAGAGTTATTTCGCCATCTAGTGGTTAAGAAAAAAATAGGTTTGTCAGCAACATTATAGTTTTTAAAGATAATAACTGCAATTGTGACTATAATACCCATTCCTCTGTCATGTCCTCATTTGCAGGCCTTGCTCAATACTCAAAACAAGCTGCGAACGCTGGTCCCTGATTTCACCTTTAACCTCGGCTTCTCTGGAAAGTTCTACCACACAGGTGAGAGAGCATCTCGAAGTGAAAACACAGAACATACCCTGTGCTAGACAACGTCACTGTAGATTTTGAGTTGGAGAGTGTCATGAAGAAACTCCCTGTACCCCCCCCAGGCACAGACGAGGAGGACCGGGGAGATGACATGCTGCTAAGACACAGAAAGGAGTTCTGGTGGTTCCCCCACATGTGGAGTCACATGCAGCCCCACCTGTTCCACAACGTCAGCGTGCTGGCTGAACAGATGAGGCTCAACATGCTGTTTGCCCAGGTGATTGGGCTTCCAGTCTGTCGATACCTAACATCATAATCATACGATAGCTCTGTCTAGTAAGATGCATGCTGTAGTTATGGCCGTGTTGATCCAGATGGTGAGTGGTAATTGGATTCCTGTATGCTGGCCGTTGTAGATGTTTCCTTGTCCATGATTACAATAAACCACGGTAACAAGACTCCCAGACATTGAGGCTAAAGATGCCCCCAAGGCTGCCTTGTTGATGTAGTGAGTGGCATTGGGAGCCAAGGGGCTGGGCCCAGCGAGCAGACGGTGTCAGTGTGTGTGTGAGGTGAATACAAACCAACACCACGTCCCCTCTCAGTAATCCCTGCTGCCATACAGATGTCTTTGCTGGCTGACACTGACGGAGAGCATCTCTGAGCGGTCAGGGGAGAGGATCCTTCAAACAGCTCTCCATAGCTTCTCCTTAGGAAGGATACACACCGTCTCAACTGAGCTGAACAAACACCAATCCCTCAAGCGTTCCCAACACTGTGTTTTTCCAGCGAGGGGCACAGTGGCACGGTACCACCATACATTAAGATTTGGATGAATTTGTGTTACTCTCTAAAGGATTTAGGCTCCTGCTGAGCTTCCTGACTGTTTCTTATTTAGCAGTGTGGAGTGGTCTGTGGACAGAGCAGGGCAATGTCGCCCTCCAGTGGAGGAGCTGCACATTCTTTTTTCTGCTGTGTGTTTGTTTTGAAGCAGACGGTGACTCATTCATGGTTCAATAAAATGTCCATTTAATCACGTTTTGTTATTGTAATTTGTTCCTGGTGTCCTTTCCTGTCCCTAGACACTACTAATATCCATCTGTCTCTCACTCTATCTCTACCCCCCTCTTCCTCTCCAGGAGCATGGGATCCCTACAGACATGGGCTATGCTGTGGCCCCCCACCATTCGGGGGTCTACCCTGTCCACAGCCAGCTGTACGAGGCCTGGAAGTCAGTGTGGGGAATCAAGGTGACCAGCACAGAGGAGTACCCCCACCTCAGACCTGCCCGCTACCGCAGGGGCTTCATCCACAGTGGCATCCAGGTCAGTCTACTGTTAGTCATGGCAGTTCATCACTTTATTAAGTGATGAACTGTGGTTTAAAGCTCGCCGCCATTGGACTCTGGGTTTGGTGTATGCCAGGAGAACGCACCCTGCCCAAATGTATAGCTTGTGCCAACTTTAAAGTTTGGTGGAGGAGGAATACTGGTCTGGGGCTGTTTTTCATGGTTTGGGCCCCTTAGTTCCAGTGAAGGGGAATCTTAATGCTACAGCATACAATGACATTCTAGATGATTCTGTGCTTCCAACTTTGTGGTAACAATTAGGGGAAGGTCCTTTCTTGTTTCAGCATGACAATGCCCCCGTGGGACCAAATCCATATTAATGCCTATGATTTTGGAATGAGATGTTTGACGAGCAGGTGTCCATATACGTTTGGTCATGTAATGTATAACTCAATAATGTCCTTCCAAAAATTATAATTAAGCAGCTTTTCTGCTTTCTTTTGCCTCTGCTTGGCCTGTTAGGAAATGAGTGATTTGGGTGTCTGCTAACATTAGCTAACATCTTCGAAACAGCCAGCAGGCCAACTCTTTCAAACCATTTTTTTTTAAATAGACGTTACTGGCGAGATAGTTGTTGCATAGGCTTTATCCTTTTTACTAACACCAGCTGTGGATTGCTTGGCTTGCTAGCTCGCTTGCGTGCAGTGAGCTCATATCAGCGCTGTTGCGGTGACTGTATAACTGGCAGTCAATTTCCATGTGATGGTTTATTCATGGTAATTAGGCTTCTCCAAGCTTTGATGATGCTGATGGTTATTAGTAGCCTACCAAATGTGTTAACTGCCTGGTACTCAGCACTCTATTATCCCTCTAATCACACTGACATCAATGCAAATATAATCGAAAATCTAATCAAACACTTAATGAGAGCTCATGTTGCCCAACATTTGTATAGGCTATGCAATTGTGCGAGAAAATAAAGTAATGGCCTCTACTAAAAAGAGGAGGATCCCATCAGCTTTCTATAGGCTAGGCCTACTATATTTATTTCTCAACTTTCCTAATATTAAGCACATTGTTTATATTTACAACAGTAGTATAGCCTACCTGGCTGGCATTAAAAAATAAACCACGGGGAAAGGCGTCCTCCATTCACTATTTAACATGTATTTTTTTTACGTTGCCCTGTTTCGATACAGGTGCATGATAATGGTCCATTCTAAATCAAAACACATTTCCCAAATATGTTATTTAGCATATGTAAAGTAGAGGTCGACCGATTATGATTTTTTTAACGCCGATACCGATTATTGGAGGACCAAAAAAAGTCAATACCGATTCATCTGCCTATTTTTTTAAATTATTTGTAAAAATGACAATTACAGCAATACTGAATAAACACTTATTTTAACTTAATATAATACATAAATTAAATCAATTTAGCCTCAAATAAATAATGAAACGTGTTCAATTTTGGTTTAAATACTGCAATAACAAAGTGTTGGAGAAGAAAGTAAAAGTGCAATATGTGCCATGTAAGAAAGCTAAGAAACGTTTAAGTTCCTTGCTCAGAACATGAGAACATATGAAAGCTGGTGGTTCCTTTTAACATGAGTCTTCAATATTCCCAGGTAAGAAGTTTTAGGTTGTACTTATTATAGGAATTATAGGACTATTTCTTTCTATACCATTTGTATTTCATTAACCTTTGACTATTGGATGTTCTTATAGGCACTTTAGTATTGCCAGTGTAACAGTATAGCTTCCGTCCCTCTCCTCGCTCCTACCTGGGCTCGAACCAGGAACACATCGACAGCAGCCACCCTCGAAGCAGTGTTGCCCATGCAGAGCAATGGGAACAACCACTCCAAGTCTCAGAGCGAGTGACGCTATTAGCGTAAAGTAAAGACTTAAGATTAAACCAAGAATATTCTGATGGGTGACAATATTAGCCACCACTTGTGAATTATATACTGCTCAAAAAAATAAAGGGAACACTTAAACAACACAATGTAACGCCAAGTCAATCACACTTCTGTGAAATCAAACTGTCCACTTAGGAAGCAACACTGATTGACAATAAATTTCACATGCTGTTGTGCAAATGGAATAGACAACAGGTGGAAATTATAGGCAATTAGCAAGACACCCCCAATAAAGGAGTGGTTCTGCAGGTGGTGACCACAGACCACTTCTCAGTTCCTATGCTTCCTGGCTGATGTTTTAGTCACTTTTGAATTCTGGCGGTGCTTTCACTCTAGTGGTAGCATGAGACTGCGTCTACAACCCACACAAGTGGCTCAGGTAGTGCAGCTCATCCAGGATGGCACATCAATGCGAGCTGTGGCAAGAAGGTTTGCTGTGTCTGTCAGCGTAGTGTCCAGAGCATGGATGCGCTACCAGGAGACAGGCCAGTACATCAGGAGACGTGGAGGAGGCCGTAGAAGGGCAACAACCCAGCAGCAGGACCCCTACCTCCGCCTTTGTGCAAGGAGGAGCAGGAGAAGCACTGCCAGAGCCCTGCAAAATGACCTCCAGCAGGCCACAAATGTGCATGTGTCTGCTCAAACGGTCAGAAACAGACTCCATGAGGGTGGTATGAGGGCCCGATGTCCACAGGTGGGGGTTGTGCTTAGAGCCCAACACTGTGCAGGACGTTTGGCATTTGACAGAGAACACCAAGATTGGCAAATTCATTTTGACTTGTTTTAAGGACATTACATCAAAGTTGGATCAGCCTGTAGTGTGGTTTTCCACTTTAATTTTGAGTGTGACTCCAAATCCAGACCTCCATGGGTTGATAAATTTGATTTCCATTGATCATTTTTGTGTGATTTTGTTGTCAGCACATTGAAAGAAATGTGTAAAGAAAAAGTATTTAATAAGAATATTTCATTCATTCAGATCTAGGATGTGTTATTTTAGTGTTCTCTTTATTTTTTGAGCAGTGTATATTATCCCTTGTGAATGGTACCCAGCATAAGACACCATGCCTTTTTTTGTGACTTTTTCGAATCATAGTCGCACGGGCCTATATGTTTCAATAAGGTTTGTATCACAACTATAGTGGTGAAATAACTTCTTAAAATTTAAGCACATTAATCCGCTTTACAAGGGGTGTAGAGCCTAACTGGCATACATAAGTAGCGTGGGAGTTTCAAGTTTGGGGAAGATCGTTTTCACCATAAAAATGCACCTTTATAATAAAAGCCATTACATGCATAATTGCATTTCCGCTAATGGAACATTTGTGCTTATAGCCTACTACCATGTGCGAATTGCTGTGCTTATAATGTGAAGAAATAGCCCAATAGTTTAATACTTTAAGCTAAACATTCTGATCTGTTGCATCAGCCACACTTTTTGATTCTAGTGGTTTTATTCATTTGGGATCTGTCACATCCCACAACTGTCCCAGACTTTGTTTGGAATATGTGTTTCTCGCACAGAATAGAATAGGTGGACTTTTGTACTATGGGGACAGTAGATTGAAATAGGCTAGTGCTTTTGCTGTTCGTTAGGCCTACTCATCTTGTTGGCTGACAAAGTAAATGTGGACAGTTCTTCCAATATCTTCAATATGCACCTAGGAATAGGATAAGGACGCGCGCCATTGTGTCCCCAATGTGTCTGTCTTCACTTGTAGCCTGTGAGAAAGACCCGATGACATGCTGTAGTATGCAGCACTAAGGGAGAAGGGCACAATGACCACTGGCCGCAAAAGGCATGGATTCTTTTAAGGTGCATTAAGGCCACACAAAGGGGATGCTGTCGTGAAATTCTAGGCATTATCAAGTGCTTGTCAAATTGTGAATGATGTAGTGTGTACAGCCTGTGCAAAAAATAAAGCAGAGCTCATCAATCAAATGTATTTATAAAGCCCTTCTTACATCAGCTGATGTCACTAAGTGCTGTACAGAAACCCAGCCTAAAACCCCAAACAGCAAGCAATGCAGGTGTAGAAGCATGGTTGCTAGGGAAAAACTCCCTACAAAGGCCAGAACCTAGGAAGGAACCTAAAGAGGAACCAGGTTATGAGGGGTGGCCAGTCCTCTTCTGGCTGTGCCTGGTGGAGATTTATAACAGAACATGGCCAAGATGTTCATAGATGACCAGCAGGGTCAAATAATAATAATAATCACAGTGGTTGTAGAGGGTGCAACAGGTCAGCACATCAGGAGTAAATGTCAGTTGGCTTTTCATAGCCGATCATTCAGAGTATCTCTGCCGCTCCTGCTGTCTCTAGAGAGTTGAAAACTGCAGGTCTGGGACAGGTAGCACGTCCGGTGAACAGGTCAGGGTTCCATAGCCACAGGCAGAACAGTTGAAACTGTAGCTGCAGCACGACCAGGTGGACTGGGGACAGCAAGGAGTCATCAGGCCAGGTAGTCCTGAGGCATGGTCCTAGGGCTCAGGTCCTCGGAGAGAGAGAGAATGGAAGAAAGAAGGAGAGAAAGAGAGAGCATACTTAAATTCACACAGGACACTGGATAAGACAGGAGAAATACTCCAGATATAACAGACTGACCCTAGCCCCCCGACACATAAGCTATTGCAGCATTAAATACTGGAGGCTGACGATACCCCCGGATAAGGCCAAACAGGTAGGATATAACCCCAGCCACTTTGCCAAAGCACAGCCCCTACACCACTAGAGGGATATCTTCAACCACCAACTTACCATCCTGAGACAAGGCCGAGTATAGCCCACGAAGATCTCCCCCACGGCACAACCCAAGGTGGGGGCGTCAACCCGGACAGGAAGATCACGTCAGTTACTCAACCTATTCAAGTGACGCACCCCTCCTAGGGACGGCATGGAAGAGCACCAGTAAGCCGGTAATAGGGTTAGAGGCAGAGAATCCCAGTGGAGAGAACCGGCTAGGCAGGTTTGTTGCTCCAGTGCCTTTCCGTTCACCTTCACACTCCTGGGCCAGACTACACTCAATCATAGGACCTACTGAAGAGATGAGTCTTCAATAAAGACTTAAAGATTGAGACCGAGTCTGTCTCTCTCACATGGATCGGCAGATCATTCCATAAAAATTGAGCTCTATAGGAGAAAGCCCTGCCTCCAGTGTTTGCTTAGAAATTCTAGGGACAGTAAGGAGACCTGCGTTTTGTGACCGCAGCGTACGTGGAGGTATGTACGGCAGGACCAAATCGGAAAGATGGGTAGGAGCAAGCCCATGTAATGCTTTGTAGGTTAGCAGTAAAACGTTGAATTCAGCCCTTGCCTTAACAGGAAGCCAGTGTAGGGAGGCTAGCACTGGAGTAATATGATCAAATCTTTTGGTTTTAGTCAAGATTCTAGCAGCCAACTGAAGTTTATTTAGTGTTTTATCCGGGTAGCCAGAAAGTAGAGCATTGCAGTAGTCTAACCTAGAAGTGACAAAAGCATGGATTTTAGAAGTGACAAAAGCACTTCTGGGAGAAGTGCCTTTCTTTTTTACAAATCATCATTAGTCACATCATCCAGCCTTAGAATGTATTAAAAATCAGAACATATTGCCCAACATTTGTATCACAACTAAAGTTATATAAATAACTCTAAATAAAGCATATAGGAGGACCTGTTTCTTTGTTAACTGCTCAACACAGAATAGCTGCATGTGTTCACTCCCTCAAATCATTTGGAGAAAATATCATTTCTATTTTATTCAGCTTTGTTCAATTGTATTCTTCATACTATAAAATAATGCCACGGAATTCTAAGCAAATCTTGTCTGCTAAATTGAACTAGTGTAGCCCACAGCCATTTGGCATAGCCACATCAAGACCTAACATAAGGACAACTCAGAGTATGCTATTATTTTCTTCTGAAATAGACAACATTTTCTTCATATCATGCTTCTTTAGACCTGTCTACAATACATAATGGATTTATTGTGAAGGTGTTGGCTATGCTACATGGATTTATTAAACTTTTTAAAATGTAGATGTTCCAAAGGTCTGCATCAGTGGCTTGTAGGCTGTGTGGAAGCCAGGAGTGTTTATGTTAATTAACGGTCAATTACCCTGAGACCGACAGTTATTTGCTTGACAATCACCGGCTGACTAAATTTTCGTGACCGCCCTTGCTCATGTCTCCCCTAATCTCGAGAAGGATCATTCTCCCCACCAGATCACATACCGGCCTGTCTCGGCAAAAGATAATGTCATTATCCAAGCAAATTTGAGAAAGTTTGAGGTAGGTTTTTAAAATGTATGCTTTGGCCACAAATATGAGTTTAAGACATCAACAACATTATTATAAGTTGTCTGAATATTAACTTTTAAAAGTGAGATTTTCACTCCACAGTTATTTTGAACTTCAATTGAAGTCAAATGGTCCCTCCATCTCTCATTGACATCAATGACAAAGTGAAAATATGACTTAATCAGGAGTTAGGATTTGCCCCTCAGTGCTTAGTGAGCGCACTCAAGGGCTTAGCGTTTATACAAAGGTGCAAAGGCCCTATTCATTATTAAAGTGGCGAGAAGGAAGAGAAAGTAGATTATTTTGATGTATTTTTTACAGTTTCCCCTCTGTCTCTGCAGGTGTTACCCAGACAGACATGTGGCCTCTTCACTCACACTATCTTCTATAACGAGTACCCAGGAGGCTCCAAAGAGCTGGACAAGAGCATCAGGGGAGGAGAGCTGTTCCTCACCGTCCTCCTCAACCCTGTAAGTTCTAGTCCTCTCTGGAGATACTCTGCCTGTCATTACTGGAGCCTGCTACCCTCTTCAGGCCGCTGCTCTATATGACTGGAAGAATCTTAACTTGGAAAATGGAATTGTAACTTTAATTTTTGTGTAAATCATGCATCGGTGTCAATCTGTGCCACAAGTTGGGATTTAGCCTCGTATGCAGCTAAACAGTGAAAAGTCTCACTTCCCTCCTCTGACACCCCCCCCTCCAGATCAGCATCTTCATGACCCACCTGTCTAACTACGGGAATGACCGGCTGGGCCTGTACACCTTTGAGTCCCTGGTGAAGTTTGTTCAGTGTTGGACCAACCTGCGGCTGCAGACCCTGCCCCCCACGCAGCTGGCTGACAAATACTTCCAGATCTTCCCTGAGGAGAGGGACCCCCTCTGGCAGGTTAGGGAACTGCAATTATTATTACAGACATGGTAGTACATCGGTTGTTAGTTACTGTTTCCTATTTTGGATATGTACTGTTTTCTTGAGATTGTTATAATAAAGTTTGGCCTATCAATTTATTTTGAGTTTGCAATGAAATGACTTACTGATGAGCTATATGTACTGGTGACCCTAACCTAACCCCTCTCTATTTGTCCTCAGAATCCATGTCAGGACAAGAGGCATAAAGACATCTGGTCGAAGGAAAAGACCTGTGATAGACTACCCAGGTTCTTGGTCGTAGGCCCACAGAAAACAGGTGAGACCCTGTGGCCGGCCATTCTCCTCCGACGTAACCTCTCTCGCTCTTCGCACACTCTTGGCCAGAATGTGTTGCACGGTGGCATTTGTGGTGGTGAGTTTCAGTCCAACCAAAAGTGTATATTTGTACGTGTTATTTCAGGCACCACAGCCCTGCACTCATTCCTGAGCCTCCACCCTGCCATCACCAGTAGCTTCCCCAGTCCTGTCACCTTTGAGGAGATCCAATTCTTTAGCGGGCCCAACTACGACAACGGCATTGACTGGTAAGACAACATTACTGCCCATTCTATAAACACTACAATGAAGCCTGTAGTCACCTCAACACTGCCTCTATGTAGTTCCTTCATGCTTACTTGTAGTTTAGTCTTCCTCCATATTGCTCTCTTATCTAGTCCTCTCATATCAGTGAGAACGTATAACAGTATGGTCTATTTGGTCCTAGGTGGAAAGGGACATGGAGCAGAAAGCCATTCAAAGTTATTGGGACTTTTTATGTCATAAGCTCTCCCCTGGCCCTCAGTAAACCAAACTGCTCTCCCCCCTCCTCTCTTCAGGTACATGGACTTCTTCCCCTTCCCATCGAATGTCAGCACAGACTTCATGTTTGAGAAAAGTGCCAACTACTTTGACACGGAGGTAGCCCCTAAGAGAGCGGCGGCCCTGCTGTCCCGGGCCAAGATCCTGGCTGTGCTCATCAACCCAGTGGACCGCGCCTACTCCTGGTACCAGGTGGGTCGATCACACTACACAGATCAGGTTCACCAATGTTCAGGATCAGCTCTAACTACCTCAGCCATAATATGAACCATTAGGGTCATGAAATATAAACTGTTCCCAGACCATTTTGACCGTTAAGTGACCACACATGCTGAAGAAACTGCAGGATGTAGAGTCATCTGTTTTTATTTTAGCTTCACCTGTGAGGTTTATTTGCTTGTAGGCCATTATTGTAAATAAGAATTTGTTCTTAACTGACTTGCCTAGTTAAATCTAATAATTATTCTCATTATTTGCTTGTAGTTACTTTAACAAGCAAGGGAGGTCAAAGTTATCTTGTTACTTGATCCCTTTGAAGCCTGACCTCTGATAACCTTTGACTCATGATGGCTGACCTTTGACCTATCCCATGTGTGTGACCCTGCAGCACCAGCGGGCTCATCAGGACCCAATGGCCATCAACCACACATTCCAGGAGGTGGTGACAGCGGGGCCTGCCTCCCCCCGAGAGCTGATCATCCTGCAGAGACGCTGCCTTAAACCTGGGGCCTACGCCACCCACCTGGAGCGCTGGCTACACCACTACCAGCCCAGCCAGGTAACACTTTACTGGAAATACACATTCACATACACAAACATACCAGACGAGCACAGCTAGATAATGAAAACTACAGGAGACGCCCCCAATCACCAATTCAGAATCATCCATTCAGTATTTTCCTTGCATCATCATGGCAGTACCACCTGTGTGAAGGCCAGAATGTGAGAGGTGTGATTCCTGTTTCCAGGTGCACATAGTGGACGGGTCCCAGCTGCGTTCCAACCCTGCCCTGGTCATGGAGGGCATCCAGAGGTTCCTGGGGGTCACACCCATCTTCAACTACACTCAAGCTCTGACATACGATGAAAGTAAAGGGTTCTGGTGCCAGCGGGTGGAAGGTGGACGACCCAAGTGTCTTGGCAAGAGTAAAGGCAGGAAATACCCTGACATGACCCCTGAGGTACAGTGACGTCACACACACATTATCCCGTTGCCAGCGTGCCGTGATGCATTGTGTTTCACTTTTGTCTAAACAAGTGCCTCATACAGTCCTTACCTGACTGTTCTCTGCTGTGTGCATTACAGTCGCGTGCCTTCCTGACGGAGCATTACCGGGAGCACAACATGGAGCTGCTGAGGCTGCTGAACCGGCTGGGCCAGCCCCTGCCCGCCTGGCTAAGAGAGGAGCTGCAGAGCTCCAGCTGGAGCTGAGAGTGGAACCACAGTCTGGAATGGAGCACTGCCCCACCCGGCTTGGCCCGGGGGGAGAGGGCCCTGTTCACCCACACCCACACCAGTCACTACAGAGGGTGGATGAGGTGAGAGGGCGGGAGGACAGCCCCCTATCAGGACAATGGACTCCGAAACGCCACTGTAACAACCAAACCTCATGGGTGGAATAATGACCTCTAATAAGAGAGTTAATGAGTTGGACTGAAACACCTTGCAGTCGCACACATCGTCTTCATCCAGAAAGTAGAGGACTTGTCTAAGCCTGCAGACGGTTAGACTGACTGATGCCAGGGTCTGGTAGACTGAGAGGGAGTGGGGGAGGTCTAATGTCACCCGACTATTTAACAGGAACTGAACTCACAGGATATCCTGTGGCCCTGTAGCGCATGAATGAGCTCGGAAACATACGTGGTCACAAGATCACACACACACACTTCTCATTTCTTCAGAAGAATGATTGTAAAACGTTGTACATTTTAAATCTGTTGTATATTTTGGGCGGGGGGGGGGAAATGTGACAGAATAGACATTGACTAAACGAGACAGCGTACTGTAGTGCTCTGGACAGAGGCGTGTGCCGTAGGATGGATGTGGGGTATTAATCACATGCCACAGCACCTCCAGACTCTGTGCATTCCACTACCCCAGAGCTGAGGCCATTCTGACAAACAAACTGTCTACTAAAGGCCACAGTCGACCGAGAAACCACATACTTTAACATGCACTTTCCCCAACTCTCACATAGGTACCCAGCCAGTTTAGAGCTGCGTAGAGAGAGGAGGATGAGCTAGAGGGAGATGTAAAAAGAGAGGGTCTATGTCTCTCTGCCTGTGACTGTCCGTCTTAACAGGAGCTGCTGTCTTGTTTTGTTTTGTTTATTTTGTCAAAACTACAAAACAAAGACCAACGCTGTATCATCTCTAATAAACTCAGAGAGGTTGGAATGGATTGTTTATTTATTTAATTTTTTTACCCACAGCTTCTGCATGTCTGTCAATGCAGGAGCCACTGTCTTTTACCCATCTGATGCGGTCTACAGAAGACTGGAACGGAAACGGTAGTACCTCCAGTGTTTGACGGACAGGAGACTATAGGTACATATTATAGTCTGCAGTACAGTAATTCTACTCTTCGGGAAGGCATCTTTTCAATGTATTATTCCACAGGATCTATCATTTATGTAAGTGATGAAGTCAGAGACGCTGGTGTTTGGCTCGGGCCGGCAAACCGTGCCAATATATCCTCCAACCACCGGCTTCGAGGGCACTATCACTTAACTATGTCGCATGACGAATCTGTGTGAAACCTGTTAAATGGGCAGATCATGTTCATTATTCACGGTCCAGTGTTAACAAGGGACTTGACCACAATCTCCAAAGTCCCTTAGCTGGATAGACTCCAGTAGCAGTGCGTGGGTAAAATCACTGGGGAAGCCAAGCCCCCCTCAAAAAATAAGCCATATTACAAGCAATGTGTTACCTTACTCTGCATTGGTTTGACACAGACAGGATACATTTCTGTCCTGGATGGATGGACTAGCACACACTTACATGAAAATGACAAAACTGACCACTTATGTTGAAATGTAATTTTAATGAAATACTTCTCAGATGGTTTCCATAATAACAAAGCTATGATGATCTACTAACATTCAAACAAACACTTGATCGTTTAAGTCATGGTTTTATTTATTATATGGTCATGCAAAAATCCAGCATCCAAATGAAAACGGAGTCATATGTATCCTTACTATATGATTACAATGAGGTAAATATACCTTTTTGATTTTATTTTGTGTACTTTTTTTTAAACGTGATATCACTTCATTTCAATATTTGAGACGGAGACATTTTCATTGACCTTGAGGATGCAAGTAACATATAGATTTCCATTTTTTTAATCAAGTAAACACAGACAGTGAAAAATATTACCAGAAAGTAGACATGCATATTTCTTTCTCTTGTAAAACTGCATATATAGTTGTTAAAGTGTGTGGCTTTTAATGTATTTTTCAGTATTTGTTTTTGTAAGTATATCAAGGCCCTCTTCCTGTCCTGCTAGCTAGTTAGGATGGCTATAGTATAATCCAAGGTTAACTATCCTTCCCTCAATAACTATTTCTCTCCTCTTCTTCCCTTTGAATTCTTTTGAAGAGTTGAAGTAAACCACATAGTAGTTCTCATTCCCATGGCTGTGTGAACACCGACGCAATGAATGGAAGCATCAGGCCCAGTGGGAGAGAGAGAGGCCAGTGCCCACAGCACAAAGTCAGGAAAAACTATTTGAGCCAAAAAAAACATCACACAGTTCAGTACTGTATACATTGCATTATGGTGCAAAAGGGAACCAGTTTCATGGCAGGTATGTCACAATGCGCAGTAGGGTGGGCGGGGCCAGTTGTGACCATGATATGAACACCGAACACAGGTTTTGTTTTAACGTGTTTCATTCAACATATTTTTTGATATCATTTTCTATGACCAAGAGTCTCATCGGTAGGTTGTTGTCTTTTCGGTGCCCGGCCTTCCACAGGTTCAATGGAACGCCAGTACTATGGAGCTGCTTAGCACAGAAATGAAGGGGTTAACAGCAAGCTTCACCCCTCTGGCGGTACAAAGTCACAAGTTGCTACAACACAGTGAAAAACAGTGTTCCAATGTTTTACCATTATCACAAAGATATGTTTTTAAAGGGAGATTGTATTTGTGTGTCTCTCATAACAAACAAATAAACGCAACAATTTCAAAGATTTTGCTGAGTTCCAGTTCATATACATAAATTAGGCTCTAATCACATGACCGGGCAGGGGCACAGCCATGGGTGGGCCTGGGAGGAGAGCATAGGCCCACCCACTGGGAGCCAGGCCCAGCCAATCAGTGTTCTTTCCCCACAAAAGGCTTTATTACAGACAAAAATGCTCCTCAGAAGCACCCTCCCTCCCGTTAATGGTAAAACATAGGAACACTCCTCAGCAGCAGCCCCCTCGATCCCTTAGGTGAAGAAGCAGGATGAGGAGGGCTGGCGTGGTTACAAGTGTTCTGCGGTTGTGAGGCCGGTTGGACGTACTACCAAATTCTCTAAAATGTTATGCTAGAGAAATGAACATGACATTTTCTGGCAACAGCTCTGGTGGACATTCCTGCAGTCAGCATGCCAATTACATGCTCCCTCAACATTGTGTTATGTGACAAAACTGCAGATTTTAGTGACCTTTTATTGTCCACGGCACAGGGAGCACCAGATTAATGGTCATGCTGTTTAATCAGCTTCTTGATATGCCACACCTGTCAGGTGTATGTATTATCTTCGCAAAGGAGAAATGCTCATTAAGAGGGATGTAAACAAATTTGTGCTCAAAATGTTAGATATTTAAGCTTTTTGTGAGTATGGAACATTTCTGGGATCTTTATTTCAGGTCATGAAACATGGGACCAGCACTTTACATGTTGCGTTTATATTTTTGTTCAGTGTATATATATATTCAAATATAATTTGCATTGGGAGTGCACTGTGTGTGTGTTGATTCCACATATGTGTATTGTGGGAATTGGGTTGAACAGGGGAGGCTTGGGTGTGATTGGCCAGCGGCCTGAGCCCCAACCCCCACCTCAACTGCCTCCCCATATTTCCAGCTCCAATCTCAAAAAGAAATGGATTATTCATAATAATACCAACAGTACAAACACTAACATCTAGAACAGTTACAACTGAAACCGGGATAAAGGGACCAATCCATTGATTGCCTTAAGCGTGGCCCCCAGATCCACCTCCCGGCGCTCTTCCCCAGCCAGCTGTTCGACATGCCGCCACTGGCCAACTCAACACCCCACTTTACAGCATTTTCATTTTCACATGCTTTTAGTGCCAATGACTTTACAGAGAGGTATGGCAAGCGAAGACGGACAATATACAATGTTCGAGAACAGGACAGGGACCAGAACAAGAGAGACAGGCAAAGGGTGATATCACACTGAGTGGCGCTAATAGAAAGCTGATTAGCAGGGTCACTAACTACAGAAACACAGGCAGAGACCCCAGGAGTAAGTGAGCTTAACCTGAAGTTGCAGAAACGTTCATCCGGGGAGTGAACAGAACAGCATTGAGTCTCAAGTTTGTGCCAAACAGTACCGGCCATTTTAGATTTTATTACATTTTTCCATATTTCCCCCCCAAAAATGTTTTATCAAACATGTTAAAGTCAGAGTAGAAAACAATAGGAAGGAGAGGTGTACGAGCTTTCAGAGTTTGTGGTTTGGGGTCTCCGTCAGAATAGTAGCAGTAGGCTTGATTGTGCCATGTGCCCTCTAGTGGCCCAAGGAAGAAGGCAAACTCGGCACACTGAACCAATAGTAGTGTTCTGCAACTTCAGGTTGTGCTGGTCAGGAGAATGTGGCCTGTTGCTGGAGGAGCTGGCTGGTCTACATAGCCAAAGGGCACAGCACAGTGAGCTGGATTTTGGGCCTTGTGTGAGCATGCATGTGTGCATATACACTGGGGATCTCAAAGCGCAAACGAGCTTGAAAAGGGAGCTATAGGGACATGAGAACACATCTTCACTCTCACACACTCATCCAAACCCTGAAAGTAAAGTCTTTCTCCTTATAAATATGAATGTATACATTACTATATTAAATAAAGTCCCCATAAAAAAAATCTTCACACACAAAATACTTTCAAATACAGCATCATTCAGGGGATAAAAATGAAGAGGTCCACAATAACACATCAGAATACTAAAAAACAGAGTCCCTTCTGCAATGCACCCGACCCATAAAAAGATAACATCTACATTAAAACAATGTCTAAAATGTTGATATTACTGTAAGTAACCATTTAGAGCTTGGTTCAATTCGTATCGCGGAAGTTCAGCACTATAACGCGTTTGAAATTTAGAGGCAATGTGCTCACGTTCGTGGAGACTGCATTCACAGCAAACGCTGCATCGGTCAGCTCAAACATAAAAATGACCTTTAAATTTCAATCGCGCCATAGCGCTGAACCTGCGATACGGATTGAATCAAGCTTTTTGTTTTTCAGAAATGTTCCCTTCTAGCATTTGTTTGCATCCAACAACAGAAATAATTAGATATGTTAACTGTGAAACAAACAAAACAAAAAAACAACCACCACAAAAATTAGGGTGTTCTCCTTTTTCTATTTTTTTTTATAGAAAATTCACATTTATTTTCTTTAATCATTACTACCATACCTGCTGATTAAATGTGAAGGTTTTTTGATAATTTATTTTACATATGTTAATACTTTAAACACCTTTCAAAACTGCAAAAAAATATGGATCCATGGAAAAGGACAAGACAGCGCCCCCCTGTGGGCGTCAGAAGCATGCACCGTCCGGAGGGCAGGGCTTCAGCTACAGCCGGCCCCCAACATATAGCTAGGGTTGGACTGGATTGGTGGTGGTGGTGTTGTCAGTTGGTCGGCTTTAAAATATTTTATTTTGTTATATTTTCCCCTTAGATTTTAAACTTCCAAGCGTTCTCTTCTGGCAGGGCTCTTGGCGCCAATCCGACCACTGAGAAAATGCTCCAATCGGTTTCAGAATTCAGGCAAAGCTGAGAGAAAGGGAGAGAGTGGTAGGGAGGGCACAGGACAGCCTGTCAAGAGTGTGTACATCTCCAAACTACTCCTGAGTTTACATAACTTTATACACTGAGTATACAAAACATTATGAACACCTGCTCTTTCCACTACAGACTGACCAGGTGAAAGCTGTGATCCCTTATTGATGTCACTTGTTAAATCCACTTCAATCAGTGTAGATGAAGGGGAGGAGACGGGTTAAAGAAGGATTTTGAAGCCTTGAGGCAATTGAGACATGGATTATGTATGTGTGCCATTCAGATGGTGAATGGGCAAGACAAAATATTTAAGTGCCATTGAATGGAGTATGGTAGTAGGTGGCAGGCACACCAGTCTGTGTCAAGAACTGCAATGTTGCTGGGTTTTTCACGCTCAACAGTTTCCCGTGTATATCAAGAATATATCACCACCCAAAGGACATCCAGCCAACTTGACACAACTGTGGGAAGCATTGGAGTCAACATGGGCCAGCATCCCTGGGGAATGCTTTCGACACCCTGGGGGGCGACGGGCAACTCAATATTACTCAGTATATACAGCACTTAGACCTCTTTGCAACAGGTGGCACATAAGATCACACACAGTGCCTTCGGAAAGTATTCAGACCCCTTGACTTTATTAATCAATTTTACAATAAGGCCGTAACAAAATGTGGAAAAAGTCAAGGTTGTCTGAATAGTTTCCAAAGGCACTGTTCATCAACACAAATATATGTACAGTATCAGCACGTGTGTGAGGGAGAGCACAGACAGACCCTAGAATAAAGCTCTCTGCAGTCAGCACCTGTGTCTGATAAAGGTTCACTGGAGAGGTGCGGCAGGCGCTCCTGAACAGTGGAAATGCACGTTGAGCCACTTGGCATCGCGGCGGTGCCACACGCGGGTCTCCTCTGACTGGCAGGAGCGCGGGCGCCCCTGGCTGTCGATGTACTGGGTCAGGCGGATGTAGGCGATGCAGGCCGCGTCCTCCCCGATCAGGTGCACATGGGGGTTCAGGATGGTGGTGTGGACCGGCTTACTGTTCTTACTCAACACTACATGGGAGACAGGGACACACAGTCATCAACTTCCATGAGTTGGTGTTTAAATGGACTTCATCCTTGATTAGATTCAAATAGAGAAAGACCTACCAGACCTTTAGTGTGCTCAGTGACTTGGTAAAGACATTTTTAAAAATACCACAATGAACACATTAACAGGGTAGTTCCATGAATAGTGTCTTAAGTCTCAAATATTGTTTACATTTTTATGAAACACCCAATTCAACAGTTGGATCACATACATTTATGCTTTAACAAAATGAAACCATGTAAAAATTCCAATAGCAGTGTGTTTTCATTCAAATAAGATTTGCTTTCTCTTAGTCCAAATCTAGGAAGATTTTAACCCACTTAATGCCACGATTTTGTAAAGCCCTAATCATTAGAGATTCATTTACATTTGGCCCTCAGGTGTAAGGTCAACCTTGTAACAAACTGAACTCTCGTTTTAATATGGTAAAACTATCCCTTTAATATATTTTGTTTTTTACAGTTGATCTGGTTCTACTCTTTTTGGCCATTTTCTGGTCTTTGTATTGGAAAACTGAGCACGTAGATCATACCACGCCAACTGTGCTACCCATCGATGGATATATAGGCTAGACATTTTTTAACAAGTAAAAATCCCCCCTCCGTGCTGCACACAGCAAGCTTACATTCCCCATCACAAGGGGAGATTAGCCTGATTGAAGGTAACATCTACAACCCTGTCACTTTAGTGGGCACTTTTGTAGTCTTTTTCTTACCTCTTGAGATGGTAAGACATGTTTTATGAAGTTGAACATGTGCTCTTTATGACAAAACAAGGTGAAAGTCATTTTTGACCAAATTACACTTCCCAAAAGGCACCATTTGTGGAATGAGCATGTCTAGTTCCCTGTTGATAAGAGATGCTTACAGTTCTCAAAGTAGAACTTGTGGAAGTCCATGCCCTCCACCAGGTTTCCCAAAGCCTCAGGTTCAAACGAGGTTAGTCCGGGGTCACAGATTCTCCTGGAGGGGAAATCAGACACATCATCAACATCTTACGTACCACATGAACAGGGCCTACTCTAGTAACGACCAGGGACATCAGCAGGGTTAGGGTTATTCAGTTCTAAACCAGGAGGTACACACACAATCTATGTATGTAAACTCACGTGTAAGCCTCGAAGTCTCCGTTGTTGATGGCCTCAATCAACTGCTCAGTAATCTTGATGATCTCCTGTTTGCGAGCTGAAATCAGGTGAACGATAGATAGAAAGAAAGATGGCCAGATGGAATTAGAGAGACCCTAAAAGTGCTCCGGTCAGAAATACTTGAAGATCAGCATGCAGGACCCCTCACATCCATGCTTCACCTAGCTCACTAGCCCTTTCCTGTATTTCCTGTATGCAGAGACTGCACTCACAATGCCATCAAAGCCTATTGTTGTTTGGTTGTACAAAGACACAGCAGCACTACTGGGGACCACCAATCTCATGAAAACAACTCTAACAGGCCGCAACTCAGCTGCAGTCCAGCTCCCTCCATTTCCATTCGAATAGTCTGCTCTACCCAAAGCACCTGGCAATGTTTGAGTTTTTGAACAGTTTCACTTCCCTAAATCTCAAGTGCATGGAAACAGTTTCTAATTCTCCTAGGTAACTTCAGATGTGTTGATATTTTTGTTCTATAATTCCTGGTCTAAACCTCAACTATGTCTACAACTCCATCCTCAACACTCATCAGACAAGTGACACACAAACCAACTTGGCTCACTGAAATGTCATCTGGGAGGGTGACACACAGATTAGCCCACTAGGCCAGACAGCCTACCATCGAGAAATTCCACACAGCACACAATCCAGCTTATATATATATACACATATACACAGTACCAGTCAAAAGTTTGGACACACATACTCATATCTGAGATTCTTCAAAGTAGCCACCCGTTGCCTTGATGACAGCGTTGCACACTCTTGGCATTCTCTCAAACAGCTTCATGAGGAATGCTTTTCCAACAGTCTTGAAGGAGTTCACACATATGTTGAGCACTTATTGGCTGCTTTTTCTTCACTCTGTGGTCCAACTCATCCCAAACCATCTCAATTGGGTTGAGGTCAGATGATTGTGGAGGCCATGTCATCTGATGCAGCACTCCATAACTCTCATTCTTGGTCAAATAGCCCTTACACAGCCTGGAGGTGTGCTGGGTCATTGTCCTGTTGAAAAACAAATGATAGTCCCACTAAGCGCAAACCAGATGGGATGGTGTATTGCGGCAGAATGCTGTGGTAGCCATGCTGGTTAAGTGTGCCTTGAATTCTAAATAAATCACTGACAGTCACCAGCAAAGCACCATTACACCTCCTCCATGCTTCACGGTGGGAACCACACATGCGGAGATCATCCATTCACCTACTCTGTGTCTCACAAAGACACAGCGGTTGGAACCAAAAATCTCAAAATTGGACTCATCAGACCAAAGGACAGATTTCCACCGGTCTAATGTCCATTGCTTGTGTTTCCCTGCCCAAGCAAGTCTCTTCTTATTATTAGTGTCCTTTAGTAATGGCTTCTTTGCAGCAATTCAACCATGAATGCCTGATTCACGCAGTCTCCTCTTAACAGTTGATGTTGAGATGTCTGTTACTTGAACTAATTTATTTGGGCTGCATTCTGAGGTGCAGTTAACTCTAATGAACTTATCCTCTGCAGCAGATAACTCTGGGTCTTCCTTTCCTGTGGTGGTCCTCATGGGAACCAGTTTCATCATAGCGCTTGATAGTTTTTGCGACTACATTGACATGTTTCTGATTGACTGACCTTCATGTTTTAAAGTAATGATGGACTGTTGTTTCTCTTTGCTGATTTGAGCTGTTCTTGCCATAATATGGTCTTGGTCTTTTACCAAATAAGGCTATCTTCTGTATACGAACCCTACCTTGTCACAACACAACTGATTGGCTCAAATGGTTAAAATTAACTGTTGAAATTAATTGAAATGCATTCCAGGTGAGTACTATCAACCTCATGAAGCTGGTTGAGAGAATGCCAAAGATGTCATCAAAGCAAAGGGTGGCTACTTTGAAGAATATAAAATATATTCTGATTTATATATATTCTGAACACTTTTTTGGGTTACTACATGATTCCATATGTGTTATTTCATAGTTTTAATATCTTCACTATTATTCTACAATGCATAAAATAGTCAAAATTAAGAAAAACCCTGGAATGGTACCATATATATATATATATATATATATTTAAAAAACTGCGAGCACACCTCTGTTCATATTCCCACAGGAATTATGAACTGGCAAAAAGCAACTCAAGCCTGGCTTTATAGAAGCTGCCCCAGGGTTGTCTAACTTACTCAGCTGCACGTTGCTGCCCCCTGGGGCCACGGAGGGTGGCGCAGGCAGAGCTTGCTCTAAGTCAGGACAGGAGCTATGACCTGAACTTTTCCAATTAGCAAAAGTGTGTTTAGCATCGTCATGCAGTGGGGCAGCTGGAAGACAACATGACAACAGCAACAAAATGGCAACCATGTAAGCGATCAAATCAGACAAAAAACACACAAAAAAACTGATAGGACAAGAAGACCCGTTTTCTCAAACTGGAATAATGTGCACACAAATGGCAGTTGTTACATAGTCTGTATAAGTTAACATATAACTTCACACAGGTCTGAGAGGAGCACAATGCCCATATGCAATTGAGTTATATAAAGGATATGTTACATAGAAACCAAACTTAGAAGGACATCCACACACTAATAACTTAGATATACCAATGGGCATAGCGTCACACAGACAGCAGAAGATGAAGACACTGTGGCCTCGTGGCCAGCAGGGGGAAGCAGTCAAGCACTAAACCCAGTTACAGGCCACCATTGAGGAGGATACTGCCTGAGTGAGGAAGTAGGAGAGTACAGACAGACAGAGACACCTCAGGGACAGGGGTGGCTGTTTAGTGAGCAGATGACAGAGCAGGCCAGTCTAGGGGTGGCTTTCAATTGATCTCAAAAGTCTACAATGCCTTCATCTCTTCAGAGACCTGATGAGAGATTTGCTGCTGTCTGACCAGCAGCAAAAGGAGAGAATGCCTTTAGGCTTATTGAAATCCAGCCTGTGTCTAGTCCAGCTTGTTGTCTGTCTACAGTCTGCTCAGCTGTCAGGCTGGGTGTCTGTGTCAGGGCCATGGGGAGAGATAAATCAATTAAAAGGCCAGTGAGCCTCAGAAGGTCAGCATTATTTATTCTCTCTGTCAGAGAAAGGAGGGGAAGAGAAAGGGACGAAGGCGTAATGTGGGGAGAGGAACGGAGAGAGATGCAGAAGCTACATGTAGGACACTGGGTCCCAGATTCAGGTTTTCACTTCAGTGAGTAGGGAAAGCCAACAGTGAACGCATGTCTGTGCAAAACAGTGTATATACACAGCAAGTGAGCACAGCATGGTAACGTTTTTGTCATAGCAATGCGGATACGGGACATGCTTTTGGCAAGGTCTGAGAGGGACTGGAACAGGCTGAGTGATAGATAGGACAGCTGAGTAGCGTCGGTCTGATGAACTGACAGAGCTAAGCAGGAGAGTTGTGAGACACACAATTTAAAATGTCACACACTGAGACGCAGTAGTCACACTCAGTCCAATCACTCGGCAGCAATCTGGAAACTTTTAATGGTGAAATATTTTTGGTATTACAGTTTTTGGATCCCTAAATCACTGTCCGTGTCAGAATACCCGTACTTGCGTTCTAAATAGTTGGAATTTTGGATATGCGAAAAAAGACAGTTTTGTAGTATGCTTTAAATGCCAGGATTTCACACATATTTCCAAATGGCCAGAATCTACGCAATTGTGCATTAGATTATGCATTCATTAGGATGAGCCTAGTATGCTGACATTTGTTGCATTTGTTTTTACTAAAACAGTATGTTCTAAATAGTATGTACTATTAGTACACAGGATGCAGTTTAAATTGGTAGTAGGCAAGCCAGATTTCGGACTCGGCCATTGGCTAATGACTGTCCAAACTAATATTGTCTTAGTATGCATTTGTCTGAAATACTTTGATAAAAATGATTAGTGATTGTAATCATTTGTTCATTTTTTGGGGGTGGGCAAGTGATATTCATGTGCACAAACAAACAGAAGATCCTGCAGCTGATATAACTCTACTGAAGATAGTGAGGGGGACCTTGTACAGTGTTGTCCCATTCGAGACAGTCTTCAGCTGGATACAATCCGTATTGCCGAAGTTCTAGCACTGTAGCGTGCTTGAAATGTAAAGGCTATTTCTGATTGAGCTGACATATGCAGCATTTACCGTGAATGCAGTCTCCGCTAAAGTGGGAACATTGCCTTTAAATGTCAATCGGGCTACAACACGGAACTACAGCACTACGGATTGAATCTAGACCCTAATATTAACGGAGGAACAGTATTATGGGGACAGTCTTAGGGGGATAGTATTATGGGGACAGACAGCTTCAGGGGAACAATATTATGGGGACAATATAAATGAGTTCATAGGGGGAAAGGACACAAAGGTCAGAGTTGAGAGGAGAGGGGTGGTACTGCTGCTGACTTACAGGCGGGTGGGCAGTGAGGGGGCTGAGCCTGGGTCTGTTCCTCACTGGCACTGCACTGGCTGACCATTGCACTGTCCACGCTAGACCCGCACGCAGACACTGCCCCCACCGCAACACACACACGCCAGAGAGAGACACAGGAGGATCAGACACAGTTCTGTACACTCTACTATTTTACCAAGAGAAAACAGTACACCCCCAACCTGATACACTAGCAAAACCCGCCACACATTATATATCCCACCACCTCCGCACACAGAGACACACAGGGAGGGGTGTGTGAGTCTCCATCACAACTAGCCAGAGAAACAACTAGCCAGAGAAACATACACGCACCTCACAAATCAGAAGACACCACAGTGTTACATGTTCAATATCTGACACAACGTTAACTCCCTATTTTACATTCCAGCTGTGCCGATCTCCTCGGAGGAGAGTGTGTATAGCCACTTGGCCAGCACTCCGTATCTATGTCCCAATCGCAGCTCTTCACAGCACTCTTTTTGAGACGACATCGTTGCTGAGAGCCACAGAGACGCATACTGTCATACAGCTCCACTGTGGAGGAGACAAGAGGGTTCCAATCTGTCACTCCAACTTTCTGCCAATGCTTCTCTTTTCTCTCCTACAACATACTATAAACTGCAGTGTCTTCAGAATGTATTCACACCCCTTAACTTTTTCCACATTTTGTTGTGTTACAAAGTGGGATGTAGTAAAGTAAGGAGTTAATTGTTATCTTTTAGTCAATGATCTACATAAAATAGTCTGTAGTGTCAAAGAGGAATAAAAATTCTAACATTGGTAAAAAAATATATAAAAAAACATGAAAAATCAACCGCCCGAGTCAATACATGTTAGAATCACTGTAGAACAAAAAGAAGTTGATGCTGGCTTGTAAATAATGCCTGAACAGCCTTTGTGCAAACAAACTCCCAGAGGTAATCAAAGCACTCTCATGTAGTGGGAAAATGAATAGGCCTTTAGTGTATTACGGCTTATGCGTGGCGAGAATTTAAAAAACACAATGCAACATCACATAATAAATGCAATATCATAAAAGTAAAAAACTGTGTACACATGAGCTCGTTACCAAATGTTCGTAAGAATGGAGAACAAAAAAATGAAGAACAAAAATATAAATAAACCCCAAACAAATTTACTTTGGGACCCCCCGGAACCAAGAGGCAGCCACGGTTAAGGAACATCATGAAACGTAAATGGAGCATCATTGAAAGTGATCCTACTCTGTGTGACGTGTTCACTGAACTCTCAGCATTCTCTTACAGGATAAGTTGGTGCGCAGCGACCTCATCCTAGTAACTAAGACAAGTTAGCTCCCCAAGCCCACAGGCAACTTCCCATGTGGTAAGTGCAATCACTGCCATCACACTGTAAAAACAAATATGTTTGGGGACCCTTGTGGACTAGAACCTATAAAGTGCAATCCTTTGTCAACAGCAAAACGACCTATGTGGTGTACAGGCTGGAGTGGCCATGTGGGCGCTTTTACATAGGATGTACTAAGAGAAGGCTTAAGGACAGGGTGTCTGAATATGCATATGCTATAAGGACTGCTAACAACAAATATCATATGGCTAAACATTACAGACAGGTTGGTTCCGGGGGGGGGGGTCGTCTCAAACACCTTCAACGCAAAATGTTCTGGATCTTTAAACTAAGGGTCACTGTATTGCCAGGTCTAAATGAGGAAATTGATTATTCACCCTTCCTGTAAGAGATATATGGTTTACAAAATGTTTTTGTGGGGAAAAAAAAATGTTCTCCATTCTTAAATTTGGCAACATGAGCTCATGTGTTTGTTTTATCCTTTTATGATATTGCACTTATTTTGTTGTGTTTCATTTGCATTATTCCATGTTTATTTTGTGTATCTTTGTATCTTAAATGTGTTTCCTTCCTCAAGCTTTTGGTATGGTAATGATTTGAATCACTTCCTGTGAGAGCTGGGATATACACCTGTTTGTTCACCACTATTCTTTGTCACCCTGATAAAGTGTTGTAGCCGCAACACGTCTGTGTCTTGTTATTCTCGTCACGCATAAGCCGTAAAACATTAAAGGCTTTTAAATGTTTCCACTACATGAGTGTGCTTTGATTACTTCTGGAAGTTAGTTTGCACAAAGTCTGTTCCGGCATAGTTTACTATCCAGCATCAACTTCTTTGTATACAATAGTATTTTATCCCATGATCAAAGAGCACCTCATGGATTAACTATACTGAACAAATATATAAACACAACATCCAACAATTTCAAAGATTTTACTGAGTTACAGTTCATATAAGGAAATCAGTCAATTGAAATAAATTCATTAGGCCCTAATCTATGGATTTCACATGACTGGGCAGGGGCGCACAGAAATTAACATTAAATGCAGTCAGCATTCCAATTCCACACTCCCTCAAAACTTGAGACATCTGTGGCATTGTGTTCGGTGACAAAACTACACATTTTAGACTAGCCTTTTATTGTATAATCAGTATGTATTGTATAATCAGCTTCTTGATATGCCACACCTGTCAGGTGGATGGATTATCTTGGCAAAGGTTAAATGCTCACTAACAGGGATGTAAACACATTTCTGCACAACATTTCAGTGAAATAGGCTTTTTGTGCATATGGACAATTTCTGGGATCTTTTATTTCACCTCATGAAACATGGGACCAACACCTTACATGTTGCGTTTTTTAATATTTTTGTTCAGTATATAAACCAAAGAAGCGCTCCTTTCCTATGTTAAAATCACCTTTGGCAGCAATTAAAGCTACAGAGTCTTTCTGAGTAAATCCCTAAGAGATTTTCACACCTGAATTTTGCAACACTTGCCCATTATTCTTTTCAAATTTCTTCAAGCTCTGTCAAATTGGTTGTTGATAATTGTCAAACAACCATTTTCAGGTCTTGCCATACATTTCCAAGCAGATTTCAGTCAAAATTCTAGCTTGGCCACTCAAGGACATTCACTGTCCTCTTGGAAAGCAACTCCAGTGTAGATTTGGCCTTGTGTTGTAGGTTATTGTCCTGCTGAAAGGTGAATTAATCTCCCAGTATCTGGTGAAAAGCAGACTGAACCAGGTTTTCCTCTAGGATTTTGCCTGAGCTTAACTCCATTCCTTTTATTTTTTATCCTGAAAAACTTCCCAGTCCTTAATGATTACAAGCATACCCGTAACATGACGCAGCCACCACTACATGTTGTATTGGATTTGCCTCAGATATAACACTTTTGTATTCAGGACAAAAAGTTAATTGCTTTGCCACAGTTTTTGCAGTATTATTTTAGTGCCTTGTTGCAACCAGGATGAATGTTTTGGAATATTTTATTCAGTACACGCTTCCATCTTTTCACGCTGTCAATTAGGTTTGTATTGTGGAGTCCATCTTCAGTTTTCTCCTATAACAGCCATTAAACTCTAACTGTTTTAAAGTCACCATTGGCCTCATTGGCCTGAGCGGTGTCCTTAATCTCCAGCAACTGAATTAGGAAGGACGCCTGTATCTTTGTAGTGACTGGGTGTATTGATACACCATCCAAAGTGTAATTAATAACTTTACCATGTTCAAAGGATCTTCAATGTCAATTTTTTTTTACCCATCTACCAATTGGTGCCCTTCTTGGCAAGGAATTGGAAAACCTCCCTGGTCTTTGTTGTTGAATCTGTTTTTGAAATACACTGCTCGACTGAGGGACCTTTCAGATAATTGTATGTGTGGGGTACAGAGATGAGGTTGTCATTCAAAAATCATGTTAAACTATTATTGCACATAGTGAGTTCATGCAACTTATTATGTGACTTGTTAAGCAAACGTCTACTCATTAACTCATTTAGGCTTGCCATAACAAAGGGGTTGAATACTTTTCAGACATTTCAGCTTTTCATTTTTTATTAATTTGTAAAAACTTCAAAAAACATAATTCCACGTTGACATTATTGGGTATTGTGTGTAGGTCAGTGACCAAAAATCTAAATTGAATCAGATTTAAATTGAGGCTGTAACACAACAAAATGTGGAAAAAGTCACGGTGTGTGAATACTTTCTGAAGGCTCTGTAGGTCTCTGGAAATACTGTACGACGTTTGACTTTCATCGATTCCGGTGTCTATGTGCGCACGTCTATATCTGTGTCTCTGTGTTTAAGACCTGAAAGAGGCCTCTGTGTTGGCACATTTTGTCACCCTCTCTCAGAATGTGGGGCCTTTTCGCTCGTCGGCAGGATGACGTCAGTGCCAGAGAGCCTGTCGGTCCTGGAGTCTGTTGCTATATCTCCTGACGACTTGAAACGAGGGTGCCCTTGTAAAAGCCTGCAGCGCAGCCCCTCGCCCACCACTTGTTAACACTATTTAAGCAACCAGTTAAAATAGGACGAAGTTGTTATGTAAACACAGCAGTTTGGACGAGCAGTAAAAAGGCCACGTTTTCACACCTGTAAACCCATCGTTTGACGACTCTTCTGAACAGGACAGCTCTGTTATCCATGTTATTGAGCTCTGAGTGCAGACTGATAGCGCACATGCGCAAGCAAACACACAGACACAGACACACACACACACACACACACACACACACACACACACACACACACAGACACAGACACACACACACACACACACACACACACACACACACACACACACACACACACACACACACACACACACACACACACACACACACACACACACACACACACACACACACAGGTTTTAGAGTGGTGGAGTCCCAACTCTTTAAGCCCAGGGGAGCTGTGAGACCAAGAATAGGGAAACTAGGGACTATCTAAAGACATATAAGGCCTTCATGTGCTAGTTTTGTAATTTGTTCAGACAAAGCATAGTCTACGTCCACGGCTAGACCATCCAGTATTCAGCTCCGTCTCTCACAGTCAGAAAAGCAAAGACTACTGTGCTATTTTTCATTCTCAGCAAGACATTTCCTTTCACTCTGTAGGAATACTAACTTCTTTGACTTCTCCACAGCAGCTGTAAGGACCAAAGGAAAGGCTATTCTCCAATATGGCAGTGCTTCCTCATTCCCTCTCTAGCCATATAATGTATACTCATTTACAAACACCTTCCATCTGTGTTTACCTCTCCTATAGGGTACATTTCCCAGATGCTCACAGGCCCAGACACCAGCCTGACAGTTAACTCAGGCCATCAAAGGCTTCCCAGGCCTTGATCATAATCGATTCTCTTTCTAAAGAAATGAAGGAGAAGGATTGACAACACAGGAGCACATGAATGATCATTTATGTATCCCCATTTCTCAGATAACTATGGCTTCTTCAATCACGTGTATAATATATACTACCTCAAGAGGATCCACTGACCAAGATCTGGGGTCCATCTTGAACTCTAGCCCTGTCTTTCTGACCAACACTTTTGCAGACAGATATATAGATAGAAGACGTGCGAAAACATGCAGAGTAGTTGAACGTTGGGCATACCTTTCCTACCTTTCACATCCTCCTCTTCTGTGATGTTACAGCTCTCTGTAGAGCCCTGTAGGGGAGACGAGTGATGGACAGAAACATGGAGGACAGAGAGGAGGAGGAGAGACAGAGATATAACAGGAGGAAACAGAGTTAGTCTGTGTGCTGAGGGATGACTTGGATGGGGCCTTTCCCAGGTGGACGGACGCTCCTCTCGGAGGAACACAAACCCTGCACAAACCAGCCAGGCAGACAGGAGGGTGAGCGCATGAGGACCCACACCAAACACAGCCTTTTGGTGAGGTGGTGTACAAACTCTGTGTTAAGGGTGTGTGTTTGTGACTTTTTCGGTGTGTATGTGACTTTTTTGTTGGCTGAGCCAGTGTGGTTTGGGCGAGTGAGGGACTGTTGCAGCAGTTGCGGCTTGTGTGTTTTGAGGGTTAGTGCGACTAAGTTAGTGTGACTGTCAGTAGACGTGGAGTGGTTAAGTGTTCATGGCCTCAGCGTCGCTCTAAGGTATCTTAGTAGAGCTCCAGCCACTCTGAGATACCTTAGTAACCACGCTAAAGTATTTTAGCATTAGTATTAGTATTAGCCTGTAGCGGCTATGGGATTAGAGAGGTGCAGTAGTGGCTTACCTTGGTGCCGTCAGCTGGGTTGTGCACGACAGTGGTCTGTGGTTCCTAGGGGAAGCAGGAGAGAGTTTAACATGCGGCGACCACCAGGGAAGGCCCAGGGCGTGTGGGATACACACAGTCCACACGCCCGATGCATGTAAACACACACACAGCGCCAAGCACACACGCAACAGCACAGAGGCAGCAGAGGGGCTCCGTCATGGGGGGCGACGAGACAGGATGGGGTTTTGAGAAGTAGACCATACTACAAACTACCCCATTTCACTAGAGGAAGGAGCTATGGACTATGTCACTTATCATTGGCGCTATCAGATGTAGAAGGGGCCTCTACAACGTAAAGAAACAGAGGAGAGGGGACACACACACAGACAGAAAAGGCTGCAAAGTCTGAATTGAGGATGAGGGGATTGACTGGCTAGGAGATTGGATCAGCAGCCCCCCCCCCTCCAACCTAGACCATGCCGTCACAGTCAGTCACCATGGAAACACTCATCGCAAAAGCACCTAATAGCTTACAATACTGCATCACAGACACCCCCAATGCACTCCCACATAGCATACCCCTGGACCTTCCCACTGGACTACAGACTCAATCTTAACAAAACCACCTACACATGAAGATGCAGTCCCTCAGATAACGAGGCCATTAGCTTAAAGGGATAGTGCGACGTTTTGGCAATTAAGTCACGCAGAGACATACAAATGGTATCCATTAGTTAATCTCTGGGTTAGTAGAAAGAAGGGCTTAGTCGCCACATTGTTGCACTGTCCCTTTAAATGGTACCACAGAGCCTGACATTCTGCCCTTTGGGACGTTTATGCATCGTAGCTGATCAGAAAAAGCTTAGAGGCTGATATAGCATAGACAGCACTGTCTTGGGATGGCTGACAGATCAACTGAGCGGTGACCCAGAGAGACAAACCATCCTTTAACACTGACCACATCAGCCAATGAATCCACAACAACAGCAAATAGCTTACCGGTAGCCCTACTGGAGAAGAGTAAGAAACTTCCCAATCATTTTGTTGGAGGTGGTCCTCTGATTTGGCTTTGATAGGAAAGGGTTTCTCTTAGCCTGGGCAGGGCTCTAGAGTGATTTGGCTCTGATAGAAAAGGGTTTCTCTTAGCCTGGGCAGGGCTCTAGAGTGATTTGGCTCTGATAGAAAAGGGTTTCTCTTAGCCTGGGCAGGGCTCTAGAGTGATTTGGCTTTGATAGAAAAGGGTTTCTCTTAGCCTGGGCAGGGCTCTAGAGTGATTTGGCTCTGATAGAAAAGGGTTTCTCTTAGCCTGGGCAGGGCTCTAGAGTGATTTGGCTCTGATAGAAAAGGGTTTCTCTTAGCCTGGGCAGGGCTCTAGAGTGATTTGGCTCTGATAGAAAAGGGTTTCTCTTAGCCTGGGCAGGGCTCTAGAGTGATTTGGCTCTGATAGAAAAGGGTTTCTCTTAGCCTGGGCAGGGCTCTAGAGTGATTTGGCTCTGATAGAAAAGGGTTTCTCTTAGCCTGGGCAGGGCTCTAGAGTGATTTGGCTCTGATAGAAAAGGGTTTCTCTTAGCCCGGGCAGGGCTCTAGAGTGATTTGGCTTTGATAGAAAAGGATTTCTCTTAGCCTGGGCAGGGCTCTAGAGTGATTTGGCTCTGATAGAGCCTGGGCAGGGCTCTAGAGTGATTTGGCTCTGATAGAAAAGGGTTTCTCTTAGCCTGGGCAGGGCTCTAGAGTGATTTGGCTCTGATAGAAAAGGGTTTCTCTTAGCCTGGGCAGGGCTCTAGAGTGATTTGGCTCTGATAGAAAAGGGTTTCTCTTAGCCTGGGCAGGGCTCTAGAGTGATTTGGCTCTGATAGAAAAGGGTTTCTCTTAGCCTGGGCAGGGCTCTAGAGTGATTTGGCTTTGATAGAAAAGGGTTTCTCTTAGCCTGGGCAGGGCTCTAGAGTGATTTGGCTCTGATAGAAAAGGGTTTCTCTTAGCCTGGGCAGGGCTGTAGAGTGATTTGGCTTTGATAGAAAAGGGTTTCTCTTAGCCTGGGCAGGGCTCTAGAGTGATTTGGCTTTGATAGAAAAGGGTTTCTCTTAGCCTGGGCAGGGCTCTAGAGTGATTTGGCTCTGATAGAAAAGGGTTTCTCTTAGCCTGGGCAGGGCTCTAGAGTGATTTGGCTCTGATAGAAAAGGGTTTCTCTTAGCCTGGGCAGGGCTCTAGAGTGATTTGGCTCTGATAGAAAAGGGTTTCTCTTAGCCTGGGCAGGGCTCTAGAGTGATTTGGCTCTGATAGAAAAGGGTTTCTCTTAGCCTGGGCAGGGCTCTAGAGTGATTTGGCTCTGATAGAAAAGGGTTTCTCTTAGCCTGGGCAGGGCTCTAGAGTGATTTGGCTCTGATAGAAAAGGTTTCTCTTAGCCTGGGCAGGGCTCTAGAGTGATTTGGCTCTGATAGAGCCTGGGCAGGGCTCTAGAGTGATTTGGCTCTGATAGAAAAGGGTTTCTCTTAGCCTGGGCAGGGCTCTAGAGTGATTTGGCTCTGATAGAAAAGGGTTTCTCTTAGCCTGGGCAGGGCTCTAGAGTGATTTGGCTTTGATAGAAAAGGGTTTCTCTTAGCCTGGGCAGGGCTCTAGAGTGATTTGGCTCTGATAGAGCCTGGGCAGGGCTCTAGAGTGATTTGGCTCTGATAGAAAAGGGTTTCTCTTAGCCTGGGCAGGGCTCTAGAGTGATTTGGCTCTGATAGAAAAGGGTTTCTCTTAGCCTGGGCAGGGCTCTAGAGTGATTTGGCTCTGATAGAAAAGGGTTTCTCTTAGCCTGGGCAGGGCTCTAGAGTGATTTGGCTCTGATAGAAAAGGGTTTCTCTTAGCCTGGGCAGGGCTCTAGAGTGATTTGGCTCTGATAGAAAAGGGTTTCTCTTAGCCTGGGCAGGGCTCTAGAGTGATTTGGCTCTGATAGAAAAGGGTTTCTCTTAGCCTGGGCAGGGCTCTAGAGTGATTTGGCTTTGATAGAAAAGGGTTTCTCTTAGCCTGGGCAGGGCTCTAGAGTGATTTGGCTTTGATAGAAAAGGGTTTCTCTTAGCCTGGGCAGGGCTCTAGAGTGATTTGGCTCTGATAGAAAAGGGTTTCTCTTAGCCTGGGCAGGGCTCTAGAGTGATTTGGCTCCGATAGAGCATGGGCAGGGCTCTAGAGTGATTTGGCTCTGATAGAAAAGGGTTTCTCTTAGCCTGGGCAGGGCTCTAGAGTGATTTGGCTCTGATAGAAAAGGGTTTCTCTTAGCCTGGGCAGGGCTCTAGAGTGATTTGGCTCTGATAGAAAAGGGTTTCTCTTAGCCTGGGCAGGGCTCTAGAGTGATTTGGCTTTGATAGAAAAGGGTTTCTCTTAGCCTGGGCAGGGCTCTAGAGTGATTTGGCTCTGATAGAGCCTGGGCAGGGCTCTAGAGTGATTTGGCTCTGATAGAAAAGGGTTTCTCTTAGCCTGGGCAAGGCTCTAGAGTGATTTGGCTTTGATAGAAAAGGGTTTCTCTTAGCCTGGGCAGGACTCTAGAGTGATTTGGCTCTGATAGAGCCTGGGCAGGACTCTAGAGTGATTTGGCTCTGATAGAGCCTGGGCAGGGCTCTAGAGTGATTTGGCTCTGATAGAAAAGGGTTTCTCTTAGCCTGGGCAGGGCTCTAGAGTGATTTGGCTCTGATAGAAAAGGGTTTCTCTTAGCCTGGGCAGGGCTCTAGAGTGATTTGGCTCTGATAGAAAAGGGTTTCTCTTAGCCTGGGCAGGGCTCTAGAGTGATTTGGCTTTGATAGAAAAGGGTTTCTCTTAGCTTGGGCAGGGCTCTAGAGTGATTTGGCTCTGATAGAGCCTGGGCAGGGCTCTAGAGTGATTTGGCTCTGATAGAAAAGGGTTTCTCTTAGCCTGGGCAGGGCTCTAGAGTGATTTGGCTCTGATAGAAAAGGGTTTCTCTTAGCCTGGGCAAGGCTCTAGAGTGATTTGGCTCTGATAGAAAAGGGTTTCTCTTAGCCTGGGCAGGGCTCTAGAGTGATTTGGCTTTGATAGAAAAGGATTTCTCTTAGCCTGGGCAGGGCTCTAGAGTGATTTGGCTCTGATAGAGCCTGGGCAGGGCTCTAGAGTGATTTGGCTCTGATAGAAAAGGGTTTCTCTTAGCCTGGGCAGGGCTCTAGAGTGATTTGGCTCTGATAGAAAAGGGTTTCTCTTAGCCTGGGCAGGGCTCTAGAGTGATTTGGCTTTGATAGAAAAGGGTTTCTCTTAGCCTGGGCAGGGCTCTAGAGTGATTTGGCTCTGATAGAAAAGGGTTTCTCTTAGCCTGGGCAGGGCTCTAGAGTGATTTGGCTCTGATAGAAAAGGGTTTCTCTTAGCCTGGGCAGGGCTCTAGAGTGATTTGGCTTTGATAGAAAAGGTTTCTCTTAGCCTGGGCAGGGCTCTAGAGTGATTTGGCTCTGATAGAGCCTGGGCAGGGCTCTAGAGTGATTTGGCTCTGATAGAAAAGGGTTTCTCTTAGCCTGGGCAAGGCTCTAGAGTGATTTGGCTTTGATAGAAAAGGGTTTCTCTTAGCCTGGGCAGGACTCTAGAGTGATTTGGCTCTGATAGAAAAGGTGATTTGGCTCTGATAGAGCCTGGGCAGGGCTCTAGAGTGATTTGGCTCTGATAGAAAAGGGTTTCTCTTAGCCTGGGCAGGGCTCTAGAGTGATTTGGCTCTGATAGAAAAGGGTTTCTCTTAGCCTGGGCAGGGCTCTAGAGTGATTTGGCTTTGATAGAAAAAGGTTTCTCTTAGCCTGGGCAGGGCTCTAGAGTGCGACCATGTTACTTGTATATGCGACCTGGAATGTGAATTTAGGAGCAGCAGTGCGCCTAGAAAAATGAAGGATTCTAGCCTTCTCACCTCAAATATTTAGCATTGTGCTCCTAAATGTCTTTGTGTGTGCCTACATTTTTCAACTTAGGCGAACACGTGCTCATTGTTAAAAACGTCAGTGTAGAGCCCTGCTGGGTGCCTGATTGACATTCCACAATTCTTGCCAAACACCCTGGCTAAGATTCTCTCCCTCCTACAGGTTTCAAGTCTCTCTCAGGTCACTGGAGCTCAGTAGTTTGTCTGACAGACACCACTATACATGCCTCTAGGCTTTTCCCCCACAGTTCTTTGCTTCCCCTGTAAAAGGTTCTGTTAACAGAGTAGAGGGGCAGAGACAGGACTGGAAAGGGAGGTTCAATGTCACTATAGATGAGTTGTATTATTGAAATGTTATGTGGGTGCCCTGGGGGAAGGGTTCACAAGGAGATACGTGTAGATAGAGGGACTGCATATTCCATACAATTGGGATATCTCTGTTTCCTGACATTTCTGGATCCTGTTTTACCCATGGTTTTAATGAGCTTTTGAATTTCCTTGTTTTGAATTTGGTATCAAGTTAAAAAATATATATTTTGACACACTCCGGTTATTGAGCTAGCGTCCTGTAAATGTGTAGCGTATCAAATCCCCAGCATTATCACGGGACAAATACAAATACCCACAACGGACCCCTAGGAACATTCAATCGTGACATTGTGAATATATTCTAAAATACCATTATCTGTGTATGTTTTGTTGTGCATTGTCATACATGTCTGTGTTTGACAAGAAAGTAGGATTGGGTATAACAGGAGCCTAGTGAGAGAGGGTCACAGGCACAAACCAGTTGTTCGGTTTAAAAACCATCAAAACCATCGTCAACATCACACTTTTTTTCAAAATGGAGGTGAAGAGGAGAGGGTGGAAGGAACGGAGGGAAAAAGAAAAGGGAGAGTCAATAAAGAGGGGATGAGACAAACAGATGGCAAAAAGCAAGAACTGAACAGAAACTTAGGGACTAATCCAACGGAACAGGGGGAGTAAAGCAACAATGAGAGAAACCAAGTATAGATGAGATACCATTGGTGCTGAAGATGATATGCTGCTGTCTTTGGTGCTGCTGGTACTGCTCACTACACTGTTTTTACTGTTGTTTGTCTGCGGCTGGGGCAAAAAAAACAACAACACAAAATGACTTCTACAGAGTATACTGTATGTATATATGTAGGCAGACCCATGGGACTGTTCAGCCCCAGTCTACGAGGCTGAGGTGCAGGTCGGTGAGTGTGTGTCATGGAAGAGATATTTTCTTCAGGCTACAGTAAACAATGTTGTCTGCAGAGACTTACGCCTGCAGTGCGCCTGCCAATGTGTCCGGATGGTGTTTTTCCAGGGACAATTGTTGTCTGTACAGTGTGCACTACGCACTTGCTTTAATTCAGCAGCAGTGTTTTCCCTTTGATACATAAAATGACTGCCTCTTTTGAAAGTCAAAAGGAATTTGTAGGTGCAGAAAGACGCGCTCTGAAGACATTGACACTTCTGTGCGAGCAAATTAACATTCTTGACACGCTAAATTAATTTAGCGATTTTCTTTAATTTCGGAAATACCTGTGTGGAGGTCTCCAATTGGGTGTTTAAAGTAGTTTTGAGTCTGTGTCTACCTCTTGAGTGTGATTTCTCTTGTTGCATTACAGTCTACAATCTTTGCCGATATTGCACACGGTAGTAACATTTCTAAATACACAGGAATATCGAACACATTGTAAAAATCTCTTAACGACTTTGAGAGTAGAAGCAGACAGGACCCAGCACTTCAATCTCAACATTGATTGGTACCTGCTAGGGTAAAGAAACCACTGTCCCCGGGGACAGCATGGAACACAGTCTGCACCACCTTGTGGAATCAGATCAGAACAAGCACTTAACATCTATGGACCACAAAGAGTCAACCCAGACAGCCAATATCAGATGGCTACAGAATCTGGTTAAGGAATGAAGTGACTAGCGGTGCCTAGTTGTCTGAGTCTGCGCATGCAGTGAAAGGCCTTGATGAGAAGGTTGTTGTTTCTCCCAAAAGGTTTAGGCATGTATGTATCTGGAGGATTTCCTGAGTAAGACAATGAAAAGTAAGTTGCATGGAGAAGAAAGCCTCTCGCCAACAACCCCACAGCCTGACTGTTGTGTCAATAAAGAGCACTAGGCCCTAGAATATCTTCAAGGCAAATAAGAATGCAACTAAAATCGCAACTGTCCCTTTAACAGAGAGTCTTTACAGATGAATTCATGAGAGGTGTTGAAAAGTAGGATCTGTCAATAAAAGGTTAAGAGCAATATGCTGTTGAGGTTTCAGCTGGTACCGGAGTACTTTACTGGTGATAAAATGTCCCAGATAGAGTAGCCTTTTGACACCGTCTCTGACGTGCTCACACCGATACTGAACAAGGCCCAGCTCAATTCTCACCTTCCCCAGAAACTGAACCTACAGTACATGCGTCAGACATTAGTCCGGTGCTACCACTCCTCTCCTTCTCTTATAACAGAAACTACCGGCTAAATAATCACAACTACCCATGAAAGGGGATGAGATGGTTGTGATGGTGGGCACATTTGATTGTAGTATTATTGTTCTAAGCAATATGGACATTCTTATGGTTTTAATGGACCCACAATAGGTTCGAAGAGAGCATGTTAAACACTCATTCAAGCAAAGCTTCCGTGTCTAGTTGAGCCGTTCCATCTCTGGGGTAGAGAACCTGACTCTGATAAGACTATAATACTGTGTAGCCTACTGTATATTTCTAACATCGGAATCTTTACATCAAAGAGAACACGAGCTGTCGTCGTTAAGACGGTGTCATCTCTTAAAGCTAGAATCCTTAATTGCTACATCCATTTTTTAAACTTAGAAATTAATTATATTTACCCATTGATTCTTGAAGAATATAACTATATATAACTAATATAACTATAATATATGCATCATATATGATGCATAACTTTATGCATCATGAGCTTAATTTAACTGTCGTACCTCAACAGAACCCAAAATATAAGCTATTTTACTCCAATGTTTGTAAACAATGTCAATGTAAACAAACACCGTATAGCCTAATTGTTATTGTTTTAATTAAGAATTCTACCTTTAAATTATAAATAGTAGTATTTACGCTACACTACACTATATCAATGTTATAAATATAATTTAGACTAGCTTTAAATACAATTTCTTGATTCATTTTCCTGGTAGACTCACAGATTCCCATTTCAATTCAATATAATATACCTTTTACAATTGGACTGAAAAACAACAGCTACTCTACATAGCAGATCTTTTAATGGAGTGTGTATGGTGTTGTGGGGAGTGTGCAGTGGTGGTAAGCATGGGGCTTGAGATAGTGCTGGGGTGGGTGAGGTGGTGCAGGATGGCCAGAGAAGAGGGGTCCAGGCTGTGGGATGAATCCTTACAGTGGGCCCCAATGAGGCTCTATGGCTACACAGGCAGCCCAATTCTGCTATTTTTTCCACTCACTGGTATTCTGACCAATCACATCAGATCTTTTCACATAAGATATTTTTCAGTGCTGATCTGATTGGTCAAAAGACCAATTAGTAAAACATGATCAAAATTCGGCTGCCTGTGTAAATGTAAGACATGTGAGGTACACTACAAAAGTATGTGGACACCTGCTCGTCGAACATCTCATTTCAAAATCATGGGCATTAATATGGAGTTGGTCCCCCCCCCTTTGTTGCAATAACAGCCTCCACTCTTCTGGAAAGGCTTTCCACTAGATGTTGGAGCATTGCTGCGGGGACTTGCTTCCATTCAGCCACAAGAGCATTAGTGAGGTCGGGCACTGATGTTGGGCAATTAGGACTGGCTCGCAGTCAGCGTTCCAATTCATTCCTAAGGTCTTCGATGGGGTTGAGGTCAGGGCTCTGTGCAGGCCAGTCAAGTTCTTGCACACCGATCTCAACAAACCATTTCTGTATGGACCTCGCTTTGTGCACGGGATCATTGTCATGCTGAAACAGGAAAGGGCCTTCCCCAAACTGTTGCCACAAAATTGGAAGCACAGAATCGTCTAGAATGTCATTATATGCTGTAGCGTTAAGATTTCCCTTCATTGGAACTAAGGGGCCTAGCCCTAACCATGAAAAACAGCCCCAGGCCATTATTCCTCCTCCACCAAACTTTACAGTTGGCACTATGCACTGGGGCAGGTAATGTTCTCTTGGCATCCGACAAACCCAGATTCGTCCGTCAGACGGCCAGATGGTGAAGCATGATTCCTCACTGCTCCAGAGTCTAACAGCGGCGGGCTTTACACCACCCCAGCCGACGCTTGGCATTGTACATTGTTGATCTTAGGCTTGTGTATGGCTGCTCGGCCATGGAAACCTATTTCATGAAGCTTCTGATGAACAGTTATTGTGCTGACATTGCTTCCCGATGCAGTTTTGAACTTGGTAGTGAGTTTTGCAACTGAGGACAGACGATTTTTACGCGCTTAAGCACTTGGTGCTCCCGTTCCGTGAGCGTGTGTGGCCTACCACTTCACGGGTGAGACGTCGTTGCTCCTAGATGTTTCCACTTCACAACAACAGCACTTACTGTTGACCGGGGCAGCTATAGCAGGGCTGAAATTTGATGAACTGACTTGTTGGAAAGTCACTGAGCTCTTCAGTGAGGACATTCTACTGCCAATGTCTGTCTATGTAGATTACAAGGCTGTGTTATCTATTTTATACACCTGTCAGCAACGGGTGTGGCTGAATCCACTCATTTGAAGGGGTGTCCACATACTTCTGTATATTTAGTGTAGGTACTGTAGGTGACTGCACATGCAAGCACTCCACATCTCTTATGCCCCATCCTTACTCAATTCCGGCCTCAAGGTCTGCAGTACTGGTGGTTTCTATCATTTCCCTCTAATCACGGAGTAATTCAGACCTGGGACACCAGGTGATTGGAATCTCTGGTCAATCAGTAACACTGGTCAATCAACTGCCAGGGAGTAAATAGAGCCAGCAGTAATGCGGATTTGACTACCCCTATCCTGTTGGTCACTACAGAGAGGCTGGGATTGGATGACCATTTCAGAGTGTTCTTTACCCTGTGACATTCTCTGTCCTGTGACATTCCCCAAAAGATGTATCGGTCACTACTGGGTTGTTGCTGCTAAATATGATTTTGTAGGCAACCAAGACAGAAAAAATAAAAGTGGGAAAAAAAGAGAAAGTTTCTCTTAAAGGGGAAAAAAACATGAGGGTTCAATAAATCCTCCAAAACTTGAAAAATAAAGAAACAGAAAATATAGATATTTACAATGGCACAAATGCACCCTATTCCTGTTGCTAGGCCAAGTCTGCTGCCATGGGATACACTACCATTGCCATGGTAATCAGTGTGTCTCTGGGAAAGTGGAATGGGGGGGTCACTTGTGTGTCTCTCTCCTATACAGACAAATGTTCTCTCTCCTACACAGACAAATGATCTCTCTCCTATACAGACAAATGTTCTCTCTCCAATACAGACAAATGTTCCATAGGCTTTTTCCTGCATAAAAAAAAATAATAATAAAAAAATCACTGACCTCTATCTATGCTATTTACTTTCTGCTACAGTTCTTTTTTCCCGGCTCTTTGGAGGGTTGTGAGGGAGAGACCTTGGCTATGGTTTTGGGGTTTGAGTTTCTGGCTTGATACTGACCTACAGCTTCTTTCTGGGCAACCCTGGAGCTGTGAGCCAATGTGAGGGATGAAGGGCCTACTCTGGGAGGGGAGACAGTAGGCTAGTGAATCCATAGACAGGTAGGCTTGGCCTGGCTGCTGGGGAGAGCATTGAGGGGAAATGCAGATGCAGGAACGGGCTGGTGTGTGTTTTTTTGCGTGTGCGCATTTGTTTGCGTGTCTGTTTGCGCATGTATGCGTGTGTTAGCCCATGTACTGTAGATACTGGTTCTGTGGAAGGGAAATGGTTATGGTGGTGGGAATGCTGGAGATGTTGGATGGAGTTGAGAGAGCCAATGGAATTCCAACAAGACAAACTGCCACAGACCCTCGAGCATCTCAACCGAGAGAGAAAGAGAGAGAGGGAACAAAAGAGAGAAGGAGATAGAGAAAGACAAAGCAGATCTCACCATCAAACAAACACTGGAGCTGGACTTCCTTTTCTGAACAGATTGCAACAGAGAGGGGAAAAACAGGGCATCATAGGGAAAAATGAACCAATAAAAATAGAGGGGAAAAAAATGAAGCTGCCAGTTAGATCCCACAGAGAAAAACACATCCACAGGAGCTTGAAGAAGGACAAACGGGAAACATAGAGGGAGTTGCTTTCCACCAATAAAATAAAATGACATAGCTGTAAAGCAATATGGATCCGTTAAGTCATATTCAACAAATTCATGATCATGACCAATGATATCATGCCACAGATTACAAACACCTGCGTGTGTCCAATGGAAACCTATATATACTTGTGACCTGCAGTGTTTGACATGACACCCTGATGAAGACGGCTTAGCTCTCGAAACGTTGGTAAATAAATGATTGCGTCGGAGCTACTAGAATGTGCAGCTTTTCTTTTTAACGTTAAGGCGGGTTGTGTTGCTTTAGACCTGGTTATTGTTTGGCCTTTGTCGATCATGGCACTTCACTGCATGCACTGACTCCGTGTTGAAAACCAATGATCTTTCAGCATGCGGATCACTCGGATCACTTAGGATCAGAGGAGAGGTTTTGCTGGTGAAAAAAAATTGTCCTACTTGTCTTTCTGTGCTAGCTGTCTGCACACACAAAGATACACACTCACACACATCCAAACTGAAAATCATAACTTTACTTATCAATTACTATGGGTGTAGATTATATACCATTTACACAATCTGGACAGCTGATATGGACAGTGAAGTAATATTTATCTATAATAACCTTTATCTATAATAACCTATAATACCGTTCCCCCCCAGCAAGCGATATTTCAACTGCCTGTCATTTTATAAACATTACAGACACTGAGTTGTGAGACGTCTTAAGAAGTAAGACGTCTTGGGGAAGGGGAGACCAAAACGTCTCTCCATTCCCACGGCATACACTGGAAATCTGTCTCCTAATGCCAACGCACTTCTCAGGAAAATAGAGATATAGCAAGAGCAGAAGAGAGAGAGCTCAAAAGACAGAAGAAGAGAAAAAGAGACGAGGCACAGAGCTTCCATACAGCTCAAAACCCTTACCTTCACTCCACCATCCGACTTCTTGTTGAGTAAACTTTTGCATGCTGAAACAGAAGAGGGAGAGGGACAGACATTAGGACGTGACAACTAATCTAGAACAAACCACGCCCATCGTCAATCAACCAGGAGCCATAGTACTGTCGGAGGAAAATAGAGGACAGTGATGTCACAAGCCTCTGTGGTCACTGAGGTGAAGACCTGCTCAGTAGAAGACCTGCTCAGTAGTCATCTGACGCTTGGACATTGAAGACTGTAGGGAGCAGGGTACCTGTATGTACAGTGAGAGCAGGGTGGTACAACAGTACCGTTTCCTTTTCAGCATGCCTCACAGACATATGATCACATATCACATACATGCTCTCGACGCCACACACACTGTACATACATTGCAGTACATTGCAAACGCTCACGTAGAAATAGAAAAACGACAGAGAGTGAGACATATAAACACGCAGAGAGACACAGAGACGGAGAAAAATAGACACACAAACACATATATGTGATAACCTTCAATCAGGTCTCACAGATCCTCAAAGTCCCTTACCTTCCATTGAAAAATGTAGGAAGGAGGGCAAGGGGAAAAAAGGGCAAGATGTTTGTTTTTTAAAGGTCAGTAAGCTTCATATATCGTGACAACAGGCACAAATTGGACTCGGGCTCGTTCGCAGGTGGTTCATGCGATGGTGGTTGGTGGGTCATATCAAAAGCTTGGCATGCATTATCCACAGCAAACTACAGCTCCCAGGGTGCAGCTCAGCTCCTAGAGTGCAGCCCAGCTAAAGGGTGCATCGTAGGGGAAAAAAGGGAGACACCCTGCCTGCCAGGCATCTAAAGCCTAGACTGTACTGCGGTTGTAAGCCGTAACCAATATATACCAATATATCTTCGTTCAACTGCTGCAATTAAAACAATTGAATTTAATCTATCATCCAGGTGGGAGAAACAAGACAACAAACAGCAACAGAAAGGGCCAAGGGGTCGTGTCCAAGTGTTACTCAAAGCTTCTGTGGGCGTGACCCATCACCAACCAACTCAAGCTGCCAGTGACATAGTGCTGTTCTTTCACCATAGGAAGGTTCACGACGGGAAGAAATCAAACGGAGCAAGCAACACCGAAAGAGATAAAACGAGAAAGAAATCAGAACCACCCAGGTGCATCTGGTAACCCATGCAGGCTTGCAGAGGCACAGATACATGCTGGTTGGAGGTGCCAGTCCATGCAGGCGAATGCAATGAGGCTGTGGGGTATTGGCATCAACTGGGAATTGATTAAGATCTGCAATTGGACTGATTTGCGGAGGGAAAGTAGGGTGTGGGTGTTTGATTGTTATTTTGTTTTTAGAGCTAAGACTGCCCAAACGTTCGTTGACAAAGATTTATTTCGAGGAAAGAAAGAGAGACATGCACACACTAGGTAGGTAGACTGGCACACATATTGTGCATGCACACACACACACACAGTCCTATTGTATCAGCGCTGTGACTTAGTGTGCATTAATAACCTAAGCTAAATCAGGTTAATGTTAAAGGTGTGAAATATGTCTGAATATAGACAAAATAAGGCCATTGTCACCTGACAAATGTAATTATTATGGAAAGGAGAATTCTGTCTGCTATCACACAGCCTCAGACAGCTCTAAATATAGCAGACTAACCAACATCATCATTAAGTTTGTAGACGACACGACAGTGGTAGGCCTGATCGACGACGACAATGAGACAGAGACCTGGCAGTGTGGTGCCAGGACAACAACCTCTCTCCTAATGTCAGCATGACAAAGGAGCTGATCATGGACTACAGGGAAAGGACGGCTGAGCACGCCCCCATTCACATCGACGGGGCCGAAATGGAGTAAATCACTGGGGCCGAGCTTCCTGCCATCCAGGACCTCTATACCAGGCGGTGTAATTGTCAAAGACTCCAGCCACCCAAGTCATAAACTGTTCTCTCTGCTACCAGACGGCAAGCATTACTGATGCACCAAGTCTGGAACCAAGATGAGCCTGAATAGCTTCTACCCTCAGGCAATAAGACTGCTAAATAGCTAGTTAAACAGTTAACTAAATAGCTACCCGGACTATCTGCATAGAACCTTTTTGACTCATCACATACGCTGCTGTTACTGTTTATTATCTGTCCCTTTATTCCTAGTTATATTTACATATCTACCTCAATTACCTCGTACCCCTGTACATCCACTCTGTACTGGTACCCAGTGTATATGGCCAAGTTATCGTTACTCGTTGTGTATCTATTATTACGTGTTTTACTTTTCTATTATTTCTCTATTTTCTTTCTCTGCATTGTTGGGAAGGACCCGTAAGTAAGCATTTCACTGTTAGTCCATACCTGTTGTTTACGAAGCATGTGACAAATACAATTTGATTTGATTTGACTCCCTACCTACGTGAGAGAGGGCGCGTGTGACAATGAGAACTATGTCTGTCATCTTCAATTCTCATTTCTTTAGAACATCACACAATGTTAATGCATTGTCAAGGGCTAAAATAGAACTCCTTTCTATTTCTGACGCAGTCCTGCCTCTCCCATCTCCTCATTGGTTTATAGAAGCAGGTACCCACGTGCAATCTCCTCATTGATTATACCCACGTGGGTGATTGAAAGATGAACTGTGTTGCTGGTTGTCATGGTAATACTGTGAAAGTTTAGATGCCAATCACCATATAAGTTCAAAGATGAAAAAGGAGAGATGACTAGAAACGATTCGGTTGACTGTTTTATGTGTGGATTATTTGTCGGAGTAGAGGACCTTGTACATTTCAGGTAAAATAACAACCTAATGTTTATATCCCAGGACCAATTAGCTGGCAACAGCAAGCTAGCTAAATAGGACAAATTTGCTAGCAAGTGCAAGCTAACTAGATAAATTGCCATAAATGTTTAATGCTTTTCGACCAGTCCCCAAATTAATGTAATTGGTTCAGAGTTTGTTTTGATATTTTAACCTGTGTGTCGTGATCGCGTTTGGTGTGAGGGGACAAAATAAATGTATGCACGATGGCGCACGCGCGCAGCCAGTTTGGGTTCCGTGTAAGCCTTAGGGAGGGCCAGCCTTGGTCCAGAGTCCTGGATCACTCAGAGGGTTCTGTCCCTTCCTGGCCGGTTCCCCTCTTTCCACTGGGATTCTCTGCCTCTAACCCTATTACAGGGGCTGAGTCACTGGCTTACTGGTGCTCTTTCATGCCATCCCTAGGAGGGGTGCGTCACTTGAGTGGGTTGAGTCACTGATGTGATCTTCCTGTCTGGGTTGGCGCCCCCCTTGGGTTGTGCCGTGGCGGAGATCTTTGTGGGCTATACTCGGCCTTGTCTCAGGATGGTAAGTCGGTGGTTGAAGATATCCCTCTAGTGGAGTAGGGGCTGTGCTTTGGCAAAGTGGCTGGGGTTATATCCTTCCTGTTTGGCCCTGTCCGGGGGTATCATCGGATGGGGCCACAGTGTCTCCTGACCCCTCCTGTCTCAGCCTCCAGTATTTATGCTGCAGTAGTTTATGTGTCGTAGGGGCTAGGGTCTTTTTGTTATATCTGGAGTACTTCTCCTGTCTTATCTGGTGTCCTGTGTGAATTTAAGTATGCTCTCTCTAATTCGTTCTTTCTTTCTCTCTCTCTCTCTCTCTCTCTCTTTCTCTCTCTCTCTCTCGGAGGACCTGAGCCATGGGACCATGCCTCAGGACTACCTGGCATGATGACTCCTTGCTGTCCTCAGTCCACCTGGCCGTGCTGCAGCTCCAGTTTCAACTGTTCTGCCTGCGGCTATGGCATCCTGACCTGTTCACCGGATGTGCTACCTGTCCCAGACCTATTATTTGACCATGCTGGTCATTTATGAACATTTGAACATCTTGGCCATGTTCTGTTATAATCTCCACCCTGCACAGCCAGAAGAGGACTGGCCACCCCTCATAGCCTGGTTCCTCTCTAGGTTTCTTCCTAGGTTTTGGCCTTTCTCTGCAGTTTTTCCTAGCCAATGTGCTTCAACACCTGTATTGCTTGCTGTTTGGGGTTTTAGGCTGGGTTGGGTGTGTGTGTATGTGTCTGTGGGATGTCTTGTTAGGAGGATGGCCACTCTAGAGCTGTAGAGTATGTGCCAGTGCGCAGGTAAGTGAGGGGTGTGGGGGGAACCAAGGGTCAGTGGCGGGCACTCCAGGCTACATGCTAACAAACCAGGGGGCAGTGTTGGCACAGTGCCAGGCTACTGCGGCTCCCCTGCCCTCACTAACATACCTTCTGAAGCAAGAGCAGCTGTGCTGGTGGTGGCCGCAGGGCTGGTGTGCTGTCGGCCCACTATTGGACAGAGAGGCATTCAGTTGGGAGGGACCAACCAGGCAAGAGGCGTGGCCTCTCTAGAGCACAGTGTCACTTACTTCTTTAAGCGCCCCCCCCCCCCGTTCACACCACTCACCCACCTTTTTCATCTCATAGATGATGTGAGGAGGGCGGGCAGATACATCCATGGTCTACAAGCTGTATATCCTACCGATACTTACCCCAGTGTGCACAATCGATGTTAACAAAAAAAACTTCAATGGCCTATCATTGATCACAAACGACTATAACAAAAGATTGCCACAAAAAAACACTGAGATCAACAAGTGACAGTTATGCAGTGTTATGAAGCAACATTGTACACACAACACCACTTTCTTACGAGCAGAGAGCTCTATGTCAAATGTCTGTCCTCCACGATAGTGCTTTATAGAGTGGCCTTCGGACGAGGCTGAGATAAGCTCTTTACGTACTGCTGGGATTTGAAATTATAGTCTGAAATGTCTCAATGAGCCAGGAAACGTGGGCCATAGAACTTAGTATCCCAGTATTCCTTGGCACGCAGGTGGGTTGTGGATGTATACAAGGACAAACATCTGCACTCTACAATGCTCCTTATTATAAATGTCACTATCTTATTTATAAAGTCGATATAACAACAAAAAGCTCAATGAATCTACTTAGGGAAGTGGTTGAGAGAGCGTTCAAGGCAGTTTCCTCTCCAAGGGAAATTCAATCCGAGGTAAGGACACTAAACCTCTGAACACACAGAATGTATTATTGCCTATCTTTGGATTACTTTGACGGACTAGAACGCAGAAGAACACTAATGCCATTCTAAATGTGAAGACCCAGATGCCCCCCTCACCTGAGAAGTTTCTGGTCACCAGCATGGTGGTGAGGATGGCTCCCTGGAGAAGACAGGATACAGAGGTAGAACAGGGGATAATATACAATCTCTCAAACACAACCGATTGGATATATGTGTGTGCACCTAAGTGAGTGTCCGTGTCTGTACACACTCACCTTGAGTTTTCTCCTGGCGTTGAACTTGCGCAGGCACTCCACAGTCTCTTGGCGGTGCATCATGGAAGCCACTGTGGAACGTTGCTGGTCAGGGGGAAGAGGAGCAGAGAAGAGGTGGAAAGCAGAGAAGTAACAACAAATCAATGATTACGCCATCACAGCACCAGTTATGGAGGTAAAGTGGGGCCAACTTTACCATAAATGTAATAGCGTGTGAGTGATAGCCTGGTGATGGGGTGACTTACGCAGATCCATGGGTGCTTGAGAGCCTGGTCAGCAGTGATCCTCTTGGCAGGGTTGATGGTCAACATCTGGTTGATCAGGTTCTTGGCTTCGGGGGTCACTGTGTCCCACTCTGGGGAGGGGAACTGGGAGGGAGGGAGCGAGGGGAGGGGGGGTGAGAGAGAGAGAAAGAGGAGGATAAATCATTAGAGATGCACATTAAGTAAATACGGTACAATGACAAATACACAGATAAACATACGGTGAGCTCCAAAAGTATTGGGACAGTGACATGCTTTGTTGTTTTGGCTCTGTACTGTACAGTACTCTGTACTGTATTAATGTAGTCCAAAGTGAAGTATGTGGTTGCTACCATGATTACAGATAATCCTGAATGAATCGTGAATAATGATGAGTAAGAAAGTTACAGAGGCATAAATATCATACTCCAAAAACATGCTAACCTCCCCTGTTATTGTAATGGTGAGAGGTTAGCATGTCTTGGGGGTATGATATAAAATGCTAACCTCCCCTGTTATAGTAATGGTGAGAGGTTAGCATGTCTTGGGGGTATGATATAAAATGCTAACCTCCCCTGTTATAGTAATGGTGAGAGGTTAGCATGTCTTGGGGGTATGATATAAAATGCTAACCTCCCCTGTTATAGTAATGGTGAGAGGTTAGCATGTCTTGGGGGTATGATATAAAATGCTAACCTCCCCTGTTATAGTAATGGTGAGAGGTTAGCATGTCTTGGGGTATGATATAAAATGCTAACCTCCCTGTTATAGTAATGGTGAGAGGTTAGCATGTCTTGGGGGTATGATATAAAATGCTAACCTCCCCTGTTATAGTAATGGTGAGAGGTTAGCATGTCTTGGGGGTATGATATAAAATGCTAACTTCCCCTGTTATAGTAATGGTGAGAGGTTAGCATGTCTGGGGGGTATGATATAAAATGCTAACCTCCCCTGTTATTGTAATGGTGAGAGGTTAGCATGTCTTGTGTCTTGGGGGTATGATATTTGAGCATTTGTAACTTTCTCATCATTATTCATGATTCATTCAGGACTACCTGTAATCATCATAGCATCCACATTACAGTGCCTTCGGCGAGTATTCAGACCCCTTGACTTTTTCCATATTCTGTTACATTACAGCCTTATTCTAAAATTGATGAAATAAATACAAATCCTCATCAATCTACACAATACCCTATAATGACAAAAAGAGAAAAGGTTTTTAGAATGTTTGCAAATGTATTAAAAATAAAAACTGAAATACCTTATTTACATAAGTATTCAGGCCCTTTGCTATGAGCCGAAATTGAGCTCAGGTGCATCCTGTTTCCATTGATCATTCTTGAGATGTTTCTACAACTTGATAGTCCACCTGTGGTAAATTCAATTGATTGGACATGATTTGCTAAGACATACACCTGTCTATATAATGCCCCACAGTTGACAGTGCATGTCCGAGCAAAAACCAAGCCATGAGGCAAAGGAATTGTCCGTAGAGCTCCGAGGCAAAGGAATTGTCCGTAGAGCTCCGAGACAGGATTGTGTCAAGGCACAGATCTGGGAAAGAGTACCAAAAAATATCTGCAGCATTGAAGGTCCCCAAGAACATAGTGGCCTCCATGAATCTTAAATGGAAGAAGATTGAAACCACCAAGACTCTTCCTAGAGCTGGCCGCCCGGCCAAACTGAGCAATCGGGAGAGAAGTGTGGCGCACAATTGGCCCAGCGTCGTCCGGGTTAGGGGAGGGTTTGGCCCGGGGTAGGCCATCATTGTAAAATAAGAATTTGGTCTTAACTCACTTGCCTAGTTGAATAAAGTTTTTTTTTTAAATATATGTAAAAGGCCTTGGTCAGGGAGGTGACCAAGAACCCCATGGTCACTCTGACAGAGCTCTAGAGTTCCGCTGTGGAGATGGGAGAACCTTCCAGAAGGACAACCATCTCTGCTGCACTCTACCATCAGGCCTTTATGGTAGAGTGGCCAGACGGAAACCATTCCTCAGTAAAAGGCACATGACAGCCCACTTGGAGTTTACCAAAAGGCACCTAAAGGACTCTCAGATCATGAGAAACAAGATTCTCTGGTCTGATGAAACCAGGATTGATCTCTTTGGCCTGAATGCCAAGCATCACGTCTGGAGGAAACCGGCACCATCCCTATGGTGAAGCATGGTGGTCGTAGCATCATGCTGTGGGGATGTTTTTCAGCAGCAGGGACTGGGAGACAAGTCAGGATCGAGGCAAAGATAAACAGAGCAGAGTACTGAAAGATCCTTGATGAAAACCTGCTCTAGAGCACTCAGGACCTCAGACTGGGGCGAAGGTTCACCTTCCAACATGACAACCACCCTAAGCACACAGCCAAGACAATGCAGGAGTGGCTTCGGGACAAGTCTCTGAATGTCCTTGAGTGGCCCAGCCAGAGCCCGGACTTGAACCCAATCGAACATCTCTGGAGACACCTAAAAATAGCTGTGCAGTGACGCTCCCCATCCAACCTGACAGAGCTTGAGAGGATCTGCAGAGAAGAATGGGAGAAACTCGCCAAATACAGGTGTGCCAAGCTTCTAGTGACATTCCCAAGAAGACTCAAGGCTGTAATCACTGCCAAAGGTGCTTCAACAAAGTATTGAGTAAAGGATCTGAATTCTTATGTAAATATGATATTTCAGTTTTTGTTAGCAAACATTTCTAAAAACCTGTTTTTGCTTTGTCATTATGGAGTATTGTGTGTAGATTGATGAGGGGGGAAAAACTACTGAATCAATTTTAGAATAAGGCTGTAATGTAACGAAATGTGGAAAAAGTCAAGGGGTCCACAGCACGAGCCTCTTTGTGATTGAGACTCATTGAATTAGTGAGTACTATGGTAGAGATATTGAGGAGGAGGAGGAGGTAGTGCTGGTCATGGTGGGCCTTTCCGCTTCCCAAACTAATGCCCTGGCTGGTCCTCATAATCACATTGCTTCCGGACTGCAGCTCTCCGTCACACGCAGACACATTATAAAAATACATACACACACATTACAAACACACACACACACACACACATTACAAACAAACATGCACACCAGAAATGGGTACACACGCGCACCCGTGTGTGCACACGTACACACACACACACTGCAATCACACACAGACACACAAACACACACACAGAGAGTACACACATTCTCTCAGGGCGCAAAAAAAATCTGCTCACATTGCAGAGATGCCAAACAACGAAGCCTGCTATCTAATTACGAGGACTTATGAGGAAATATAATTGAACTGAATGGTGCTTTCAGACAGCAAATTAAACTAGATACAAATATAAATAAATTGAATCATAAATTGAAAGTCGGGGCGTACTTGGACATTGCCGCATCGGAAAAGATTGCATCAAATCAATTACTGAAGCCAAAAACAATCCATGTTTATTCAGTTGCATTACACCTCACCCAATCAGATCTGATAAGACAATGGTCTAAGACAATGGTCAAGACATGAGTAGACTGTATGAGTTGAATAAAGTGCTGACCAGAGGTGGCCAACCATCCTCCTGGAGAGCTACTAGCTGTGCAGGATTTTGCTCCAACCCAGTTGTAACACATCTGAGCCTGAATTAGGAGGTAGTTAGTAACTAGCTGGTTAACAGCTACTTGTTAGATGCTACTGCACAGTTGGATATAGGAACACAAGCATTACACCCAAAATACATCTGCTAAATATGTGTATGTGACGGATAAAATGTGATTTGATTTAGTAGAACCAGCTCTCCCAGGCCCTAAACCAAAGGTATACAGAAAGAATACAAAACACAGTCCTGCTGCATGTATACACATCAGAGCATCCCTGTTAGCTTGTATTCCTTTTGAGTTGTATCCTGGGGCTGCCACAGTGCAGTAGAGTCTCCTAGGCCCCTCCCCCTGGGTTAGTAACTGCAGAGGGTCGCTCTGACAGCCTCAATGGGCAGAAAACAGAGCTCTATCGCAGCCAATTAAAAATTAACGAGAGCAAAATCTGGACCGGGACCGTTTGGGTCGTTACGGGGACCTGAAGGGTATGTATGCACTCAGACAGGCACACACTCTCTTTTGAGCTCTTTCCCCTCTCCTCCCATCAGTTTAGTGTTAATGGCCTGAGTGCTGCTAAAAGCTCCTTCAAGCCCAACCCAACATCACTCCGCTGCATCCCAACACCACTCCGCTAGCTCTCCCTCCCTCCATTCCTCCATCCTTCTTCTCTCTTTCCCAAGGCCTCATCCAAACGTACACACCCACGAGCGCAAGCGAACACGTGCATGCAACATACGTGCATGCACACATACACACTGGTCTCTCAGTGAATTCAACATAATATAATCATGCACACACAAATCTGTTCTAATCCCATAGAGGTGAATGGTAAACAGAGAGGGGGGGAGGGGGGCAGATGGTCACTACTCACATCGTAGGCCCCAGCCTTGATCTGCTGATAGAGCTTGTGCTGATCTTCATCCCAGAAGGGAGGGTAGCCCACCAGGAGAATGTACAGGACCACACCTGAACACAGAACACACACGGGGAGGGGGGGGGTTAGTACACACACACACACGCACGCACACATTGAAGGAGGGAGTCACTCACCACAGGCCCAGATATCCACCGGCTTGCCGTAGGGGTCCTTCCTCAAGACCTCTGGAGAGAGGTAGCCTGGAGTGCCTGCAAAACCTACAGCAGCAAATAACATGTCAAAAGGAATTAAACAACAAAGTCTAGGATCTAATGTAAAGACATTGCAAGAGAAGTGTACCAACACAGCGTTCTATCATCCCCATTCAGGAGAGCTCTACTCTGCCCTACAGTGAAACTGAGAGTTTTTTTTTTATTGTCCAGCCAAATTAATTGTAGGTAGATCGTTGGAGATGTGGTGGAGATGTGGAGATCTTATTATGAGGTACTTTTTTATTCATAATGGTCTTGACCTCTGACATGACCTTTGACCCTAGACTGCAGTTACCGCCTTCTTGCTTGTTACACCCACTGGAATACGTTTCCATGACGATTTGTTTTTAATACAATCTCGTGTTAGTATATTTATTGGTATATGGCTGTCAGTGTCATATAGTTTGAGACTTGTATCAGCAAAGAACAATAAATAATACCAAGGTTTACCGTAGACACCGCAGCCCAAAGCTCAGTGAAACCAAGTTAAAAGGCAATAACTGACGTGTGTGATGGAAGTCACTGCCTTTTTCCTTGGTTTCACTTGAACTTTTTGCTCATCCTGCTAACATGAACCCCCATTTTCTCCATAACACAACAGGATATTTGGATATTTGTCCACATGATAAAGCATGTACAGTTGAAGTCGGAGGTTTATGTACACCTTAGCCAAGTACATTTAAACTCAGTTTTTCCTCATTCCTGACATTTAATCCTAGTAAAAAATTCCTTGTCTTAGGATCACCACTTTATTTTAAGAATGTTGAATAATAGTAGAGAAGGATTTATTTCAGATTTTTTTTCTTTCATCACATTCCCAGTGGGTCAGAAGTTTACATACACTCAATTAGTATTTGGTAGCATTGCCTTTGAATTGTTTAACTTTGGTCAAACATTTTGGGTAGCCTTCCACAAGCTTCCCACAATAAGTTGGGTGAATTTTGGCCCATTCCTCCTGACAGAGCTGGTGTAACGGAGTCAGGTTTGTAGGACTCCTTGCTCGCACACGCTTTTTCAGTTCTGCCCAAAAATGTTCTATAGGATTGAGGTCAGGGCTTTGTGATGGCCACTCCAATACCTTGACTTTCTTGTCCTTAAGCCATTTTGCCACAACTTTGGAAGTATGCTTTGGGTCCTTGGAAGACCCATTTGCGACCAAGCTTTAACTTCCTGACTGATGTCTTGAGATGCTGATTCAATATATCCACATCCTTATGATGCCATCTATTTTGTGATAGTGCACCAGTCCCTCCTGCAGCAAAGCACCCCCAAAACATGATGCTGCCACCCCCGTGCTTCACGGTTGGGATGGTGTTCTTCGGCTTGCAAGCCTCCCTCTTTTTCCACCAAACATAATGATGGTCATTATCGCCAAACAGTTCTATTTTTGTTTCATCAGGACATTTCTCCAAAAAGTGCGATCTTTGTCCCCATGTGCGGTTGCAAACTGTAATCTGTCTTTTTAATGGCGGTTTTAAAGCAGTGGCTTCTTCCTTGCTGAGTGGCCTTTCAGGTTATGTCGATATAGGACTCGTTTTACTGTGGATATAGATACTTTTGTACCTGTGTCCTCCAGCATCTTCACACGGTCCTTTGCTGTTGTTCTGGGATTGATTTGCACTTTTTGTACGAAAGTACGTTCATCTCTAGGAGACAGAATGCGTCTCCTTCCTGAGCTGTATGATGGCTGCGTGGTCCCATGGTGTTTATACTTGCGTACTATTGTTTGTACAGATGAACACGGTACCTTCACGCATTTGGAAATTGCTCCCAAGGATGAACCAGACTTGTGGAGGTCTACAATTTCTTTCTGAGTTCTTGGCTGATTTATTTTGATTTACCCATGATGTCAAGCAAAGAGGCATAGAGTTTGAAGGTAGGCCTTGAAATACATACACTGGTACACCTCCAATTGACTCAAATTATGTCAGAAGCTTCTAAAGCCATGACATCATTTTCTGGAATTTTCCAAGCTGTTTAAAGGCACAGTCAACTTAGTGTATGTAATCTTCTGACCCACTGGAATTGTGATACAGTGAATTATAAGTGAAATAATCTGTCTGTAAACAATTGTTGTAAAAATGACTTGTGTCATGCAAAAAGTAGATGTCCTGATTAGATGTCCTTCTTAACAAGAAATTTGTGGAGTGGTTGAAAAACAAGTTTTAATGACTCCAACCTAAGTGTATGTAAACCTCCGACTTCAACTGTATTTAATGTATAAAAAAATGTAAATAACACATTTTTGACCAAATGTGCAGTTACTGCTCTTTTGCTTGGTAGGGCAGTATTAATGAGTAGCATTCTGATCTGACACCAAGGAACCAGCCAGGCTTCCATTCAGAGATGTCCAGTCTGTCCCTGGAGTGGGCACTTTGGCAAGATAAAACCAATTCTGCCAATTTGGAGCTGATTCCTTTACACTGATCTAATAAACATATATTAATGTATGTGGGTACTCAGCGAAGGCCTGCTGGCCCTGGTTTCTCTCTGGGGTCTGGTGGAAGTGACAGGTTCAAACTGCTCTGACTTGAAAGGTAGACACGGGGGGGGCAAATCAAATAGGTCTCCGATTAAAGGTGAGGAGCCCTACTATCAATACTGAACAACTTCTGGCCTCACTACTTTGATGTGCAAATACCAAGTGACATCATGCCAGTCAGTGAGAGATGGAGGGATGATAGGCAGAGAGATGAGCAAATGATAATGCAGAAAGAGGAGAGGGATGAGTGGGAGGAGAAAGGAGGAGGTAAAGAATTGTCATTAGCCCAGAGGACTGCAGTAGTAAGATCAGTGACACTACCATTAAAGCCCAGTGTACTGATCACCCATCTTACCGAACCATGCTTGCTCGTCTCCCTGCACGTCGATGGCCAGCCCAAAGTCAGCCAACTTCACTGCAGCTCCCTTCAGCTTACTGGCCAGGAGCAGGTTTTCTGGCTACAGACCAGAGCAAAACCACAGAGACAGATAAAGAGAATCAATCAATGAGGTGAAACTAATTGAAGAACAAACTCCTTCAAGAGGCTATAATATAAAAGTCACAGACAGAGTTGAGTCATTCAACGGAACTGTGAGGTCCATGTACGCTGACCACAAAACATGACCCATATCTCGCTCAGAAATTCCATGAAAAAAATGTACTGTAGGTGAAAATGAAGACAGGCATGAATCATTAAAAGACATGTGTGTCAGAAGTGGGTGGACATACATGGAGTGTACCACTGGGGGTCAGAGAGGGGTGTGAATGTAATTGGGTATGAGCTTCAATGCGGTGCCGAGTGCCCTTCTTGGGCCTGGCTCAGTTTGATTCATGCTGCGACGGGCGCGTGACACTTTTAATAAGTCTCTCTCTCTCAGGAGAGTGGGATAGAGAGAGAAAGAGAGTGGGAGAGAGACAGAGTGCAATAGAGACCTGGAGAACAGAGAAAGAGGTAAAGGGCAGAGGAGAGAGAAAGAGGGAGTAGGCAGACAGAGGAGAGACAGAAAGACAGAGCGCGAGAGATGACAACCGTCGGGATGAATTAGTCTCTACACTGGCGCTGCAGCAGTGTGACGTCATACAGGTTTCCATGGTAACCCGGCTGCCACCAGCACCTCTCTCCTCCCCTTTTCTCTTCCCTTGTTTACCTTCAGAAATTCAGCCTCTGGAGATGCCATGCAGGCAGCCAGCCCATTGTGATAGTCTCTTTGTGTGTGTTGTGTGTGTGTGTGTGTGTGTGTGTGTGTGTGTGTGTGTGTGTGTGTGTGTGTGTGTGTGTGTGTGTGTGTGTGTTGTGGGGTGTGTGTTTGGTGGTGTTCATCTCTTCCCTCCATGTACACTACCGTTCAAAAGTTTGGGGTCACTTAGAAATGTCCTTGTTTTTGTAAGAAAAGCACATTTTTTGTCCATTAAAATAACATCAAATTGATCAGAAATACAGTGTAGATATTATTCATGTTGTAAATTACTATTGTAGCTGGAAACGGCAGATTTTTTATGGAATATCTACATAGGCATGCAGAGGCCACTTATCAGCAACCATCACTCCTGTGTTCCAATGGCACGTTGTGTTAGCTCATCCAAGTTTATCATTTTAAAAGGCTAATTGATCATTAGGAAACCCTTTTGCAATGAAAACTGTTGGTCTGATTAAAGAAGCAATAAAACTGGCCTTCTTTAGACTAGTTGAGTATCTGGAGCATCAGCATTTGTGGCTTCGATTACAGGCTCAAAATGGCCAGAAACAAAGACTTTCTTCTGTTCCATGCTCATATGGGCAGTGTGCGTCACGGCTGGATAGGCTGTTTCTGCTGTCAAAATGCATAACCAACTGCTTTTGGTTGGTCTTAAATATCCCTACCAGCACAGCCTGAAATTAGCCCTTTGGATCATGTTATTTCCAACCCCTCCCATCTGAGCGCAAGCGTGCTGATGTCTAACAGGTAAATGGCCGAACCTGGCGTGGGGCTGGAAAATGCCAGTGTGCCAGTTTTTACATGATGAAATTGCAAACGTGTGTTTGACACTAATGCTGCCTTTAACGTCAGATGAAAATAGAGCCCTTCGTCTTTATCTATGTCTCTAGTGCAACTGGCCCCCTCTCTTTCTTTAAAATGTCCACAGGACATAGCATAAAACATAGCATGGAGGGCCCGAGGCCTCACTCCATGGTAACAGCAAATATCATACACACAATTGTTTTAATCTCCTTGTGGGGACCAAACAATTGATTCCCATTCAAAATCCTACTTCCCCTAAGCCTTAACCTAACACTAACACTAAACCTAACCCCTAACCCTAATTGCAACCCTAACACTAACCCCTGAGCCTAAAATAGCCTTTTTACTATCCCACAAGGATAGTAAAACCAAAAACACACACACACTTCATTATTTCCCCTTCACTTACTGCTGGTCTCTGCGTTGGAGGGCTCTCAATCTGATGGCAACAGTAGTTACAATGCATTTGAGTTTCATGGAACACCTCCCAGCTGAATGACGGATGGTTTTACTGGCAAATGTACTCAGAATAATGGTGTTGATACAAGATGCAGTTTATAAGAGCTGTACATTCAAGTGGCACTCTGTGATGTTCAACATTCATCTTGTAGACTAGAGCACGTAAACGGCTTGCCCTTGACAAAGGTACGCATGCCTTAATGTCAAGCATGGGTCTGTTTTTCACCTAAACAAAAACAAAATAACTCTTTGAAGTGTGTCCTATTGTTAATACTGGAGTATGGTGATAAGTATCACCAGGCTAGCCAGCTTTATGTCTATTCGCTGTGATGTCACCCTGGCTATAAATAGCAGCCAAATGGTGTTCGTCTGCTTTCGTCAGAGATACAGAGGGAGAGAGAGAGAGATACAGGGAGGGAGGGAGGGAGGGAGGGAGGGAGGGAGGGGAAGAGAGAGAGACAGAGAGACAGAGAGACGGGCTGGGGGATGGTAATCACCTGAAATGCACTGTCTGGCTCAGTGCCTCTACCCACAATTCATCAGCACCAGCCCAGTCACTCTCTCTGACGTCCGAAAAAAAAAAAAAAATTGCTCACGTGTGTGCAATTTTGTGCGAGTTTTCATTGGCTTACGTATACACGCATGTGTGTATGCATATGACCCTGTAAGGTTGCCAGTGGGAGGGCTTTGGGGGTTGGGGGCATGATGACGCACCCCCCCAAACAGGTGTTGCACATTGCCATGGTGATGGATTACTCACCTTGAGGTCCCTGTGCACAATGTCATGCTGGTGCATGTGGTGGACACTCTCCAGGATCTGATTGATACACTGGCTGCAGAGAGAGGAGACACAGAACACAGAACGCACACATCAATGCACAGCAGACACATGACACCCACCACACACTGACAGAGTCAGGGGTAGGAACTAATGGAAACCACTGGTTTATGGATCAGATGAGGTGAGTTTCCCCTTGCTGTTTGAGCACTTTGAGATTCACTAAATGAATCCCATTCATGACTACTGCTGATTCTTAATATTAGAAACACAACTACAGAACTACAACTACAGACTGATCGAGACAGACAGAGGGAGACAGAGAGAGAGAGACAGCGAGAGATAGACTGATCGAGACAGACAGAGGGAGACAGAGAGAGAGACAGCGAGAGATAGACTGATCGAGGGAGCCAGAGGGAGACAGAGAGAGAGACAGCGAGAGATAGACTGATCGAGGGAGCCAGAGGGAGACAGAGAGAGAGACAGCGAGAGATAGACTGATCGAGGCAGACAGAGGGAGACAGAGAGAGAGCCAAGAAAAAAAAAGCGAGAAAGAGCCAGACAGACAGAGAGAGGCTGAAAGAGAGCAAATAGGGAGACTGAGAAAGACAGAGGGATGCTGAGAAAGACAGAGGAAGAGCAACTGTGCAGAGGACTCTGTGTAGAGCCAGAGGAACCTCGCTAGCCTCAGCCCTTTTTCCCTAATAGCTCTGTTTTCTTTGAACCCAAAAGCCTGCGAGACAGCAGATATATTAACATGTCCCCTCAGCGCCAAGGCAAATTTCCTACTGTCGACCTCACATCTGTCATATCCTCCCCACAATCTGGCTGGACAAATTACACACACGCAGTTATATTCCATCTAGATGGGCCTACCCCTCCAATGGAGTTTTAAGGCAAAGGTCGAGTAATACTGAAGTTGTTGCTTTCTGCAGTTTTCCACGATCTGTGGGTAAAAACAACCACCTATTTGGGCTACATTATCAGAGATTTCATCTGTAGACTCACCACAACTGCCATAGTGAATACGGTCATTATCAACTTCAGTATGTGTGAGGAGAAGTGGGTTTGATAGTACAGGGTCCGGTTCCTGGTTTTTGGTTCAACCTTCTATTTACTCTCTAACACATTGTATTACTTAAAAACAGACCTGGGCAGCCACTAATGTGCTGTTTTACATCAATCAAGCCTTAAAAACAACAGCCCCTTCCCATCTAGTCAGACTGGGTTAAAAGTGAAGGAAGAAGAAAAGAGAAGAGGGACAATGTACAATAAAAGGAGAGAGAGAGAGAGAGAGAGAGAGAGAGAGAGAGAGAGAGAGAGTGGATGCTATGAGAGACGGGGTCCTAGGAGGCCGTGGTACTCGTGATATATTCTCTGTGTTTTTCTTTCAGAGTAATCAGGAGAAAAGCATGTCTTGTGTCCAAATTTGGCCAAATCTGTGCCCTGCATTCCATTCCACTACGCAGGCACCAGAACTGCCTTTCCCCAATAAAGTCTCCCCGTCTCTTGCCCTCTCTCCCTTCCTCCCTCCTTCAGTCTCGGGGAGACATGGGCCTACACACACACATTTTCAGACCCCATTTCCCCTTCACTCTCTGTTGCCCCTCTTATCTTTCATACACATTTGTTCTCACTCTACCCACACTCTTTATCTCCCCCCTCCTTGTCCCCTCTCCTCTTTTTCTCACCCTCTCTTGGTTATTCAGTCTCTTTCCCTGTCCCTCTGTTTCTGCATCTCCCTCTCATCTCTGTGTACTAGTGAGGAGTCACACTCCCAGAGGCATTTTTCACCCTATCTATCATATTCACTCTCTTCCTCTTCTGCTTGATTAAATGAGCAGCTCAGGCAACGTGGTTGAGCCCGACCCCAGAAACTCTTTGCGGCCAGAACAGAGCAATGAGCCTCCATAATGTCCACATACTGACTGCAGCTTCCTTCCACGTCTGAGAGCCACAATCACCCCTGGCCCACACCAAGTTTCATTCTCTCCCACACGGCACACAAACACCCTGCCAGGACAATGCTCACCCTAGGGAGGAAAGCATGAGTGTGGTACTGCATAGTTACAGTGGGGCAAAAGTGTATTTAGTCAGCCACCAATTGTGCAAGTTCTCCCACTTAAAAAGATGAGAGAGGCCTGTAATTTTCATCATAGGTACACTTCAACTATGACAGACAAAATGAGGGAAAAAAATCCAGAAAATCACATTGTAGGATTTTTTATGAATTTATTTGCAAATTATGGTGGAAAATAAGTATTTGGTCAATAACAAAAGTTTATCTCAATACTTTGTTATATACCCTTTGTTGGCAATGATAGAGGTCAAATGTTTTCTGTAACTGTTACTGGTATTTTGGCCCATTCCTCCATGCAGATCTCCTCTAGAGCAGTGATGTTTTGGGGCTGTTGCTGGGCAACACAGACTTTCAACTCCCTCCAAAGATTTTCTATGGGGTTGAGATCTGGAGACTGGCTAGGCCACTCCAGGACCTTGAAATGCTTCTTACGAAGCCACTCCTTCGTTGCCCGGGCGGTGTGTTTGGGATCATTGTCATGCTGAAAGACCCAGCCACGTTTCATCTTCAATACCCTTGCTGGTGGAAGGAGGTTTTCACTCAAAATCTTACGATACATGGCCCCATTCATTGTTTCCTTTACACGGATCCTGGTCCCTTTGCAGAAAAACACCCTCAAAGCATGATGTTTCCACCCCCATGCTTCACAGTAGGTATGGTGTTCTTTGGATGCAACTCAGCATTCTTTGTCCTCCAAACACGACGAGTTGAGTTTTTACCAAAAAGTTCTATTTTGGTTTCATCTGACCATATGACATTCTCCCAATCTTCTTCTGGATCATCCAAATGCTCTCTAGCAAACTTCAGATGGGCCTGGACATGTACTGGCTTAAGCAGGGGGACACGTCTGGCACTGCAGGATTTGAGTCCCTGGCGGCGTAGTGTGTTACTGATGGTAGGCTTTGTTACTTTGGTCCCAGCTCTCTGCAGGTCATTCACTAGGTCCCCTCGCGTGGTTCTGGGATTTTTGCTCACCGTTCTTGTGATCATTTTGACCCCACGGGGTGAGATCTTGAGCCCCAGATCGAGGGAGATTATCAGTGGTCTTGTATGTCTTCCATTTCCTAATAATTGCTCCCACAGTTGATTTATTCAAACCACAAGCTGCTTACCTATTGCAGATTCAGTCTTCCCAAACTGGTGCAGGTCTACAATTTTGTTTCTGGTGTCCTTTGACAGCTCTTTGGTCTTGGCCATAGTGGAGATTGGAGTGTGACTGTTTGAGGTTGTGGACAGGTGTCTTTTATACTGATAACAAGTTCAAACAGGTGCCATTAATACAAATCAAATCAAATCAAATTTTATTTGTCACATACACATGGTTAGCAGATGTTAATGCGAGTGTAGCGAAATGCTTGTGCTTCTAGTTCCGACAATGCAGTAATAATCCAACAAGTAATCTAACTAACAATTCCCCCCCCAAAAAACTACTGTCTTATACACAGTGTAAGGGGATAAAAAATATGTACATAAAGATATATGAATGAGTGATGGTACAGAGCAGCTTAGGCAAGATACAGTAGATGGTATCGAGTACAGTATATACATATGAGATGAGTATGTAAACAAAGTGGCATAGTTAAAGTGGCTAGTGATACATGTATTACATAAGGATGCAGTCGATGATATAGAGTACAGTATATACGTATGCATATGAGATGAATAATGTAGGGTAAGTAACATTATATAAGGTAGCATTGTTTATATATTTACATCATTTCCCATCAATTCCCATTATTAAAGTGGCTGGAGTTGAGTCAGTGTCATTGTCAGTGTGTTGGCAGCAGCCACTCAATGTTAGTGGTGGCTGTTTAACAGTCTGATGGCCTTGAGATAGAAGCTGTTTTTCAGTCTCTCGGTCCCAGCTTTGATGCACCTGTACTGACCTCGCCTTCTGGATGATAGCGGGGTGAACCGTCAGTGGCTCGGGTGGTTGATGTCCTTGATGATCTTTATAGCCTTCCTGTAACATCGGGTGGTGTAGGTGTCCTGGAGGGCAGGTAGTTTGCCCCCGGTGATGCGTTGTGCAGACCTCACTACCCTCTGGAGAGCCTTACGGTTGAGGGCGGAGCAGTTGCCGTACCAGGCGGTGATACAGCCCGCCAGGATGCTCTCGATTGTGCATCTGTAGAAGTTTGTGAGTGCTTTTGGTGACAAGCCGAATTTCTTCAGCCTCCTGAGGTTGAAGAGGCGCTGCTGCGCCTTCTTCACAATGCTGTCTGTGTGAGTGGACCAATTCAGTTTGTCTGTGATGTGTATGCCGAGGAACTTAAAACTTGCTACCCTCTCCACTACTGTTCCATCGATGTGGATAGGGGGGTGTTCCCTCTGCTGTTTCCTGAAGTCCACAATCATCTCCTTAGTTTTGTTGACGTTGAGTGTGAGGTTATTTTCCTGACACCACACTCCGAGGGCCCTCACCTCCTCCCTGTAGGCCGTCTCGTCGTTGTTGGTAATCAAGCCTACCACTGTTGTGTCGTCCGCAAACTTGATGATTGAGTTGGAGGCGTGCGTGGCCACGCAGTCGTGGGTGAACAGGGAGTACAGGAGAGGGCTCAGAACGCACCCTTGTGGGGCCCCAGTGTTGAGGATCAGCGGGGAGGAGATGTTGTTGCCTACCCTCACCACCTGGGGGCGGCCCGTCAGGAAGTCCAGTACCCAGTTGCACAGGGCGGGGTCGAGACCCAGGGTCTCGAGCTTGATGACGAGCTTGGAGGGTACTATGGTGTTGAATGCCGAGCTGTAGTCGATGAACAGCATTCTCACATAGGTATTCCTCTTGTCCAGATGGGTTAGGGCAGTGTGCAGTGTGGTTGAGATTGCATCGTCTGTGGACCTATTTGGGCGGTAAGCAAATTGGAGTGGGTCTAGGGTGTCAGGTAGGGTGGAGGTGATATGGTCCTTGACTAGTCTCTCAAAGCACTTCATGATGACGGATGTGAGTGCTACGGGGCGGTAGTCGTTTAGCTCAGTTACCTTAGCTTTCTTGGGAACAGGAACAATGGTGGCCCTCTTGAAGCATGTGGGAACAGCAGACTGAATGGTGGAATTTCTGCAAAGAAACAACTGCTAAAGGACACCAATAAGAAGAAGATACTTGCTTGGGCCAAGAAACATGAGCATTGGACATTAGACCGGTGGAAATCTGTCCTTTGGTCTGATGAGTCCAAATTTGAAATGTTACGTTCCAACCGCCGTGTCTTTGTGAGACGCAGAGTAGGTGAACGGATGATATCTGCCTGTGTGGTTCCCACCGTGAAGCATGGAGGAGGAGGTGTGGGGGTGCTGTGCGGGTGACACTGTCAGTGATTTATTTAGAATTCAAGGCACACTTAACCAGCATGTCTACCACAGCATTCTGCAGTGAAACGCCATCCCATCTGGTTTGCACTTAGTGGGACTTTCATTTGTTTTTCAACAGGACAATGACCCAACACACCTCCAGGCTCTGTAAGGGCTATTTGACCAAGAAGGAGAGTGATGGAGTGCTGCATCAGATGACCTGGCCTCCACAATCACCCGACCTCAACCCAATTGAGATGGTTTGGGATGAGTTGGACCGCAGAATGAAGGAAAAGCAGCCAACAAGTGCTCAGCATATGTGGGAACTCCTTCAAGACTGTTGGAAAGGCATTCCTCATGAAGCTGGTTGAGAGAATGCCAAGAGTGTGCAAAGCTGTCATCAAGGGTGACTTTGAAGAATCTCAAATATAAACTATATTTGGTTACTACATGATTCCATATGTGTCCTTCCATAGTTTTGATGTACCATGTAGAAAATAGTAAAAAATAAAGAAAAACCCTTGAATGAGTAGGTGTGCCCAAACTTTTGACTGGTACTGTTTGTGTGCATATAGGAGAGTGTGTTTGTATAATGTGTGTGTGTGTGTGTCTGTGTGTGTGTGTGTGTGTGTGTGTGTGTGTGTGTGTGTGTGTGTGTGTGTGTGTGTGTGTGTGTGTGTGTGTGTGTGTGTGTGTGCGCACAGGAGTGTGTGTGTGTGTTCCCACCTGGCATCGGCCTCACTGTAATACTCTCTGGCAACAATGTCTTCAAACAGCTCTCCACCGGTGACACTGGGAGGAGAGAAACAACAGCTTAGTTGACACATGGACACCAGTCTGGAACCATGATGGTATGATGGCAAACACCCAGTCTACCAGAGACAACAGGAAACACAGCCCAGAGAGAGCATGTTCCACTGGACACACACACACACACACACATAAATGCATGATTTATGCAAAAGACAACATAGTCTAAGACAATGAAGTAGGTGTTTTGGTTGAGTAAGGATGTTGCCAACAATTGGGGCTAGAGTGTAACCCAAAAATGTGTCCTCTGAATGCCCTGTGGGGACACCGTGCGTGTCACCTTATCCTCTCACCCTGTCAGAACAGACCCACTAGACTGTGTGCTCTACATAAAACTCTCAGTGTACACCAGTGTTTCCCAACTCCAGGCCTCGAGTTTGTCTAAGGCCACAACAAAAAAATGTGGTCCGGTGGGGGGGGTGGGGTACTCAGGGACTGGAGATGGTTAACACTGGTGTACACCACTGCTGATACCCATACACACCATCACAGCCTCTGGAGTACCACAACAAAGTAGGTATTACTGTAACTAAATAAATAAACATTTCTGATGGTTCTGGGTATTAGATGTACTCATGATAATAATGTGGTCATTCAGCAGACTTAATGAACTAATACACATAGTCATTACATGTGGCCTCTGTAGGAATCAAAGCCACGTTGTATTATCTGGTGTTATAAGCAGTAAGCACCATTAAGTATGAGAGTTGTGAGAGTATACGTGCCAGAGACAGCAGTGGGACCGGCTGACCGGTATCAGTATACTCACAGGTCAAAGACAAGGTAATGGAAGCCTTCCTCTGAGATACTTTCGTGTAGTCGTACTGTGGGACAGACAGACAGACACACAGACAAACAGGGAGAGAAACAGAGAAGAGAGTTAAATAACAGTCATTCCTTATCTCCTTGTCTCTCGCCTCGTCAATTACCCACTCCGCTTTCGCCCTGAGCCCCAGGGACGCACTTAGGACAGTGAGAGCTTGTTTGTGCCACGTTGTGACCTACAGTTCCTGGAAAGCAAGATATTTGCGTGGGCAAACGCACACTCCCTCAATCCCCTGTTGCCTCTGGCTGCGGCAGTGAAGCCCCTTCTGGGTAGGAGGTTACGCTGTTTCATTCAGGTGACGGGAGCAGGTGTCAGTGGGAGTAGCCTTGCACTGCCACTTACGTCCTGTAGCATGTCTGTTCACGGTCTTCAGTGGCCAGTATAATACACACGATGTGTTAGCATGTGGCATGTGTGGCGTAAGAGATCAAGTTTGTACTAACACATACTGTATGTGTTAGTAACACCTCAGTGATATACAGACGCAATGAGATCCGAACATTCCCAATCCTAATGATCCACCCCTTTTCCGATGGATGACACACACGCATGTGTGCGTACCCATGCCTGGCATGCCTCTGTGGGAACAAAGGGGAATAATGTAGACGTTCCCACTGAGCTTCTGTGCTCACCATGGAATACCAGGATTTCCACTGGGAACACACAGACTTCCAATGCTAACGCCATTCAAAGCATTGGGGCTTAGTGATATGTCCCTCAACACATCGTCTAAAATCGCTCATGACACCCGATGGTGAGCAACCATACAGGATGTGTGTTTGTGAGTCAACATGTGCCTGCATAAGTGTGTTCCTGTACTGTAGAGAGAGTGTTTAGTTATGTTTGATAGGAGGTGAAGGCCAACAGTGCGTATCAAGGGTAGGTGGTGTGTGTGAGTCATGTGTGTATAGGCCTGCAATGTCTGTCACGTGTGTTTATGATGCAAAAAGAGAGCAAAAGGGAGCTAAGATGCCACAGTGAGGGGGCAGAGAGTCAGTGTGTGTGTGCGTATGTATGTGTGTGTTGGAATGAATTAGCTTGCCCTGCCAGTGGCAGTTCACTCCATTCCTCCCTCCCTCTCTCTCTACCTTTCTCTCTCAATTGCTCCCTTTGTTAGGAGTTTATCTGCAGTCCAAGCAGAAAACATGACAAGCTGTCCCTTTGACAGAGAGGTGAGGTGAGGTGAAGGGAAAGAGATGGAGATGGAGAGAAGGAATGTGCTTTAGGGGACAGAGAACAATCTGGGACACAGAGACAGACAGACAGACAGACAGACAGACAGACAGACAGACAGACAGACAGACAGACAGACAGACAGACAGACAGACAGACAGACAGACAGACAGACAGACAGACAGACAGACAGACAGACAGACAGACAGACAGAAGACAGACAAGACAGACAAGACAGACAGACAGACAAGGGAAACAGAGAAAGTGATAGAAAGAAGGGGATAGGTGAGAGACAGATGGGGAGGGCGGGTGGACCAGCAGAATGAGATGCCGCTGGAGAGAGAGAGAGAGAGAGAGAGAGAGAGAGAGGAGAGAGAAGAGAGAGAGAGAGAGCAGAAAGAGGATGAGAGAGGAGAGAAGGAAGAGGATGAGTGAGACAGAAAAAGAGAGAAAGAGAGAGCAGAAAGAGGATGAGAGAAGGAAAAAGAGAGAGAGAGAGAGAGACAGCAGAAAGAGGATGAGTGAGAAGGAAAAAGCGAGACAGAGAGAGAGCAGAAAGAGGATGAGAGAAGGAAAAAGAGAGAGAGAGAGAGAGAGAGAGCAGAAAGAGGATGAGAAGGAAAAAGCGAGAGAGAGAGAGAGCAGAAAGAGGATGAGAGAGAAGGAAAAAGCGAGACACAGACAGAGAGAAAGAGAGCGAGAGAGCGAGAGAGAGAGAGCAGAAAGAGGATGAGAGAGAAGGAAAAAGCAATTGCGAAGGGAGGAGACTGCAGAAAGAGGGAAGATAGTAACGAGAAGCAAGTGAAAGCAAAACTAAAAATGCAAAAGGAAGGAAGAGAGAAAAGGAAGTAGGTGCTTGCGTGTGTAGTTTGAAGATGTGACTGGGTGAAGCTCATTAATATAGTCAGGCAGTAGAAGAGGCATTCATGCTGTGCTATGAACTCTTCTTTCGTCCTCTCCTCCCTCGCTTTATCCGGTCCTCCCTCCCTACCTATCCCCCTTTCTCTCTATGGCTTTGAAAGTGTAATTACATGTTGTCTCACTGGCCTGCTTGCTGCTGCCTGCTCACACCCACCTGCTCACACCCACCTGCTCTCACCCACCTGCTCACACACACACACCACACACCGCACACACACACAGTGCCCCCGTTTTCAGCCACACAGCTAACCACCAACACAAATCTCACGAATTTACATTCCTGTTACACATACCTCACATACACACTCGCACAAACACACACCTGCATCGGTGGCGGTTGGTGCCGTTTAAGATGACGGAGGACAATTCTTTTTTTTCATGAGCAAGGCATTATTTCTAGTACAGCATATTGGATGACTGCCATTCATGTTCCATTCACCCAGTTCAATGTAACATCGATAGGTTACGGCTACTACATGATACTCAAATTTTCACGGACACACGGACAGATAGTGACACATTCAATACTGCCTTGCACACTCTTGCCTGCATCTAGCTGATCTAGGGTGTAATCATTAGTCCAACCGTTTCAAACAAGAGTTTCTATTGGACAAATTCAGGTATGTTCATCTCCATTTTGTTCTGTTTGCTTCCGTTTAAGAAACCTTTTCAAAAGAATCGGCGGAATGAATACACCCCTGATCACATAGCAGCCAAGTTGTATTCCTTCTCACATCTACGCGCTCTCCTCCTTTCACCTTCTCCCTTTGCTTGTGGACTTCAATGCACTTCAATGCACAACCCATTAGCTGTATGTGACCAGGTGAAAAAACCTTTCCAAGCCAAACCATATCATAACTGTTACACACAGCCTACATCGTGGTCACCATATTAGCTAAAGTAACATCATAGACAACATAGCTAATATAACTAACACGCTACAATCATGCAGTACAGCAGTTACAGCTTGGCCATTACAGCTTAGCAGGTGGCAATAAACTAGTAAAACCAAAAGTGTACTTTGACTTGGAAGATTTCCAGTGTTGTGTTGGATAATCATAGTCAAAGAAATTAATTTGTTCAAAACTGTTCAACTATTGTTTTCCCCTTTGAGTCAAATACTCACCACATTTTATGCACTGCAGTGCTAGTTAGCTGTAGCTTACATGCTGACCACACCACTCGCATTGCAAAATAAATGTACACATACATGTTAGTCAAATATTTAATCTTAACAGCTCACGCGCGTCAACGAGCGTCTGCGTAGCCAGGCGCTAAAATAGAACTTGGTTCTATTCTTGACGCCTGACGTGCTGCAAGTCCCACCTCTCCCATCTCCTCACTGGAGAGGAGCATTTTAGGAACATACAGTTGAAGTCAGAAGTTTACATACACTTAGGTTGGAGTCATTAAAACTCGTTTTTCAACCACTCCACAAATTTCTTGTTAACAAACTATAGTTTTGGCAAGTCGGTTAGGACATATACTTTGTGCATTACACAAGTCATTTTTGACTGTGCCTTTAAACAGCTTGGAAAAATCCAGAAAATTATGTCATTACTTTAGAAGCTTCTGATAGGCTAATTGACATCATTTGAGGTGGAGGTGTACCTGTGGATGTATTTCAAGGCCTACCTTCAAACTCAGTGCCTCTTCGTTTGGGAAAATCATGGGAAAATCAAAAGAAATCAGCCAAGACCTCAGAAAAGAAATTGTAGACCTCCACAAGTCTGGTTCATCCTTTGGAGCAATTTCAAAACGCCTGAAGGTACCACATTCATCTGAACAAACAATAGTACGTAAGTATAAACACCATGGGACCACGCAGCCGTCATACTGCTCAGGAAGGAGAAGCGTTCTGTCTCCTAGAGATGAACGTACTTTGGTGCAAAAAGTGCAAATCAATCCCAGAACAACAACAAAGGTCCTTGTGAAGTAGTAAAATGGCGCCGGAAGAAATGGCAGCAGTTTAACGGGGGCCCAACGAATTGTGCTATTAAGTGGGTTTCTTTTGCATCATTTGTAACTTATTTTGTACATACAGTGCCTTGCGAAAGTATTCGGCCCCCTTGAACTTTGCGACCTTTTGCCACATTTCAGGCTTCAAACATAAAGATATAAAACTGTATTTTTTTGTGAAGAATCAACAACAAGTGGGACACAATCATGAAGTGGAACGACATTTATTGGATATTTCAAACTTTTTTAATAAATCAAAAAATGAAAAATTGGGCGTGCAAAATTATTCAGCCCCCTTAAGTTAATACTTTGTAGTGCCACCTTTTGCTGCGATTACAGCTGTAAGTCGCTTGGGGTATGTCTCTATCAGTTTTGCACATCGAGAGACTGAAATGTCAGGTCCATGGGGCGACGCACAATTGGCCTAGCGTCGTCCGGGTTAGGGTTTGGCCGGTAGGGATATCCTTGTCTCATCACGCACTAGTGACTCCTGTGGCAGGCCAGGCGCAGTGCAAGCTAACCAGGTCGCTAGGTGTACGGTGTTTCCTCCAACACATTGGTGCGGCTGGCTTCTGGGTTGGATGCGTGCTGTGTTAAGAAGCAGTGCGGCTTGGTTGGGTTGTGTTTCGGAGGACACATGGCTCTCGACCTTCGTCTCTCCCGAGCCCGTACGGGGAGTTGTAGCGATGAGACAAGACAGTAACTACTAACAATTGGATCCCACGAAATTCGGGAGAAAAAGGGGGTAAAATACACGTTTTTTTTTAATAAATGTAAATGTCGACCCGGACTATTTGCATTGTGTGCCCCCCAACCCCCTCCCCAGCCCCTCTTTTTACGCTGCTGCTACTCTCTGTTTATCATATATGCATAGTCACTTTAACTATGCATTCATGTACATACTATCTCAATTGGGCCGACCAACCAGTGCTCCCGCACATTGGCTAACCGGGCTATCTGCATTGTGGCCCGCCACTCGCCAACCCCTCTTTTACGCTACTGCTACTCTCTGTTCATCATATATGCATAGTCACTTTAACCACATCTACATGTACATACCACCTCAATCAGCCTGACAAACCGGTGTCTGTATGTAGCCTCGCTACTTTTATAGCCTCGCTACTGTATATAGCCTCGCTACTGTATATGTCTTTTTACTGTTGTTTTATTTCTTTACTTACCTATTGTTTGCCTTATACCTTTTTGCACTACTGGTAAAAGCCTGTAAGTAAGCATTTCACTGTAAGGTCTACACATGTTGTATTTTTGGCGGACGTGACAAATAAACTTTGATTTGATAGGATTTGAAGATGCTGGAGGAAACAGGTACAAAAGTATCCATATCCACAGTAAAACCAGTCCTATATAGACATAACCTGAAAGGCCGCTCAGCAAGGAAGAAGTCACTGCTCCAAAACCGCCATAGAAAAGCCAGACTACGGTTTGCAACTGCACATGGGGACAAAGATCGTACTTTTTGGATAAATGTCCTCTGGTCTGATGAAACAAAAATAGAACTGTTTGGCCATAATGATTTGGAGGAAAAAGGGGGAGGCATGCAAGCCAAAGAACAACATCCCAACCGTGAAGTACGGGGTGGCAGCATCATGTTGTGGGGGTGCTTTGCTGCATGAGGGACTGGTGCACTTCACAAAATAGCTGGCATCCTGAGGTAGGAAAATTATGTGGATATATTGAAGCAACATCTCAAGACATCAGTCAGGAAGTTAAAGCTAGGTTGCAAATGGGTCTTCCAAATGGACAATGACCCCAAGCATACTTCCAAAGTTGTGGCAAAATGGATTAAGGACAAGAAAGTCAAGGTATTGGAGTGGCCATCACAAAGCCCTGACCTCAATCCTATAGAACATGGACAGAACTGGACTGAACTGAAAAGGTGTGTGCGAGCAAGGAGTCCTAGAAACCTGACTGAGTTACACCAGCTCTGTCAGTAGGAATGGGCCAAAATTCACCCAACTTATTGTGGGAAGCTGAATGTTTGACCCAAGTTAAACAATTTAAAGGCAATGCTACCAAATACTAATTGAGTGTATGTCAATTTCTGACCCACTGGGAATGTGATTAAATAAAAAAAAGCTTAAATAAATCCTTCTCTCTACTATTATTCTGACATTTCACATTCTTTATGAAGTGGAGATCCTAACAGACCTAAGACATGGAATGTTTACTTGGATTAATTGTCAGGAATTGTGAATAACTGAGTTTAAATGTACTTGGCTAAAGTGTTTGTAAACTTCCGACTTCAACTGTATACCCATGTGGGTGATTGAAAGATTAACTGAGGTCCACACTCCAGTCCAGTTGGTGTTGGTAATGCACCTTAAAGTTGGTTGCCAACTTTAAGACAACCAACTTCTTCCACAGAATAAGAAGACTACTGCTGAAGATGGAGAGATTACTAAAAATTAGTTTCCCCTATTATATGTGGATTAAATGTCAGAGTAGAGAATACACGATTTTGGGTGAATCAAAATGAGTAAAAATTCATACAAAGATCCATGAAAAAGGGAACTTGTGCTCTGATAGTTTGGAGGACGTCCTCTGGAAGTTGTCAGACTTACTGTGTAAGTCTATGGAAGGGGATGAGAAACATGAGCCTCCTAGGTTTTGTATTGAAGTCAATGTACCCAGAGGAAGATGGAAGCTAACTGTCCTCCGGCTACACCATGGTGCTACCCTACAGATTGCTGTGGAGGCTACTGTAGACCTTCATTGCAAAACAGTGTTTTAATCAATAATTTTTTCAATAATAAAGTGTATTATATTTAGTATAGTTTCATCTAAAAAGTATAACTTTTTAAATGTTTCACTATTATTATTTTATGAAATTCACTAAGGATGGTCCTCCCCTTCCTTTGAGGAGCCTCCACTAACCTGCATGTATGTCGCACATTCACTGTAGAGGAAAGAGAGGCTGGCTTGCAGTGTGAGGGGAGGTGACAACTGTCATTTCCCTGAGTTTGCATGCGCTGGTGGGTTGGCTCCTAAATTCTGTGGCTCTCACTCACCAGTCTGATCATGCAAATGGTCCACACAAGTGGGCATCATTTAATTTGGCTGGCTTCCTCCATTTGCCTACACCCTAACTCTCTTCCATGAAGTGCTGAGGTGACACCATGTAACACACTGACACTGAAGACACCCTCAATGCTCTTCAAACCAACATGGCTGAAATATATACAGCGAGAGACTTCACCTGTTGCTAGACTGACAACAATGTCACCTCGGTTTCGTCCTGTCATTGTTGGTTGCCACCAAACTGCTCTTGCTCAGCAGGTAGGTTGTCATACAGACACACTTTCATTTAGCCTACTATGGTAAGTACAGTAGGAGCCACTCACCTATGTTGGGATGTTTGAGCAGGCGACAGATGCGGGCCTCTCGTTCCAGTTTTTGATGATCTGAGGGGAGAGGAAAAGGAAGATAAACACAATCGCACACCTTTTCTGTTGCTCAGTCGATACCCTGCAGGATCTGTCAATTTAAAAAAAACTCTTTCCACAAACCACCATTTGGCAATGAAACTGGTGGGAACATCCTGATGTATCATGTATGTTATGTTCAAGGGGCTCTTTACAGACAGTAGTAGTACTATAACAAATGTAAATCAAAATATACAATAAGGCAGTGGAGTCTCATCCGTTCTGCTGTCCCACCACCAATTGGACGGGTCTACTATACCCCCATCGCACCCATCTCTCTTCCATATACACTGGGTATACCAAACACTAGGAACATCTTCCTAATATTGAGTTGCAACCCCCTGCTTTTGAACAGTCTCAATTTGTCTTTGCATGAACTACAAGGTGTTGAAAGCGTTCCACAGGAATGCTGGCCCATGTTGACTTGAATGCTTCCCATATTTGGGTCAAGTTGGATGGATGTTCTTTGGGTGATGAACCATTCTTGAAACGGTTGAGCGTGAAAAACCCAGAAACGTTGCAGTGCTTGACACACTCAAACCGGTGCGCCTGGCACCTACTACCCTACCCTGCTCGAAGGCACTGAAATATTTTTGTCTTTCCCATTCTACATCTGAATGGAACAAATACACGATCCATGTCTTAATTGTCTGTTGGCTTCAAAATCCATCTTTAACCTGTCTCCTCCCCTTCATCTACACTAATTGAAGTGGATTTAACAAGTGACATCAATAAGGGATCACAGCTTTCACCTGGATTCACCAGGTCAATGACATGGGAAAAGTTCCTAATGTTTTGTACACTCAGTGTATATTTAACCAGGTTGGTGGGGGTCCTGATATTTATGAGCAGCCTTGCACAACTAACGCCTCCCTCCACTCAGCTCCTACAGTGCAAGGAACCAGGTCTAAGGCAGAGGAGACAGAGGAGACAGGGGACAGAGATGGAGAGGATGGTGGAGAAGTGATCATACACTCAATGTACTTCAGACATACAGTAAATATAACCCCCCCCACACACACACACACAATATATCAATATACACCCCCCCACCAATTATGATTTTTTTTTAATAAAATAACAATTACGGTATTTGAAAATACCCCAGTTTACGGTATGTATATACGGTATGTATATACGGTATATCGCCCAAGCCTAATCAGTGGTAACCTTGGCAACAAGACCCAACAGTTAAAAACATTTCTCCACTCCAAATCAGGCTCCATCCTACAGGAGGTTTATAATAAACTGATGTTCTATTCTGGCTTTTATTAAACTACACTGCACTCAGTGGACCTGCTTCATCAAATAGCCTTTGATTAAAGGATATGAGAAATGGACACTCATAATAATGTACAGCATATCCAGGCAAGTATGAGCTGTGTACTAGAACACACTGCAATGCACAAAAATGCTTGCAGCAGCACAAGCCTATTGCACTTAGTTAAATTAGTCTCCTGGGCTCAGACTAATACAATCACTGTCCAGTTAAGGACTCTAATAGTAAGGGGCGGCGCTGTGTGTGTGTGTGTGTGTGTGTGTGTGTGTGTGTGTGTGTGTGTGTGTGTGTGTGTGTGTGTGTGTGTGTGTGTGTGTGTGTGTGTGTGTGCGTGCGTGCGTGCGTGCGTGCGTGCGTGCGTGTGTGTGTGTGTTCACATCGACTAACCGGTGCCCCCTCACATTGACTCTGTACCGGTACCCCCTGTATATAGCCTCGCTATTGTTATTTTACTGCTGCTCTTTAGTCATTTGTTACTTTAATTTCTAATTCTTATTTTACATTTTTTTTACTGCATTGTTGGTTAGGGCTTGTAAGTAAGCATTTCATTATAAGGTAACTTGTTGTATTCAGCACGTGTGACAATGATTATTTAGTTAAATTTGATTTGACATCCATACGTGCGTGGTTGGGCAGTATTAAAACCTAGTGCTCTAATTGCAGCCTTACATGGATAGATTGGATGGACAGACAGATGGATGGCTAGAATGACAGATGAAGAGATGGTACTGTGGGATGAGGAGAGAGATCGTGGGCCAAGTTCAGAGAGACCTTGGCACCAGCTGTTAGGCTCCCAGGGACAGATGTGTGTGCTATGTGTGCGTGTGTGTTATGTGTGTATGTGTTACTACGCCAGGGCAGAATGGAGTAGACCTCTAGCCTCTCTAATCCCCCCTCACGCTCCTGTCCCCCGTCCAGGATTTGGGAAACGGAGCCTCCCAGTCATCCCAACTGGCTGGCTAGGTGCTGGAATCATCTGTCCGGCTTGTTACATAGCTGGCCCACAGAAAGAATGTGACTTCATCAATGGAATATGACATGGCTACATACACAGAGCATAGCTAGCCGTAAAGATTGCAGGGGCAGAGTAGAGAGTATGCTGGAAACCTCCCTTTGGTACACCCACGGTCACTCACAAAAACACACCTTTCCTTTTCAGAGAATTTCAGAAGTAAAAAGTCAGCTCTCGACACTTGAGCACCTGAGCTCAGAAAGGCTTGTAATTTCTCACACACACAAACATACACACAGCCAAGAACATATGCACACACACACACACCTCCAAGTAATCTATTCTACAAACAAGGCCACAGTGCTCAGGTTTAAAAGGGGGGATTTTCTTTTAAATTGAAGGTTGGGATCTGAGGCCATTCAAGCTCTGACATTATCTGAGGATGCTGTGCACACGCACGCCTTCTCTCTGTCTGACAAACACGTTCCTGTGACACACACACACACACACTCTGGACACACACAAGTTGGCTGCTGTGAAAAGATAATGGCAGACTGCGGCATGAAGGGTCTGTCATTGAGAGTCAGAACGAAAGGGTGAGAGACAAGAGAGAGCAGAGAGCGAGAGAAAGTGAAAATGAGAAACTGAGTGTGAAGGAGTACTGTAGACAGAGTGAAAATGAGAATCTGAGAGTGAAGGAGTACTGTAGACAGAGTGAAAATGAGAAACTGAGAGTGAAGGAGTACTGTAGACAGAGTGAAAAATAGAAACTGAGAGTGAAGGAGTACTGTAGACAGAGTGAAAATGAGAAACTGAGTGTGAAGGAGTACTGTAGACAGAGTGAAAATGAGAAACTGAGAGTGAAATACTGTAGACAGAGTGAAAATGAGAATCTGAGAGTGAAGGAGTACTGTAGACAGAGTGAAAATGAGAAACTGAGAGTGAAGGAGTACTGTAGACAGAGTGAAAATGAGAATCTGAGAGTGAAGGAGTACTGTAGACAGAGTGAAAATGAGAAACTGAGAGTGAAGGAGTACTGTAGACAGAGTGAAAAATAGAAACTGAGAGTGAAGGAGTACTGTAGACAGAGTGAAAATGAGAAACTGAGTGTGAAGGAGTACTGTAGACAAAGTGAACATGAGAAACTGAGTGTGAAGGAGTACTGTAGACAGAGTGAAAATGAGAAACTGAGTGTGAAGGAGTACTGTAGACAGAGTGAAAATGAGAAACTGAGTGTGAAGGAGTACTGTAAGACAGAGTGAAAATGAGAAACTGAGTGTGAAGGAGTACTGTAGACAGAGTGAAAATGCTGGGTGAGAGCAGGTGGGAAATAGGCGATAGGGTGGATAAAGACGCGCAGATGGATAGTTACTGGGTGTTCATGCTTTTGTTCCATCCCAGCACTAACAGAGGGAGAACACTGTGTTAACAAATGAGTTCCATCATGGTGGTCCTGGATGACTCACTCCACCAGCTGGATTAGAGACAGTGAGTGAGTGAGTGAGTGAGTGAGTGAGTGAGTGAGTGAGTGAGTGAGTGAGTGAGTGAGTGAGTGAGTGAGTGAGTGAGAGAGAGAGGGGGGAGAGATAGACTGACCTTTAAAAGGATTACGGGACTGCCAACAGTTCGACCCGTGACACCCACACACACCCAGCCTGAGCCGCTCAGATAACCCATCAACCATGGACCACTGAACTACAGCCAATCACTATCGCTCTAGGTGTGTGCACGTGTGGTTATGTGCATGTACATTTGATACGGTATGCACATTTGTGTGTGTGTGTGTGTGTGTGTGTGTGCGCGCATCCAACCAGCTGCCACTCCTCTTCCCCTCTCCCCATCTGACCTCTCCAATCCCTTCTGACAGTCACCGAGGCCTAATTCACAGGAATGACATAACGCAGCTCCTGCATTAAATATTCATCTCAGATCCCTCTCTCTCTGCGCTCTCTCCTCTCTTTCTCACCTTCCATCTCTCTACCATTCAGGAGAGGAGCAGCATCAAAACAGCAGCCTATCCAGCTGTGCCAACCACCTACTGTCACAATGTAATGACCATGCCATAATAGTAGAAGTATCTGCATTACTTGCTGTTTGGGGTTTTAGGCTGGGTATCTGTATAGCACTTTGTGGCAACTGCTGATGTAAAAAGTGCTTTATAAAAATACATTTGATTGAATTTGATTGTAGACACAGAGTCATACACTGTAAAATAACCTGTTATCAATGCATTCACCATTAGTTTGCTTCAGATGTTGCTTAGCATACAATGTGATCATAGATCAAGGCTGATATTGAACTCTCTCATTCATTCACTCATGTCGAGTCATCCAATGTTCTTCACTGTGTGTAAAAATTATTTTCAAAAGCAACAGATGAGATCAAATACAAAGAAACTAAAGCTATAGGAGTGAGGGCACACAGACTACGTTTACATTCACAAGTAGGATTATGTGTGTGTGTGTGTGTGTGTGTGTGTGTGTGTGTGTGTGTGTGTGTGTGTGTGTGTGTGTGTGTGTGTGTGTGTGTGTGTGTGGCTGAGAGAAAGAAAGAAAGAAAGAAAGGAAGAAAGAAATAAAAAGAGAGAAAGAAAAAGAGAGAGAGAGGAGTGAGAGCAAGAAAGCTATTCTTTTAGTCGTTCGTACAGGGATGTTTTGATTGAGTTTACAATAATGGCTTTAAAGGCTCGAAATGGAACTGCTGCGCTGGTTAAACGCCCACAAGAGCAGATTTTTTTTAAAGATTCAGCTGAAAGACAATGCCCATCCTTTACCCATGATGTAGCACAACAATTTAAGTCAATAACTCATAGTTTTAGTCAAAGTACTATACAGTGGATTCGGAAAGTATTAAGAACCCCTTGACTTTTTCCACAGGTTTTTTAGAATTGTTTGTAAATGTACCCCCCCCTTAAAAAAAAAAAAACATCATTTAAGAATGATGGTGGCCACTGTGTACTTGGGGAACTTCAATGGTGCAGAAATGTTTTTGCACCCTTCCCCAGATCTCTGCCTCGACACAATCCTGTCTCGGAGCTCTACGGACAATTCCTTCGACCTCATGGCTTGGTTTATGCTCTGACATGCACTGTCAACTGTGGGACCTTATATAGACAGGTATGTGTCTTTCCAAATCATGTCCAATCAATTGAATTTACAGGTGGACTCCAATCAAGTTGTAGAAACATCTCAAGGATGATCAATGGAAACAGAATGCACCCAAGCTTAATTTCCAGTCTCATAGCAAAGGGTCTGAATACTTATGCCATTTGGAAATGACCAAAACCTTTATTAAATAAAGTATTTTTGTTTTTTATTTTTAATTACATTTGTAAAAAATGACAAAAAAAATGTTTTTGCTTTGTCATTTTGGGAAATTGTGTGTAGATTGATAAAAAAGAATAATAATTAAATCCATTTCAGAATAAGGCTGTAAAGTAACAAAATGTGGAAAAAGGGAAGGGGTATGAATACTTTCCAAATGCACTGTATATATTTGGGGTTGAAGTGGTAAATCCGAAGTGGTAACATCAGATATATTCCGTGCCAATGTCATGTGTTTCCCCTATGATATGACATGCTAGTACTTTTCAGTCTATGTTTCTTTTCAGGGCACGTTTTTTATATCAATGTTACCAGCCACTAACATGGCATTATTTAATCATCAGAAGCACCTGCAAAGCTTCCTCTTCGCTCCCCTTGTCACCCCAAGAAAAACAGTGTTGACCACGCTCCACTGCTTTGAATGGTGCAGCTAGAAATCACAAGTGTCTATCCTTTAATGAAAAAGCACCAGTGAAAGAAAATTCCATGAACTTGTTTATCTATTTTGTGCTGTTCTTACATTTCTATTGGTGTTTCATTTACGATGATCTCAGTGGTTTCCCCTATCCATCTGTGGCAAAGTTTTCCCTAAATGCTTAAGACAAATCCATTTCCAGCACTAGCGATAGCCTAGCCAGCTGGCTAATCTTTTGAATACGGTGTAGCTAGGTTAGCATGCTAGCTAGATACACTGACAGCTGTCCATGCCCTATTTGTTGTTACTTCTCTACTCCATGTGGAAATCACCACAACGTTCACAGCCCCAATTCGTGAATATGTATTAGCGGCCTGCACCATGTATTAGCAGCCTGCGTCATGGAACCTAAATGAGAATTTACGCTACAGGACAAGAATTAGGTTGAAATAGGGGTGGTATTGTCCTGTGGTGGGAGCTTTTAATTCCTTTCCCAGAATGTAAAACAATCTCACAGCCAGCACACACACTGCACATGTTCAACAGTGGATTATGTGAGTGACATTCAGTGTGTAAAGCTATGACATACCACTGGAATCATTTACAATGGAGCACAGATGTCTTTATTACATTAACAGCAGACACTCTATATCCACACAGCCCCTCCAGTACAGCCCCACCCTGCTCTCACTGCTGGGCCAGGAAATGTCCAGTAGGACAGTTCATCTTGAACATGGATGTGTGTGAGTGTGTGTTTTCAAGTTTCAAAGTTTATCTGCCTCGTGCACAGGACACAACAGGTGTAAAACAGTACAGTAAAATTCTTACCTTGAGAACACTTTCCCATCAATGCAGTGATAATAATATGGATAATAATAGAAAACAGAATAAAATACATTTAAAAAATAATAACAACCACAATGTGAGTTAAAGAAACCCAAGAATGCAAAAATATACAGTGCATTCGGAAAGTATTCAGACTCCTTGAATTCTTATTCTAAAATGTATTAAATACACATTTTTCTTCATCAATCTACACACAATACCCCGTAACGACAAAGCAAAAACTGTTTTTTATCATTTTTTGCAAATGCATAAAAAATGTAAAAACACGGACATCCCGAGTGGCATTGCAGTGCTAGAGGCGTCACTACAGACCTGAGTTAGATTCCAGGCTGTATCACAACCGGCCGTGATCGGGTGTCCCATAGGGCACCGCACAATTGGCCCAGCGTCGTCCGGGTGAGGGGGCTTTACATGGCTCATCGTGCTCTAGTGACTCCTTGTAGCGGGCCGGGTGCCTGCAGGCTGACCTTGCTCGTCAGTTGAACAATGTTTCCTCCGACACATTGGTTTAGCTGGCTTCCGGTTTAAGAAGCACGGTTTGGCGGGTCATGTTTTGGAGGACACATGACTCAACGTTCGCCTCCCGAGCCCGTTGGGGAGCTGCAGCGAATTGACCAGATCGAAATTGGGGAGAAAAAATATATATATTTTTTATATTATTCAGACCCTTTGCTATGAGACTCAAAATTGAGCTCAGGTGCATCCTGTTTCTATTGATCATTCTTGAGATGCTTCTACAACTTGATTGGAGTCCACCTGTGGTGAATTTAATTGATTGGACATGATTTGGAAAGGCACACACCTGTCTATATAAGGTCCCAAAGTTGACAGTGCATGTCAGAGCAAAAACCAAGCCATGATGTCGAAGGAATTGTCTGTAGAGCTCCGAGACCGGATTGTGTCGAGGCAGAGATCTGGGGAAGGGTACCGAAACATGTCTACAGCACTGAAGGTCACCAAGAACACAGTGGCCTCCATCATTCTTAAATGGAAGAAGTTTGAAACCACCAAGACACTCAGAGCTGGCCACCCGGACAAACTGAGCAATCATGGGGACGGGCCAGGGAGGTGACCAAGGACCCGATGGTCACTCTGACAGAGCTCCAGATTTCCTCTGTGGAGATGGGAGAACCTTCCAGAGAACCTTCCAGAAGGACAACCATCTCTGCAGCACTTCACAAATCAGGCCTTTATGGTAATGGCCAGATGGAAGCCACTCCTCAGTAAAAGGCAGATGATAGCCCTCTTAGAGTTTTCCAAAAGGCACCTAAAGAACTCTCAGACCATGAGAAACAAGATTCTCTGGTTTGATGAATTCAAGATTGAACTCTTTGGACTGAATGCCAAGCGTCCTGTCTGGAGGAAACCTGGCATCATCACTATAGTGAAGCATGGTGGTGGCAGCATAATGCTGTGGGGATCTTTTTTAGTGGCAGGGACTGGGAGACTAGTCAGGATGGAGGGAAAGATGAATGGAGCAAAGTACAGAGAGATCCTTGATGAAAACCTGCTCTAGAGCGCTCAGGACCTCAGACAGGAGCAAATGTTCACCAACGCTAAGCACACAGCCAAGACAACACAGGAGTGGCTTCGAGACATGAACGTCCTTGGGTGGCCCAGCCAGAGCCCGGACTTGAACCTGATCAAACATCTCTGGAGAGACCTGAAAATAGCTGTGCAGCGACGCTCCCCATCCAATCGCACAGAGCTTGAGAGTATCTGCAGAGAAGAATGGGAGAACCTCCCCAAATACAGGTGTGCCAAGCTTGTAGCATCATACCCAAGAAAGACTCAAGGCTGTAATGGCTGCCAAGGTGCTTCAACAAAGTTCTGAGTAAATACTTATGTTAATGTTCAAACATTTAAAAAAATCTATTTTTTGCTTTGTCATTATGGGGTGTTGTGTGTAGATTGATGTGGAAAAATTAATTTTTTATCCATTTTAGAATAAGGCTGTAAAGTAACACAATGTGGAAAAAGTCAAGGGGTCTGAATACTTTCCGAATGCCATCATTGATTGCACACTAACTGCCCTTGCCGATTGCTGAATCCACAAGGACTCGCTCTACATTGAAGATCACGTTTCCCTAAACCCCCACACCCACCATTGTTTTTAGACGGTTTGTGTGCGTAGGTTTAGTGTGTGGGTGTGTTTGTATCCTCTGTGCGTGCATGTGTGTTTAGTGTTCCAGACACTGCACCAGGGACCCTGCTCAGCATTTATGGGGTCAGACAGTAACATACACCAACACACACACAAACACACCCACACACTAATGCCATTCACACAACAACAACAAAAACTCCAAAAACAATGGTCGGTGTGGGGGTTTAGGGGTCCTGAATGTAGAGCGAGCCCTTGTGGATTCAGTAATTGGCGAGGTAGTTAGAGGGCAATTAATGACTTGCAGCTTGATTGTGCATCATGTTCTGCTTAGGAGAGGTCAGCTGTTTGATTGATGCTAAATCAGTGGATGAATGGCAGTACATGACAACCTCTTTCTCCTCTCAGATTCTATACATTCTCCTGGAGAGACATAGGTTGGGGGCTTTGTCCCTTAAAGAAATGACCAAAACCATTTCTTCAGTCTAAAAGTATAATAGTGGTGGTGAAAACAGGCACGCACCAAGCCTTGCCTGTGTGAGACAGTCTTTCTTCTCAAACATAACCTATTGAAAACCGTTAGCATGCAAATCCCCAAACGCTCGTTGGGCATTTGCATCAATTATGGAAATGTTAAGTGGATTTGGTCAGTTTTAATCACAGGTGTCTGTCTATTAAGTCATATATTCTGACAGCTCAACTTTACGCGTGGGAGATCTAAGCATGCACTAAAGTACCAAGGGAGGCCAAGATAAACCCTAACAGAAAGAGGAGTTTGTTCAAGAACGGTTCACTTTCTTACTTCCAGACATAAGTGAGTGACTGGAGTACACTGAAGGGCGCTCCAACCTTCCCGCTCTGCGTAGACCTCCCCAGACGAGCTAGATGGATAAATAAACAGTGTGCCGTATTTTACTACTGTATATACCGTTATTGATGCACGGACCGGATTGGGTTTTTACTTGAACTTCTATAACGGTATTTGAATGTTTGGTTTGTTAAATGTGATACGCTGTGTGTAAAGTTAATTTTGATAATTTACTCCAGTACTTGAGTCACCTGTCTCCACTCTCTCTCTTTCTCTCTCCATTCCGCTTTCCACACAGACCTAGCCCCGTCCCGTCACTCAAGGAGCGCATTTGTTGGTGCTCGACCACAAGACACTTGCGTTCAGTCTGCATGGTCAATGCAGCATGATGCTGTTTCCACTTTGTGTCTTAATATAAACCCACAAGTGTTCTATAATTACACTATTAGTTTGTGTTTCATACATATGCAAACAGCTAGTTTGTTTTTTCTAACCAAGTTCGGGCTAAATCGTGTTAGCCGCTAATGCTATTCGCTAGTTCGCATCATACCCAAGAAGACTCGAGGCTGTATTCACTGCCAAAGGTGCTTCAACAACGTACTGAGTAAAGGGTCTGAATACTTATGCAAATGTGACATTTCAGTTGACATTTTTTTTACTAATTTGCGACCATGTCTACAAACCTCTTTGATTTGTCATTATGGGGTATTGTGTGTAGATTGATAAGGGGGGAAAAAACGATCTAATCAATTTTAGAATAAGGCTGTAACGTAACAAAATGTGGAAAAAGTAAAGGGGTCCGAATACTTTCCGAATGTACTGTACATTCTAACTGTAGAATTAGAATAATCATTATATTTCCATGATTCCAACAGTTCACCAAAGTGTTTTGATCTAAATCATAAGTCAAATCTCAATTGCAACATTTGTCTACAAATAAGGCCTCGATTTTTGGCCAATATCATGCAACCCAACATGGCAGTGTGGAAATTATCTCAAATAAGTGCAGGAAATGCAGAAATGTATGAAAATCCAGAAAATGATTTTAGGTTGAAGCTTAATTGTACAGTATAAAACAATCACAATGGAGAAAGACCCATTGAAATCACTTAGAATGTAGGTGTTGCCACCCTATTACGATCACTCATTACTCATGAAGAAAATTGTGAACTTTTATTATTCAAAAACATAAAATACTATCAAAAATTTGAAAAATACTGTGATTTGAAATGTTGGCCTTATCGTCGTCTTTCGGGGCCTCCCGAGATGCGCAGTGGTCTAAGGTACTGTTTCGCAGTGTTAGCTGTGCCACTAGAGATCCTGGTTAGAGTCCAGGCTCTGTCGCAGCAGGCCGCAACCGGGAGACCCATGGGGCGGCGCACAATTGGCCCAGCGTTGTCCGGGTTAGGGGAGGGTTTAGCCGGCAGGGATGTTCCTGTCCCATCACGCACTAGCGACTCCTGTGGTTGGCCAGGTACAATGCAAGCTGACCCGGTCGCCAGGTGTACGGTGTTTCCTCCAACACATTGGTGGGGCTGGCTTCCGGGTTAAGCGGGTGTTGTATCAAGAATTGGTATGTCAACAGTATCCCTTGATTTCACTTTTAAGAAATGCTTGTATGAGAGGACACAAAGAAAGTAGTGAAGAGTGAGTAGAGAGTCAGAGTTATCTGTGGCATATGGGAAGCTCACTGCCACTGTAATCCTACCCTGAGAAAGAGTTGCATCTGAGATCAAAGCACTGTCGCTTCTCACAGAGGGAACACAAATGGGGGAATGCACAGACGCTTGCTCCAATTCAACATGTAGTAATGGTTTGTGTGTGTTGTTACTGCAGGGAGCCAAGTAGAAGCCTTTTGATATCAGTCCCTTCCCATTACAGCGATTCAAAGTGTAGGACTTCTCACCAATCATTTCTCACTGTGCTTACTGCACAGAGACTTGTGCCTTTTTAATATAATAATATATGCCATTTAGCAGATGCATTTTTTCAAAGCAACTTACTTATGTGTGGCCCGGGAATTGAACACACAATCCTGGCGTTGCAAGCCATGCTCTACCAACTTAGCCATACAGGACCACATTTAAAGCTGCAATATGTAACATTTTGGGCGACCCAACCAAATTCACATAGAAATGTGAGTTATAGATCTGTCATTCTCAATGAAAGCAAGTCTAAGAAGCAGTAAATATCTTCTATGTGCACTATTTCTATGCTTTCAGTTCTTCAGTTTAATTTTTTGCGTCTTTTACTTTGGGTTTTGTACACTAGCTTCAAACAGCTGAAAATACCATTTGTTTGGTTATGGAAAATATATTTCATAGCCGTTTAGATGGTACAATTATTCTCTACACTATACTTGCTTGTTTTGTCACATAAACTGAAATTAGACAAACTATTATAATTTTAGCAACCAGGAAATGGTGAAGCATGTAGTCAGGGTTAGCTGTTATACTGACTGGAGTTGCGCATTACAGAACTATCTCTTCCCCAGTTTGCTTCTAGATCCCCAGTTTGGCAGGCTTGCTGGACAATTATTTTACAATAAGCCGCACTGCTGAGGCAGGAGTCCAAAATCTGAACGTTTTTCATAGATATTGCCTTAATGTGGGGTCTGCTCAATGTGCTCAGACATGGCAAGTCTGGCTAGGAGGGAATGTGAAACAAACAGTGACTCAGATATAGCAAGCCTAGCGGCTCCACTACTCTGACAGAGATTATCAATTGAGGCGAAGCCAGAGCATATCAAGGCTAGGTTAACTCTATCATCTTAGCCCTGCTACCCTGGCTGAACCCCTATCCAGACTACACCATACTAAGCTTCCTCCAACACCAAGGCTCAGACTGAGCTATTTGCTCCTTAGCATCTGTAAGTAATTTCTGACTGGGAGAGAAAATCCATTCCCTCTGAGCTCATTAGCAGGATCGGTGATCTGTGAAACAGGTGAGTTATGAAGTGCAGCTACATATCTTTATTAAGACTCAGACTCCAGCATGGAGAAAGACATAGCAGAAGCAATACAGCAACAGCAACACTGGTGAAGGAATGATGGGGGTGTCGGCCTGCTTCTGCTTCTCAGGCAGTAGATTTGGGCAGAAACACATGGGAACACAGTCATACAGTGACACAGTCACACACACACCAGCGGCGGCCTTCAAATATCAGACATGACATACTGCTCTGTCTGATCACATTGTCAGAAGATTACATACTGCTCTGTCTGATCATATTGTCAGAAGATTACATACTGCTCTGTCTGATCATATTGTCAGAAGATTACATACTGCTCTGTCTGATCATATTGTCAGAAGATTACATACTGCTCTGTCTGATCATATTGTCAGAAGATTACATACTGCTCTGTCTGATCATATTGTCAGAAGATTACATACTGCTCTGTCTGATCATATTGTCAGAAGATTACATACTGCCCTGTCCGGTCACATTGTCAGAAGATGACATACTGCCCTGTCTGGTCACATTGTCAGAAGATGACATACTGCCCTGTCCGGTCACATTGTCAGAAGATGACATACTGCTCTGTCTGATCATATTGTCAGAAGATTACATACTGCCCTGTCCGGTCACATTGTCAGAAGATGACATACTGCCCTGTCCGGTCACATTGTCAGAAGATGACATACTGCCCTGTCCGGTCACATTGTCAGAAGATTACATACTGCTCTGTCTGATCATATTGTCAGAAGATGACATACTGCTCTGTCCGGTCACATTGTCAGAAGATTACATACTGTGTCACCTTGACAGAAGCCAAATTCAACGTCCCTCCCTCCTCATTGCATCCCAAAAGGCATTCATACACACTCCCAGTCTTTTGTCACCATTAGGAGGCCTTGTCAGAGGCAAAGCAGAGTCACACTGTGATGTCCAGAGAGTCACAGTGGGTGCCAGGTGGGGTCGGCTCATGGGATGTAAACAATGGCTCCTAGTAATGACAGACGAGCAGGAAGTAGTGGAAGAGATTTCCTCTGTTGATGGGAGACTTTGGGAGACTTAGGCGCATAGCTGAGGGAGAGGTCAGTGTGGCCCAGACGGCTAAAAATACCACAATCCATCCTAGGGCTTAGCTTGGCGGTGAGTCATTCAGTCAGCCAGCCAGCCAGCCAGCTAGCGCTCAGGGGAGGTCACAGACACACAGGGAGATACGGAGATACAGACACATAGCAGAGTCGAGCAGGGTAGAGTAAGGGCACAGAGAGACCCTATCAGACCTCAGAATGGGGGTTCATTAGGCTCTGGTGGGCTCGGGAGAGTTAGGGTGTGGGGTGACAGGGAGCCTAGCTAGCGGTTAAGAACGTTGGGTCAGTAACCGAAAAGTTGCTGGTTCAAACTGACTGGATGAAAATCGGTGTGCCCTTGTGCTAGGCACATAACCTTAATTGCTCCTGTAGGTCGCTCTGTTTAAGAGCGTCAGCTAAATGACTAATATTTTAATGTAAAATGTGTAGAGTGCGGTAAAGTGGCCTAAGCAAAGACGGTGTGCACTGCCCAGATTTGTGGACTCCAGTCACATGACCTGGACTCAAGTCTGACTCGGATCACAAAGTTGATGACTTGAGACTCGACTTGATAGAAAAGAAAAGAACTTGAGACTCGACTTAGACTTGGAGCCTCAAGCCTCGGGATTCAACTTTGGCTTGAGACTGATGACTTGAAATTAACTGGCCAGGTTTTATAATGTTTTGTCACTCATTTCGTAGCACAGAGTCTACGTGGGATTACTCTCTCCACACAACCAGACTTGCAACAGATTGGCTAGTGAAACGCACACTCTGCACTCTGATTGAACCAGACAACTGTCAATCAACACAGGTCAGGTGGTGAGCAAGCAAACAGATTGCTGATTTGCTGTACAGCTATAGGAACGGCTGCAGTGAAAATGGTGATCAAGAATATTAACTGTATACTTTGCAAGCTCATCTGCAATGGGCAACAGTTACTAGCATAGACCTACTGGTATTTTGGCATGTAACAATTGCTTGAAATTGATAATTTACTTAAGAAGCTTGCATTTGGAATTTGTTTCAAATGAATTATTACTGTGGCGAAGACGCGCCATATGCGCGGCTCTTCACAATTTCCAAACTCCCGCCAGTGGAGATAACTTTTTTTCTCCTGTTAAAATGTTTGCTCTTGCTTTCACACTTTGAAATACATAGGCCCTATGTGGTAAATCTATATTCCATCTAATGCTACAATAATTGCAAGTGTTTCATCATTCCATCCCCGTACCATTTATTGCAACACTTAGACATTTCTGTTTGATGTTTGATTGGCCTACGACACATTTTCATTTAGCCAACCACTTCTTTCCCTCTACATAGGCGCAATGTTTATTGTGCACATGAATGTTCACAGGACTCATGAGATAGAAGTTATGTTATTTAATTCAATGTATGGTTTCCTTTGTTCATATTTTTCAGGTTATTTCGGTGTTCTGCGTCCTATGTCTCTGTCATTCTGGTTGTGCGATATTGGAGCGGGCATGCCTCAGTGAACATAGAAATAGGCTACGCGACCTGTGCTCCACGCTTTGGAGACAGAATGTTGAATAAGAGAAACTTGTTGTTCCATGTATGCATGGTGTTGAAATATCATTAATAATCATTAAGTCTGATTAAGATCAATGTACCAATGTAACAATGATGTGGAAATTGCCCAGTTTATTTGTTGTACACTGAACAAAAAGCAACATGTCAAGTGTTGGTCCCATGTTTCATAAGCTGAAATAAAAGATCCCAGAAATGTTCCATAAGCACAAAAAGCTTATTTCTCTCAAATTATGTGCACAAATGTGTTTTCATCCCTGTTAGTGAGCATTTCTCCTTTGCCAAGATAATCCAGGTGTAGCATATCAAGAAGCTGATTAAACAGCATGATCATTACACAGGTGCACCTTATGCTGGGGACAATAAAAGTCACTCTAAAATGTGCCGTTTTGCGACACAACACAAAGCCACAGATAGATGACTTACCTTTTGAGGGAGCGTGCATTTGGCTTGCTGACTGCAGGAATGTCCACCAGAGCTGTTGTCAGAGAATTTAATGTTAATTTCTCTACCATAAGCCGCATCCAACGTAGTTTTAGAGAATTTGGCAGTACGTCCAACCGGCCTCACAACCACAGACCAAGTGTATGGCATCGTGTGGGCGAGCGGTTTGCTGATGTCAACGTTGTGAACAGAGGTGCCCCATGGTGGCGGTGGGGTTATGGTATGGGCAGGCATAAGCTATGGACATCGAACACAATTGCATTTTATTGATGGCAATTTGAATGTACATAGATACCGCGACGAGATCCCGAGGCCCATTGTCGTAGAAAATGGGGGGCCGTGCATGATATTGCACGGCCCCATGTCGCAAGGATCTGTACACAATTCCTGGAAGCTGAAAATGTCCTAGTTCTTCCATGGCCTGCCTGCATTCTCACCAGACATGTCACCTATTGAGCATGTTTGGGATGCTCTGGATCAACGTGTACAACAGCTTGTTCCAGTTCCCGCCAATATCCAACAACTTTGCACAGCCATTGAAGAGGAGTCGGATAACATTCCACAGGCCACAATCAACAGCCTGATCAACTCTATGCGAATGAGATATATCACACGCCGCATGAGACAAATGGTGGTGAAACCAGATACTGACTGGTTTTCTGATCCACGGCATTTTTAAAAGATATCTGTGACCAACAGATGCATATCTGTATTTCCAGTCATGTGAAATCTATAGATTAGGGCCTAATGAATTAACTTGAATTGACTGATTTCCTAATATGAACTCTAACTCAGCCAAATCATACTTTTTTTTTGCATGTTACGTTTCTATTTTTGTTCAGTATAATTGCCAATTGTACAGTCTTTCCTTCCACCTGTGTCTGTTCAGATAGGACAGGTTAAGACTGATACATGGGCTATTTCTTTTAGGCTATTGCCCATGTAAGCTATATTTTGTAAATCTACTTTATTTTGTATCATATGGCACTTTCACCATTAGATCACCAAGACCTGTAAATAAAGGTATATACATATATTATTTTTTTTTCTTGACTTGAGACTTGAAAACTTATGACTCGTCTTGACTTGTTCTTATAATGCACGTCTTGGACTTGACTCGAGTCTTGACCTATTCTACTTGAGAATTGCTTGTGACTTGATTAATAGTGACTTAGTCTCACCTCTGGCACTGCCTGAGACCTCCAAACCCTGGCGGGCAGAAGCTGAAGGGACTCTGTCTCTCTCTATTGACTCCCTGCTCTATTTCCCTCTCTTCCCCTCTCACCCTCTCTTCCCCTCTTTCCCTCTCTTCCCCTCCCTCCCTTCTTCCCCTCCCTCCCTCTTTTCCTCGCAGCAGGTCGCTGTCAGGTCTGAAAGGCCAGGCGTCCAGAGGGAGGCATCTGTGACAGCTGACCGCTCATGTCAGGCCAGACAACAAAACCTCCCACCCATACCACTAACTTACAACCAATCGCAGAGCGAGAGATCAACCCTAGAACAGCACAATGGGTACAGTATGATTTGTATGAGTGTGTGTCTACGCTACAGCATGTCTGTGTGTGTGCTAGTATCTGTGTGTGGGGGGGTGGGGGGTGTGCTGGGTTACATAAACCCTCTCTTCTCATTCTCTATGTGTCGCGTAGTCTTGATGGTGTTTACAGTCTGATGCCCTGAGACCCTGGCAGAGCCCAGTGATAACACATGCTTTTCTCTTCTCCAACAGAGCTCTGTTCGCTGCCCATCAGCTCGCCCGCCCGCCAGCGACAGTAGCTTCCCACCCCCTCCTTCCACCTCCGCAGTATGCAAACGAGGCTGAGATACCCATCACGCCTCGCTCGGCCCCCCAGAGACAAGCCTGGTGCACGGCCGCAACCCAGAGAGGAGGAGAGAGGGAGAGAGAGCGAGGGGATGGAGATAGGGATGGTGGGAGATGACAGTAGGAAGACTAAAACAGCCTCGGATCCCTATGCTTAAGATGCTTTTGTCTTTTTTTTGGTTATATTTCATTAGAACAACCATCCAATATAATCCACCCCCGCTTTTGCTTTGTGGTCCCTATTTTCAGACTTGGTTCCCACATGCAGGTAGGAAAAGGGCCATAATATGTGGTGGCCTGTACCAACCCCGGCTCCAGTAGGGGTAGTGCTGCTGCCTCTCCTCCTCCCCATGCTCTTGCTCTGGGTAGTGGGTGTTGTTTGTTTGTTGATGTGTTTGTTTGCTCTCATCAACACTGGCTGCTACTTCCTATGTGTTTCTGGCCCATCACACAGACAGTAGCGTCCTCCCCTGAAATCCCCTGTCCCCTCTCCTAGGCTCACTTTAAACAGACCTTATGCAAGCACAATCAGGGGCCACTTCGCTAAAAACACGTCTTTGGGATACATTTACCAGAAACAGTCATGTTTATGTACTTTTCCTTGTTTTTGTGTGTTTTTCCTCGATGCTCTCCTTTGGACCGGCGTTATTCGCGTCGATCTTAATCATCGGGTTGGAATCAAAGAGGCATTTTGAGACTCATGAGAGGAGACGTAGATGCAGACACACCCTGACTGCTCTCCCAACACCTCAGTCGTCCTGTCCACATCCCTGTCTACTATACTCTGGGTCAAGACAAGCTTGTGTCAGTTGGAATCATGTTCACAACTCATTTTTGTATCTCTATTCATCAAACACTGTTAATGCTGCTCTGGGGTCAAGGCTTTCAGTGAATAACACACATTGATAGGGCACAATTTCGAATTCCGCCGAAATAGACATACCCAAACTTATTTTTGATGAGATGGCCATATACAATAACAGGTAAGGCTGCATAGTTGTAAAGGTCTGGTAAAAATATTTTGAGGACTCAAGTAAATAGTACAAATATTATGATAATATATAAAAGCTCAAGTAAGTAGTACAAATATTATGATAATATATAAAAGCTCAAGTAAGTAGTACAAATATTATGATAATATATAAAAGCTCAAGTAAGTAGTACAAATATTATGATAATATATAAACGCTCAAGTAAATAGTACAAATATTATGAAAAAAAAAATGATTTATGATTTTTTTTCCTATTCTACAAAAGTGGGGAAATAGGGCTTGAAATGACTGGCACTAGAGAATTTTTGCCTAAACGTACACTGAGCGGCGCAGTGACACCATTCAAATATGTGCAAACTCATTCAGATTTAAGCACAAAGTTATTTAGTCTGTCTGTGACCAAGAGGATGGTCTTAGTTCAATTCTAATTAAATTATTTCATTTTTTTTATGTTGAGAGCTCTAAATCCGGCTGAGAATATCACATTGAGATAAAACGTATATTGTTGCATCCGCTAGATTATCCGGTCTCATATGTGCTATTGCAAGTGCAGCTGTGAGTTTCACAGACACAGGAAATTGTTCCTTTGTCTGGATAGGCCAGAAAATGTGAAACGTCACACCCTATGCAAATGTAGGGTCTGAAACCTGACACTTCAAGTCAGCTCCACTTAGAGACCGGGAGCTGAGAGCAGAGAGATGAGGCTTTCTGGCACTATAAGATAGGAGACCCTACGACAATCACAGAGCGTTTTGTACACCAAAATGTAATCCGGAACCGGTCCAGAACTGCTCAAAGTCCCCCAAATAGGGGACTTAACACCTGTATTAAAATATGCTCCAAAATGCATTTAAGGGTCATTCTCATATTAATGCCCGCTATGGAAGCACCCTACTACGGCCCTCTTTCCGTGGGGGCCGTCATTTAGTGCTTTATGGACTGTTTAAAATATCACGATGGATACTGATTGTTGTGCAACTGGTGATTGAAAACGTGCAACTGGTAACCCAAAAAATTAAACATGGTCCTACATGCATTTACCGGTCATTCTGATATTAAGGGTGTGGCTCCTAGTGAACATTTTCTTTTACATTTGGGATTTCAGAACAATTACCAAAAAGCTAAATCTATACTGATATCATGAGAGGGGTAAGGATTGGGAGAGAGCTAAAGACACATTCATTTTTATATTAGTACATTTGTGTGTGTGTGTGTGTGTGTGTGTGTGGGGGGGTCAGAGCACCAGTGTTCAAACCCTGGGGAGGGGAGGATCATAGGTAATCCAGAGGTGGCATAATCCCAGCACTCAAGGCCGTCACCGTATCAAGAAAGAGGGGGAAAAGAGGAAAGGATTCTTCCACAAATTATCTGCTTACAGAATCAGGCAGCACGGAGGGCAGATTAAGCCCACTCTGGTCATAATGTCCCCGATTTAAGAGACGGCTTAGTGTTTGGGCACAAGATCCAACTGAAATGAAGAAGGCGTCTGTGGTCCTTATAGAGAAAGCTAGGTTAGTGGGCTAGGCTCATATCTCTGCTTTATTAGATCTGAGTATCCCACTATAGTAAAGGAATAATAATATTGTTTATTTTGTTGTACAGCGACCCTGAGAGCCAGAGGGGCTGACTGTAACCGTGAGTACAGGTGGATAAAAGCCTCTTGTCTATTAAGTGAGGTCAGCGATGAGACAGGGGCATCTCAAGGGGATATGGAGCTCTTCAGACAGGCTGCCATAGAAACAGGGGATAAACAACTACAGCGTATCCCATGACCACCTACTACCGAGTTACGCTCCAAAAAAAACACGCACTATCACAGAGTCAACCAACTGAACAGGATGTGTATGTGTTAGTGTTGCCACGATACCAGAGTTTTGACTTCGATACAAATACCAGGTTGAGTAGCGCAATACTCAATAACGTCATGATACTCGATACAAAAACGATAACACGGCAGAATTAGCCAGTCACAGGCGTATTAGCCAGTCACAGAATGGCACTTGATTCAGACAGATCTTTTGAGTTCAATATCATTACAAAGGTTAGCTTTTTTTCCATTAATGAATCAATTATACAAATTATACAATCAATAATCTACCTACATAACATAACGGTAATTATTTATTTAAATAGTAAATCTCTAGTCCATTGATAAACTGGGTAAATCATGGGCCTAGGCCTATTCACAATACAGGTGAACATTTAATAAGAGTGTGTGCATGAATTGAGTTACTGAGCTGGTTTGGGCGGATTTTATGGAGCTACAGATGACAAACTATCTGTTTCCCTTCCATTTGGGACTTATTTGACTGTACTGATCAACAACATTTGCATAGAAGAAGCAATCTCTTGTGTGCGCTCTCTCTAAGACTCGTAACATCACACTGATAACATCATTCACACACAGTTCGAGGCTCGAACAAAGATGATCTTTTTTTGTTTATTTTTATTTCACCTTTATTTAACCAGGTTGGCCAGTTGAGAACAAGTTTTAATTTAAAACTGCAATCTGGCCAAGATATTCTAAGTCAGAACCGTCCAGAGTAGTGATGCTAGTCAGGCGGGCAGGTGCGGGCAGCGATCGGTTGAAAAGCATGCATTTAGTTTTACTAGCGTTTAGGAGCAGTTGGAGGCCACGGAAGGTGTGTTGTATGGCATTGAACCTCGTTTGGTGGTTTGTTAACACAGTGTCCAAAGAAGGGCCAGATATATAGAGAATGGTGTCGTCTGCGTAGAGATGGATCAAGAAATCACCCAAGAGCGATATCGTTGATATATACAGAGAAAAGAGTCGGCCTGAGAATTGAACCCTGTGGTAACCCCATTAAAACTTCCAGAGGTCCGGACAACAGGCCTTCCGATTTGACACACTGAACTCTATCTGAGAAGTAGTTGGTGAACCAGGCGAGGCAGTCATTTGAGAAGCCAAGGCTGTTGAGTCTGCCGATAAGAATACGGTGACTGACAGTGTCGAAAGCCTTGGCCGGGTCAATGAAGACAGCTGCACAGTACTGTCTTTTATCAATGGCGGTTATGATATCGTTTAGTACCTTGATAGTGGCTGAGGTGCACCAGTGACCAGCTCAGAAATAGGATTGCACAGCGGAGAAGATACAGGACAGGATGGATATAGGTCTGTAACAGTTTGGGTCTAGAGTGTCACCCCCTTTGAAGAGGGGGATGACCGCGGCAGCTTTCCAATCTTTAGGAATCTTGGATGTTACGAAAGAGAGGTTGAACAGACTGATAATAGGTGTTGCAACAATGGCAGTGGATAATTTTAGAAAGAGAGGATCCAGATTGTCTAGCCCAGCTGATTTGTACAGGTCCAGGTTTTTCAGCTCTTTCAGAACATCTGCTATCTGGATTTGGGTGAAGGAGAAGCTGGGGAGGCTTGGGGAAGTAGCTGTGGGGGGTGCGGAGCGGTTGGCCAGGGTTGGGGTAGCCAGGAGGAAAGCATGGCCAGCCATAGAGAAAAGCTTATTGAAATTCTCGATTATCGTGGATTTATCGGTAGTGACAGTGTTTCCTAGCCTCAGTGCAGTGGGCAGCTGGGAGGAGGTGCTCTTATTCTCCATGGACTTTACAGTGTTCCAAAACTTTTTGGAGTTAGAGCTACAGGATGCAAATTTCTGTTTGAAAAAGCTAGGCTTTCCTAACTGCTTTGCTTTCCTAACTGACTGCGTGTATTGGTTCCTGACTTCCCTGAAAAGTTGCATATCGCGGGGACTATTCGATGCTAGTGCAGTCCGTCACAGGATGTGGTCGAGGGCAGTCAGGTCTGGAGTGAACCAAGGGCTATATCTGTTCTTAGTTCTACATTTTTTGAAAGGGGCATGCTTACTTAAGATGGTGAGGAAATTACTTTTAAAGAACGACCAGGCATCCTCTACTGACGGGATGAGGTCAATATCCTTCCAGGATACCTGGGCCAGGTCGATTAGAAAGGCTTGCTCGCAGAAGTGTTTTAGGGAGCGTTTGACAGTGATGAGGGGTGGTCGTTTGACCGCGGACCCATAGCGGTTGCAGGAAATGAGGCAGTGATCGCTGAGATCCTGATTGAAAACAGCAGAGGTGTATTTGGAGGGCAAGTTGGTCAGTATAATATGAGGGTGCCCATGTTTATGTATTTAGGGTTGTACCTGGTGTGCTCCTTGATAATTTGTGTGAGATTGAGGGCATCTAGTTTAGATTGTAGGACTGCCGGGGTGTTAAGCATATCCCAGTTTAGGTCACCTACCAGAATGAACTCTGAAGATAGATGGGGGACAATCAATTCACATATAGTGTCCAGGACACAGCTGGGAGCTGAGGGGGGTCTATAACAGGCGGCGGCAACAGTGAGAGACTTATTTCTGGAGAGATTCATTTTTTAAATTAGAAGCTCGAACTGTTTGGGCATAGACCTGGAAAGTATGACAGAACTTTGCAGGCTATCTCTGCAGTAGATTGAAACTCTGCCCCCTTTGGCAGTTCTATCATGACGGAAAATGTTGTAGTTGGGAATTGGTGGCCTTCCTAAACCAGGATTCAGACACGGCAAGGACTTCAGGGTTTGCTGAGTGTGCTAAAGCAGTGAGTAAAACAAACTTAGGGAGGAGGCTTCTGATGTTAACATGCATGAAACCAAGGTTTTACAGTTACAGAAGTCAACAAATGAGAGCGCCTGGGGACACACAGGGCCTGGGTTAACCTCTACATCACCTGAGGAACAGAGAAGGAGTAGGATGAGGATAAGGCTAAAGGCCATCAAAACTGGGCGTCTAGTGTGTTGGGGACAGAGAATAAAAGGAGCAGATTTCTGGCCGTGGTAGGATAGATTCAGGGCATAATGTACAGACAAGCGTATGGTAGGGTGCGGGTGCAGTGGAGGTATAAACCTAGGCATTGAGTGATGATAAGAGAGGTTGCATCTCTTGAAGCACTAGTTATGATGGGTGAGGTTACCGCATATGTGGGTGGTAGGACAAAAGAGGTATCTGAGGCATGTTGAGTGGGACTAGGGGCTCCACAGTAAACTAAAACAATGATAACTATCCTAAACAACAGTATACAAGGCATATTGACATTAGAGAGAGACATAAAGCGAGGCAGAAAGCAATCACGGGTGTTGACTGGGAGAGCTAGCTAAGACAACAATGGGTAAGACAACAACAGCTCATCAGCTAAGACAACAACAACAGGTAAAATGGCGATGAATGGGCAGAGAGGGTCAGTTAACTACACACATGGCCTGAGTTTGAGGCTGGGGCCGACAGATAAACAAAATAAACCAAATGTAGTACCGTGATTAATGAACAGTCCAGCAGGCATCAGCTATGTAGCCAAGTGATCATAGGATCCAGTGAACAGCAATAGATGAAACAGGGAAGCCGCTAGGTAGTCGTTCCTATGCTAGCTATCGGGAGACACGGCGTTCAAAAAACGTTAGAAGGCAGGGGCTAGTGGAAGAGTCTGCACCGACATCCGGCAAAGGCCGGTTGAGGGTGCAATGGATGGATTTACATCGGTAGACCAGTCGTGATGGAACGGCAGGGCTCCGTGTCGACAAAGGGTCCAGGCCAGTTGGCAAAAGATCTATTGTAGCTGGAGTAATTTTGTTTGCTAGCCGGAAGATGCGCCTGGCTCGAGGCTAACTGGTGCCAGTTTCAGGACAAGGGCGTTAGCCTCTTAGCTAGCTAGCAGCGATGATCCTATGTCCAGAGTTTACAGCAAGAATCCGGTGGTGTAGTGGATTATAGTCGTGTTAGTGAAAAGTCCACTGAGTAGGCCGGGGGATGGGCCTGGCTCAAGGATAGCTTCGGGGCTGGGTCACTCGGTAGCAGCTAGCTAGCTGCGATGATCAGGAGTAATGGTTCGGGTCTTGTGGCAGGAATCAGGTGTTGTAGTGGAGTCCGGTATGCTCAGGGTTGATAACGCGCTATGCAGACTGGCAAGTATTATCCAGGCTAAAAGCGGCTGATAGACAGACTTGACTCTCTCTCAATCAGTAAACGACGTAAGACATTTGACAGAAGTACCAAAAGTAACAAAAATTCTTGCACCGAACCATTTTTCATGTTCTAGTATCGGAAAAAGTACTGAAGCAACATTAGTGTGTGTGTGTGTGTGTGTGTGTGTGTGTGTGTGTGTGTGTGTGTGTGTGTGTGTGTGTGTGTGTGTGTGTGTGTGTGTGTGTGTGTGTGCATCCTGTCACATCTGTGTCTAACAACACAAGACACCCTCAGACGGTTGTGAGCACTGGGCACAGAGGATAAAAATGCTCTGATTGGCTGGTTGTATTAAAGCTGGGACGATGAACCGAAAATTATCGACACCGACCATACCGGTCACTTATCACAGGCATTTGGCTGATATTCTTCATCATAAGTAGCCTATACTAAAGAATGTGAAGTTTGAAATTAAATAAGTTTGTTAATATGGGTGATTGTTAATGATGGCTACAACCATCAAACTAGCAGTAGAGCCTGGAGAAGAGAGTTTATTTGTGGCCAAACAGTGGTGAGGTCTGGAAGGTATCAGAGCAGGCAAAGCTAATGACTTGTGACACCTCACATCACACAGATGAAGATGATTAAGTAGGCACAGGGAGAGGGAGAGCAGGAGAGACTGCAGAAGGCCACCTTAGTACCAGTACACACCCTTCTTCCAGCCAAATGAAATCCAAGCTCAGATTGACACCATTTCCATTCCATTTTTCCAATAAGACCACCGCCTACACCAGCCAAGAACACCCTGTCCCACTCCAGACTGACAGTTTCAGCACTCCAAATCAAATCAAATGACATTTTATTGGTCACATACACATATTTAGCAGATGTTATTGCGGGTGTGCTCCACCGCAAGCACTCCACTGGATCAGATGCTGGTCTCTTCATCTCTCTCTAACTCCATCTCTCCTCTCAGGGCCACCTGGGTCTGCTCCTCTCAACCCTACATCCCTTCAGCCTCAGGCCCTCCACTCCACTCACCAGCTGTCTGAGCAGACTGAATTAGCAAGACAAAAGGCCACGCACAGAGACAGAGATGGAGAGAGAGAAGGAGAGGTAGAGAAAGAGATGAGGAAGGGAGGAAGGAAGCAGAGCCTAAAATCACAAAAGGTCTCCAGTAAAATTCTTATAAGTCATCACTTGCTTTATATATGGCCTCCTACAGAGTACATGATTCAAGTATTAATACAAAGAGAAGACAAATGACACACTGTCTTACAATGACTGCACCTGCATCACCCAGCAGTGGCAGTCTCTCTGTTCCCCTTATACAGTAGCAAGTGTGTGTGTGTGTGATCTATTCATCTCCCAGGAATAACTCCAGACCCCCCACCACCCTCCCTGCTATCCCACAGGAGGACTGGTGAGAAGAGAGATAATCCACTATTTAAAGCTTATACTGCTGACAAAGAGCCTCGGGGCTAAGACCGACGCCATGCACCTCTATATACCTCTAGCCCTCAGTCTTCATCTCTGTCTTTCCCTCTACGTGTGCCTTGTCTCTCCTCTATTATGACATTCAATCCTCTCGCCTGCCATGGTAACGTTCACCTGACCCCCTTTTTCTGCCTGCCAGATCATTCCCTCTCTCTAGTGTACTTCGTCGCCCTCTCATTCCTTCTTTCCTCTCTTCTTTCCCTTTTCTATCTCTCTGTGAATCTCTCACTTCCTCTTCTATCATTTGAACTCATTGACTAAGTCAGTGCAAAATGTGCCTGGAATGCACACACACATAAACACACACTCCTCTGAAAAGGTCAGCGCGTCCACCGACCGGCCGGACAAATCCCAATCCCACTGGTCCAGTGTGGCTGGCGTGTGAGAACACCCAACCTCACACACTGTCAAGCTGTAAGAAACGGGTGGCTGATATGCATTTAGCTAAGCAGGACTTCATGGCTTCCACATAGAGAAGCAGCATGTTGTTTGACAGATGTGCCATGTGTGTTTGTACAAATAGAAGATCTACACAGACAGGGCACTGCGCCATAGCACCTTGCTGATATTACAAATGAACATGATTTACTACTGACTAAGTTGTTTCTCAATACCTAGCCATGGTTATGTCAATATTGTGATGGGATGATACAGCGGTGTACACCAGCTGATGTAAACAACCATAGCCTTGCCTTGTGATACACTGTCAACCAAGCGAACCGGGCTAGTAACACGATAACACTGAACCGGGCTAGTAACACGATAACACTGAACCGGGCTAGTAACACGATAACACTGAACCGGGCTAGTAACACGATAACACTGAACCGGGCTAGTAACACGATAACACTGAACCGGGCTAGTAACACGATAACACTGAACCAGGCTAGTAACACGATAACACTGAACCGGGCTAGTAACACGATAACACTGAACCGGGCTAGTAACACGATAACACTGAACCAGGCTAGTAACACGATAACACTGAACCAGGCTAGTAACACGATAACACTGAACCAGGCTAGTAACACGATAACACTGAACCGGGCTAGTAACACGATAACACTGAACCGGGCTAGTAACACGATAACACTGAACCAGGCTAGTAACACGATAACACTGAACCGGGCTAGTAACACGATAACACTGAACCGGGCTAGTAACACGATAACACTGAACCGGGCTAGTAACACGATAACACTGAACCGGGCTAGTAACACAATAACACTGAACCGGGCTAGTAACACGATAACACTAAACCGGGCTAGTAACGCGATAACACTGAACCGGGCTAGTAACACAATAACACTGAACCGGGCTCGTAACACGATAACACTAAACCGGGCTAGTAACACGATAACACTGAACCAGGCTAGTAGCACGATAACACTGAACCGGGCTAGTAACACGATAACACTAAACCGGGCTAGTAACACGATAACACTAAACCGGGCTAGTAACACGATAACACTGAACTGGGCTAGTAACACGATAACACTGAACTGGGCTAGTAACACGATAACACTGAACCAGGCTAGTAACACGATAACACTGAACCAGGCTAGTAACACGATAAAACTGAACCGGGCTAGTAACATGATAACACTGAACCGGGCTAGTAACACTGTTTTGTCGCTTGTCTCTTTCTGCCTCTCTCAAATTCACACACTCGCACATGGGTCCATGCTATCTGGGATTCTTGGTACATCTCTACCCTATTGAAGTTGACATTTAAAATGGTTAAGGTAAGGGTTAATGTTGGGTTAGGTATTGGTTATGGTTAGGATAAGGATAAGGGTAGGGGTAGGGGTTAAGGCTAGGGTTTAGGGTAAGGACGTCCCAAGGATTCCGGATAGCACTGACCCTGGCAAACGCAAACACACACACACACACACACACACATTAGCATGCAACCACACACCCTGGCGACAGAGCAGTGTGCTTCGGTAGTGAAGACAACAGCAAGACCATAGCAACCCTCCAGACACCACCATCACACTGCGGCACAGGGAAAGCACTCTGCTCTTTCCCTCCCCTCTCTGTCTCTCTATCCCTCCCTCCCTCCCTCCCTCCCTCTCTCTCTCTCTCTCATCCCTCCTCTCCCTACTCTCTGCATCACTACCACCTGCTGCAGACTTGTCCTTTGCCTTTTCTGTAATTTCCACTCCCTAACCTGCATGAATTATGAATCATCCATCCTTCCCCTGCGGGTCCTTCCACTAACATTTACAATCACACATGCAAACACACAATGCTGGTATTTGCATACACACACACACGCACACATGCACACTCGCACACAAGCTAGTTAAATACATGACAACATTATCCCTCACAGCCCTGGCTCCTTCACCCCCAACCACCGCCCACACCAAAGCCCACCCATGCCAGCCCTGTCGCACCTCCACCCTCACAGCCCTGGCTCCTTCACCCCCAACCACCGCCCACACCAAAGCCCACCCATGCCAGCCCTGTCGCACCTCCACCCTCACAGCCCAGCAGCCAGACTGCTGAAATCCTCTCCACTTCTCGGAAATCACTATATTGTTGAAAACTGGTCAGAAACAAATCAAGCTTCATGTATGTATGTGTATATTATGTACACTGAGTATACAAAACATTATGAACACCTGCTCTTTCCATAACATAGACTAACCAGGTGAATCCAGGTGAAAGCTATGATCCTGTATTGATTTCACTTGTTAAGTCCACTTCAATCAGTGTAGATGAAGGGGAGGAGACGGGTTAACGGAGGATTTTTAAGCCTCGAGACAATTGAGACATGGATTGTGTTTTTGTGCCATTCAGAGGGTGAATTGGCAAGACAAGATATTTAAGTGCCTTTGAACGGGGATACGGTAGTAGGTGCCAGGAGCACCGTTTTTTTGTCAAGAATGGCAATGCTGCTTGGTTTTTCACGCTCAACAGTTACCTGTGTGTGTCAAGAATGGTCCACCACCCAAATGACATCCAGCCAACTTATTCTATAATGTAGAAATAGTTTTTTTTTTAAATAGAGAGAAACCCTTGAATGAGTACGTGTGTCCAAACTGTTGACTGGTACTGCATGTGGGTCTTTCTATAAGCTAGGGCACCAGTGAGGATTTCCTACACTGGACAACTTGTTACAGCTGTTGATTACTCATTGATAATAATCTGTAAAAAAACAAAAACAATGCCATTACATTAAGATATAAGGGGGGAACATAGCTATATTCAATCAAATGTTTAACCATCATGTTTGGTGTCTTGACGGATGTCCAAAATCGTGACATAAAATATGACTTTTCTGTCCTTGCATTTATGGCAGTGTAAGTTGCCGTTTTATAATATATTAGGCATTCATCAGTTAAATCAGACATTGAACATGAACCCTGTAAGAATCCTGGATCTAGCTGTCAGACCGTTTCTGTACACAGAGCTCAGAAATGCAGTGTAACTACGTAACATATCATGTCTCCTTATGTTAAAGGGTGAAACCAGTTTTCATGGGCAAACAACTATGTGATTGCAAATGTATGCGATTGCAAAATCGAATGCTTCAAACAGAAAAGAGTCACCTTACCATGATACTGAAAACCTCAATCGAAACGGTCATTAACGTGGTTCTTCAATAATTATGCATGATACTTGTTGGACGCGCATTTGGTGTCGAGCTGTTAAATTACGGTGAGATATTTTCACACATCATCATCTGATCCAGGAAGGACTTTTCTGAATGACAATCAAGTGACGACTAGCTACTGTGAGAGAGCATGCCATACAAAAACAGCCCAAGTGCTGGGGGAAAAAAAGGTGTTTGTGAGGAATGTCCAGAATATTTTGGTGTCTCATTGGTTACGCCGGTGAAGACAGCTGTGCCTGGATCCAGGTTGGATCTAATATCCCTAGAGAACTGAGGTTGATCATCTGTTGTCGTCTGCTATACTTACAGCAGGGTCTCGTTAGATTTAACAGAGAAAGCATCAAGGCATGAGTTCATTGTTTTCATATGTTTTTGTGTCTCGGATGGGACAGAGCCTACAGCGCGCAATTGTTCCTATTAATTATTCTGGATATAATGACAACAAATTACATAGCATAGTGGGCTTCTTCACCATATGATCTGGTAATGAAATAACATGACAAATACATTTGTTTCATGTTTGTCACGGCTGTTGGAAGAACTGGACCAAGGTGCTGCGTGGTGAGCGTACTTTTTCTTTTATTATAAAAAAATGACGCCAACAAAACAACAAACGAGAACACAACCGCAAAGCTACAGGCTATGTGCCATAAACAAAAGTCAACTTCCCACAAAGACAGGTGGAAAAAAGGGATACCTAAGTATGGTTCTCAATCGGAGACAACGATAGACAGCTGTCCCTGATTGAGAACCCTACCCGGCCAAAACATAGAAATACAAATAATAGAACATAGAATACCCACCCCAAATCACACCCTGACCAAACCAAAATAGAGATATAAACAGGATCTCTAAGGTCATGGTGTGACAATGTTACACTTACAATTTTAAACAATTATAAGGGGTTTGAAGTAGCCTACTTGAACTTGAATTTGGAGCTCAGAAATTCAAGTGCTGGAATAGGCCTTGAATATCAGACATTTCCTGAATTTGGTGCTTGAAAAGTCTTTGTTATTATTGTAGCCAATTTACTGTATAAGTTCTCCTGCTCCCTTATAATTATTTGGGATTTCTTTTTTGATCCGTTTTTGTGAGAGATGTGGCCACTTTCGTTTGTTTCCCATCGCCTCAATTGAGGGTGTTGTGCTACTCTGTTGCAGTAAAACCATGTGTGATTATTATGAAGACAACAACATCTAATGCTGGCTACAAATCCTTCCATTCCAAAAGGAACCATTTTTTTGGTTGCTTTCTCATTATAAAAACCACCGATGGTGAGATTTAAATGGTGAGATTAATGCTAGCGCTCTTCCTGGCTTTATTACGTGTGCTTGCATCGGCCTCATAGCCTACAGAAAAATCGGCATGCATGCATCCAATCTATTTAGCCAAGCAAGTCAACATTATTCTGTATCATGTATCATTCTTAAAGGGGTAATGGCATACTTTTTTTTTTTACACTTTTTGCATGCTTTTTGGGTAGGAGGGTTCTATATTAGACCCTATATCTACAATTATATAAATTATACAATTGTATGACATTGAAAATTACAATGAAGTTCTTGAAAAAGTCTCTGAAAGTCCTTCAATTTGACTTGCCAATGTCTGTATGAGCCCTGCTTAAAGGATGAATAGTCCTAGGCTTATTTCGTTGTATTGTTGGAGTTATGGGCCAATTTGGGCCATATATTCCTCTAAGCACACATGTGGAACTGCACAAAAAAAACATTTTTATTTATGTTCAAACCATTTTGAAATGTTGATTCCAATTCTTTTTTATTTAACCTTTATTTAACTAGGCAAGTCAGTTAAGAACAAATTCTTATTTAATGTCACACATTATTTATAGAAACATGGATATGAATACAGGCGGTGTGTTGGCACCTGTGTTGGCATACGTGTGCATTGTGTGTGTGAGTGTGTGCATGGTTGGCATATATTGCTACCAGAGAGATCGAGAGCTCCAGCTGTAGTGGAGGATCACATGGTAAAGTGTATGCTCCTCACCTCACCTCCTCTCCCTTTCAACCTCCCCTCAGAGACCGTAATGCTACATTCACTAGATGTATGTATGCAGCGCCGCTCACATCACGGGCAACCGAGTGAGACGCAACCTTGTCAACAGGGTGTGCACAATTAGTGTGGCTGAATGAGGCCACGAGCACAGATAGGGATGTACACAAACATCCTACACAGCACAGAATAAATAGGCTGCTGGGTTAGAAAAATGGTATTCCACAGCCTCGTTCAGTCAGTTAGGAGCTTCCAGTTTGAGGTCAAGGGTGAACTGGGAGAGGTGGACTAGGGTCAGCGTAAAGGCCGCTTAATTAAAACGCTCTTCAAACTGACTAAATAGTTGTCGCCAAAACGAGGGTTGTGACTTCTCACGCAACAGAGAAGCATTGTAGAGAGACAAGTTGAACAAGTATTTTGTTCACAGAGACAGTGCACTGTTGCAATACCTCTAGGGTTAACATGCCACACACATGATTATGGTGCCGTGTCAAGGCACACGTGTCCTATTCAGGTTTGTGCAAATATAACATGATTAGCTCATGGTCACGATCAACCTAACCACCATACATTACCCCCCCGAGTGACCCTACTCTGCCTTTGTTGCCGTACAGTGCGAGCAAACTGTTTACTGACAGCCAATAACCTCCTATACACCACCATCTAACCAACCGCTTTTAAATGAAGGGTTTGGTCTCTGTTTGACTCTTGTCTGGGGTGGTCTAAGCTGCGAGTTGATGACTACACAGTTGATTCCCTGGCTACCATAAACAGGGTCCGGTTCCCCGACAGCGATGGAACTTAGGCTTACGAGTGTTTTAACCATGTATCTTTCCTACAATGGCCAAAGATGCAACATGAGCTTCCCAAAACCACACACAGAGAGAACGTTTGTTAAGTGGGTCGTTGAGGCGTGTGTCAATACTGATGGGATCGAACGAAAGGCAGCGCTGCTCTCGGGTCAGCTTTCTCCATAACATTAGAATTATTCCACGATACTGACGACGGATCAGCTCGTAGAGAGATATTATCACCTTTGGCTACAAATATTGAGGTGGCTTATTCTAACGCTTACCCTATAGACCCGTTTCTGTGTTTACAGACATTACCGCGTGAGGGCAATGAGCGCAATTTGGTGACAAAACAAGGGGGAGTTCTTGATGTACTTCCGGCGCCGACAGAGATGGCCGCCTCGCTTCGCGTTCCTAGGAAACTATGCAGTTTTTTGTTTTTTTACGTGTTATTTCTTACACTAGTACCCCAGGTCATCTTAGGTTTCTTTACATACAGCCGACAAGAACTACTGAATATAAGATCAGCGTCAACTCACCATCAGTACGACCAAGAATATGTTTTTCGCGACGCGGATCCTGTGTTCTGCCTTACAACCAGTGTAACCGAGTGGATCACATGCAGCGACCAAAAAAAAAAAAAACGACTCAGAAAAAGAGGGAAACGAAGCGGTCTTCTGGTCAGACTCCGGAGACGGGCACATCGTGCACCACTCCCTAGCATTCTTCTTGCCAATGTCCAGTCTCTTGACAACAAGGTTGATGAAATCCGAGCAAGGGTAGCATTCCAGAGGGACATCAGAGACTGTAACGTTCTCTGCTTCACGGAAACATGGCTCACTGGAGAGACGCAATCCGAAGCGGTGCAGCCAGCGCGTTTCTCCACGCATCGCGCCGACAGAAACAAACATCTTTCTGGTAAGAAGAGGGGCGGGGGCGTATGTCTTATGGCCAACGTGACATGGTGTGATGAAAGAAACATACAGGAACTCAAATCCTTCTGTTCACCTGATTTAGAATTCCTCACAATCAAATGTAGACCGCATTATCTACCAAGAGAATTCTCTTCGATTATAATCACAGCCGTATATATCCCCCAAGCAGACACATCGATGGCTCTGAACGAACTTTATTTAACTCTCTGCAAACTGGAAACGATTTATCCGGAGGCTGCATTCATTGTAGCTGGGGATTTTAACAAGGCTAATCTGAAAACAAGACTCCCTAAATTTTATCAGCATATCGATTGCGCAACCAGGGGTGGAAAGACCCTGGATCATTGTTACTCTAACTTCCGCGACGCATATAAGGCCCTGCCCCGCCCCCCTTTCGGAAAAGCTGACCACGACTCCATTTTGTTGATCCCTGCCTACAGACAGAAACTAAAACAAGAAGCTCCCACGCTGAGGTCTGTCCAACGCTGGTCCGACCAAGCTGACTCCACACTCCAAGACTGCTTCCATCACGTGGACTGGGAGATGTTTCGTATTGCGTCAGACAACAACATTGACGAATACGCTGATACGGTGTGCGAGTTCATTAGAACGTGCGTTGAAGATGTCGTTCCCATAGCAACGATTAAAACATTCCCTAACCAGAAACCGTGGATTGATGGCAGCATTCGTGTGAAACTGAAGGCACGAACCACTGCTTTTAATCAGGGCAAGGTGTCTGGTAACATGGCTGAATACAAACAGTGCAGCTATTCCCTCCGCAAGGCTATCAAACAAGCTAAGCGCCAGTACAGAGACAAAGTAGAATCTCAATTCAACGGCTCAGACACAAGAGGTATGTGGCAGGGTCTACAGTCAATCACGGACTACAGGAAGAAACCCAGCCCAGTCACGGACCAGGATGTCTTGCTCCCAGGCAGACTAAATAACTTTTTGCCCGCTTTGAGGACAATACAGTGCCACTGACACGGCCTGCAACGGAAACATGCGGTCTCTCCTTCACTGCAGCCGAAGTGAGTAAGACATTTAAACGTGTTAACCCTCGCAAGGCTGCAGGCCCAGACGGCATCCCCAGCCGCGCCCTCAGAGCATGCGCAGACCAGCTGGCCGGTGTGTTTACGGACATATTCAATCAATCCCTATACCAGTCTGCTGTTCCCACATGCTTCAAGAGGGCCACCATTGTTCCTGTTCCCAAGAAAGCTAAGGTAACTGAGCTAAACGACTACCGCCCCGTAGCACTCACATCCGTCATCATGAAGTGCTTTGAGAGACTAGTCAAGGACCATATCACCTCCACCCTACCTGACACCCTTGACCCACTCCAATTTGCTTACCGCCCAAATAGGTCCACAGACGATGCAATCTCAACCACACTGCACACTGCCCTAACCCATCTGGACAAGAGGAATACCTATGTGAGAATGCTGTTCATCGACTACAGCTCGGCATTCAACACCATAGTACCCTCCAAGCTCGTCATCAAGCTCGAGACCCTGGGTCTCGACCCCGCCCTGTGCAACTGGGTACTGGACTTCCTGACGGGGCCCCCCAGGTGGTGAGGGTAGGCAACAACATCTCCTCCCCGCTGATCCTCAACACTGGGGCCCCACAAGGGTGCGTTCTGAGCCCTCTCCTGTACTCCCTGTTCACCCACGACTGCGTGGCCATGCACGCCTCCAACTCAATCATCAAGTTTGCGGACGACACAACAGTGGTAGGCTTGATTACCAACAACGACGAGACGGCCTACAGGGAGGAGGTGAGGGCCCTCGGAGTGTGGTGTCAGGAAAATAACCTCACACTCAACGTCAACAAAACTAAGGAGATGATTGTGGACTTCAGGAAACAGCAGAGGGAACACCCCCCCATCCACATCGATGGAACAGTAGTGGAGAGGGTAACAAGTTTTAAGTTCCTCGGCATACACATCACAGACAAACTGAATTGGTCCACTCACACAGACAGCATCGTGAGGAAGGCGCAGCAGCGCCTCTTCAACCTCAGGAGGCTGAAGAAATTCGGCTTGTCACCAAAAGCACTCACAAACTTCTACAGATGCACAATCGAGAGCATCCTGGCGGGCTGTATCACCGCCTGGTATGGCAACTGCACCGCCCTCAACCGTAAGGCTCTCCAGAGGGTAGTGAGGTCTGCACAACGCATCACCGGGGCAAACTACCTGCCCTCCAGGACACCTACACCACCCGATGCTACAGGAAGGCCATAAAGATCATCAAGGACATCAACCACCCGAGCCACTGCCTGTTCACCCCGCTGCCATCCAGAAGGCGAGGTCAGTACAGGTGCATCAAAGCTGGGACCGAGAGACTGAAAAACAGCTTCTATCTCAAGGCCATCAGACTGTTAAACAGCCATCACTAACATTGAGTGGCTACTGCCAACACACTGTCAATGACACTGACTCTACTCCAGCCACTTTAATCATGGGAATCGATGGGAAATGATGTAAATATATCACTAGCCACTTTAAACAATGCTACCTTATATAATGTTACTTACCCTACATTGTTCATCTCATATGCATACGTTGATACTGTACTCTATATCATCGACTGCATCCTTATGTAATACATGTATCACTAGCCACTTTAACTATGCCACTTGGTTTACATACTTATCTCATATGTATATACTGTACTCGATATCATCTACTGTATCTTGCCTATGCTGCTCTGTACCATCACTCATTCATATATCCTTATGTACATATTCTTTATCCCCTTACACTGTGTATGACAGTAGTTTTTTTTTGGAATTGTTAGTTAGATTACTTGCTCGTTATTACTGCATTGTCGGAACTAGAAGCACAAGCATTTCGCTACACTCGCATTAACATCTGCTAACCATGTGTATGTGACAAATAAAATTTGATTTGATTTGATTTGATTTGATTTGTAGAACGCCAGCAAAAAAAAGCCTCTATTTACATGTTTCTTATGAGCGCATTTCACATGATTATAATTGGATTTGAAGGCTCATATGAATGTCCTGCTTAATAATATAATGTCAGTGTCAGTGCAAATAAACTGCATTATACTTTTTAAAAAACACTTAAACTTCAAGCAGTAAAATGGATCTTTGGCTAGCTTTTGCTACAGCCTATATCAATGAGCGTTAGCCTTCTAGCTAACAACTGCTGCATCCCCAATAGAATCTTAGCGACTGTTCAAGCAAGATTCCAAACATCATTGTAAGCGTATGAGAACCCCAAAAAGTTATTTTGTTTAGAAGTTATAAAATCGCTATGTTGAATGGGGATGTGCTATGTTGATGGCTTTTCCGCCAAGAGTCTGTGCATTACGTCAATGTTTCATGTACTGGAAAAGGGTCTATAAAAATGCACAAAATGGAGATTTAGCACATCGTTGCGCACGTTAGGCTACACATAACTATATTTATATTTATATATATATTTATATTTATTTAATATTTTCAGGCAAAAATGTGACATTAGCCAAATAGCAGAATAATCAATATCATTGAAATATAGAAGCTTATGTAGCCTATACTGTAGATAGGCTATTTATATTTTAATGCAGTCATCTCAGTGTTCATTTATATCCTTTGCTTGTTAATAACCATTGCAGTCATTAGTAACTTTGTATTTGTAGTCAACTTCCTTGTGAAGTTATCAGCGGTCATATAGAGACAGATAAACACCTTGATGCTATGTTTAGCAGAGATATTCTGTGTATAAAGTGACGCGGTAGGGGAAAAAAACAAATCTAACGACGCACTTAGCTGTTCTACGAGTGGTCTGAGGCAGTCGGTAAATAACAGCTCTGAGATTTAACAATGCTTTTAGGTTCTAACGAAGGACAAGGCCATTCCAACACTGGGCCATGGAGCAGGGCTCTGCATGCTTTGTGGGGCATCTAGGGCCACTGGGGCATCTAGGGCCACTGGCCAAGACACTAAAGTGCCTACATTTATCTTGTGCTCACGAGGGGCAGACATCCTCTTAAGAAATACTGCAGCTGTCAGTGAGGGACAAGAGCGACAGCATACACATAGATATAGTGTGTGTGTGTGTGTGTGTGTGTGTGTGTGTGTGTGTGTGTGTGTGTGTGTGTGTGTGTGTGTGTGTGTGTGTGTGTTTGCGTGCATGCATGTGTGCGTGCATGTATAACATGTATTTGCATGTTATACAGTCTCAAGCGGATAAAGACAGACTTATAAAGAGAGAGAATAGACAAACATTTAGAGAACGATTATAAACTGGAGTTGAGGATTACACCCCCACATTACCCAATAGGGCCCTGCCTTATCTCTCACACAGAGAAACAATTGTGCCCAACGAAAGCATCCCTCACTCAACTATTTAGTGACTCTTGTTGGTGGCACAGACAGACTGAAAAAGGCTACAATAAACCAGCAGATTGTCCAGCAGCAGCACACAATGTTCGCCAGTGTAATCCTGTCCATTGTGAGTAGTTGTAGTGTTAGCCCAGGTCACAGAAGACTACCGGCCAATAAACATGGTCCTCGGCTCTGTTCTGTTAAATGGCCATATAAACTGAGCAATTCAAACAGAGCAGCAGCCAATGAAACCACTTTATACAACCGTTTAGTCATTAGGCCCCTGAATGTAAAAAAAGAAACCCAGAAACACTCCACAGTTATAGTACTTATCTTGGGTAACTAAGTGTGGACTGTGTATAGTATATAAAAGTGTAGTGTACTAGAGGGCTGGGCGATATATCGTGAATACCAGTATACCGGTATGGATCCACATACAGGTAAGGATATTCACAATACCGTCTATAACGATATTATGATACAGCACTAAATTGAATGAAAAGTTCTACAAATTGGACTATTTCGCTGTCAGTTATGTTGTTATAGTTGTTATAGTATAAAACCATCATAATTGGAAAAAGGCCATTAAAACCACTTCAAATTCATTTGTTGAGATTCAAGTACTGATCATAAACATATTTAGAACCTGTTTATTACGGAACATAAAATAGCATACATAAATAAAATGCCATACTGTCAAAAAGGAGAAAAATATTGGTATATGTTGTTTTGGCCAAGTAACATTTTATTGGTCTCGTACACATATTTAGCAGATGTTATCGCGGGTGTAGCGAAATGCTTATGTTCCTAGCTCCAACAGTGCCGTAATACCTAACAATACAAAACAATACACACAAATCCATGAGCTTTGACTAGAATACAGTATATACATAAAAAGTGGGTAAAACAGTATGTAAACATTATTAAACATTATATCGCCCAGCCCTAGTGTAGTGTAGTGTAGTATGGTATAGTATAGTAAATCATACTTTAGCATGTTTATATTTTGTGATTTCTGTATAATGTCTGGTGTTCTAGATCAATACAGGCCAGACTAGGTCAAGTAGACAGTAACAGTAGTGGTAGTAGGGTTGATCATTGCCAGGCGACAGGTTGATTGAGGGTGTCACGACGTGTCTCTGCGATCAGGCTGGGGTTATCCTATTACGTGCCTCAGAGGCTCGGAGATCCACAGCCATGGCCTGGTCTGGCAGGCTCACTATGAAACGCAGGTACCTAATACTACACTACACACACTTGACACCCTTTCCAACCACACACACACACACACAGAGAGAGAGAGAGAGAGAGAGAGAGAGAGAGAGAGAGAGAGAGAGAGAGAGAGAGAGAGAGAGAGAGAGAGAGAGAGAGAGAGAGAGAGAGAGAGAGAGAGAGAGAGAGAGAGAGAGAGAGAGAGAGAGAGAGGGAGTGTGTGCAGGGTACGCACGCGCACACAAACACCTCCACATCCAGAGCAACAATTCAGAAAGGGCCTTGATTCTTCAGGGTAGTCATGGACCACCCCCCTCAGAGGAAGCAAAAAGAAAGTAGCAAACACAAACCCAGCAATTCTTCCTACTGAAGCCAGGAATAAGGACACAGTTCTGCAGTGCGTGGTGCTTCCTCATTCTGCCTGAATCCAGGGTAAATTGGACTGAACAGTGCCTGTACATCCCCACGTCCAGCCACCTACCCCTAACTATGAGTAATCATGACTTGACACTTCTCAGTTCTGGGAGTGAGGAGTTTTCATTCTCCTTGGATTACACACACACACCCACACACACATCTCTGTTCCTTAATCTCTGGGGGTTGGGGTTTCAGCCAAGCGGGTGGGCGGAGAGAGAGAGACACACGATTTCAGTTTTTTAAAGGGAGAAAAAAATACCAACTTCAGGCATTCAGTCTCTGTGCTGAGATAGATTCCATATTGCAGCAGCAGCAGAGGAATGACAAGTGGAGAAAAGCAATAAAAACCTGAGGCTTAGTAGCCACAAATCAGGACTCCAGTATGACTCAAATACAGAAAACACTAAACACACAGTTGACCATAGAGAGCCTATATGAGGATTCCAGCAGAAGTAATTAATCAGATCCAGTCTAATATAATAGAGTGTAATGTAATGTCGTCTAATGGAATGTCACTAGTAGCGATCCCCACCACAGAACAAATGAGCACTTCATTTGTGAGGTCACTGTGTGAGTCAGAAAAGTACTGGCTGTGCTGAAAAAGATGCTGAGGAACAGAGGGATACTGTCCCCGAAAAATGATCACAATTTATTCAGTCACAAGCAAGCTACAAATTTGATCCCAAGCTATCTTTATATAAGTAATTAGTATTGTTATTTTTTGGGGGGCCCATTTTGAAGGACAACATCAGTCTTTTAATAGCATTATCTGTAGGGATGAAATGATTTACCGATATGCATCGGTCCCTGGTTCAAATGTTTAAAATGCGAGTGCATCAGTCTGCTGGAGCTTGAACCGATCCAAATGAAGCATGCATCGGTAAGAAACCCATTCAAAAATTACGAATCTCTGCTTCTCTAACGCATTTTACTCATATAAATGTTTTCTGCCTTGTTCCGAAAATACCTCTTATCTGTTGTGACTGAATTGATGCGTCCTCTCCTTCCTCCTATCAGACTTGTATGCATGTGACTGGGTATGACATTGATCTAGTCAGATAACAACTATGCTCACAGAGCGGGAGACGCAGCTGCTCGCGTCAACGAGAGCTAGGCGTACCCTAACCCTGCTCTAATATTCGTAGGCTTCATCTGCGCAGCACCTTCAGCATTCAGATGTTTGTAAAATGGCTTTCGCAATATTAAATCATAGGTTTTTATTAATTGAGGGACAACCAATGTAATTTCCTGGGTCATTGTTACCAAATGTGCTGTAGAGAATTGTGTTTTACCGGTGGGGCTGTGTAGGCTACCGGAGTGGACACAACTCACATCTTGCTGATTGCACATCTAACTGCTGACTGGGGCTTTTGATTACCAGGTTCACTGTACAAAATATTTTTGGTAGTTCTGCTTTAAACAGCATTTGGTCATTTTTACATGAACTGGGTAAAGGTGTAATTTCACTTAGGACTGCAATAATTTTTGCGAGCCGGGAGAAGAGAACAGTTCTCCTTCATAAAGTTCCAAACGGTCAAACCATTTGCTTTTGACACGGGGGTGGTATCCAAAACGGTGTTATATTAATAACCTTTTGAAACTAGGGGGCACTATTTTCATTTTTGGAAAAATAACGTTCCCAAAGTAAATGGACTATTTTGTCAGGACAAGATGCTAGAATATGACAGCTTAGGATAGAAAACACTCTAAAGTTTCCAAAACTGTAAAAATATTGTCTGTGAGTATAACAGAACTGATATTGCAGGCGAAAGCCTGAGAAAAATCCAATCAGGAAGGGACTCTTATTTAGAAAGCTCTGCGTTCCTATGCGTCCCTATTGAGCAGTGAATGAGATATCAACCAGATTCCTTTTACTATGGCTTCCCTAATGTGTCTAGTGTCACAATACATCGTTTCAGGCTTTTATTTTTGAAAAATTAGCCTGAACGACAACATTGTGTCAGTGGTCAGCTGGAGGCTCTCAGAGTGTTTTGTGCGTAAAAGACAAATGCGGCCATTGTTTCTCCCTTTCCTACTAAGAAGCCACCTGTCCCGGTTGATATATTATCGAATAGATATTTGAAAAATACCTTGAGGATTTATTATTAAAAAAATGTTTGCCATGTTTCTGTCGATATTAATGGATCTAATTTGGAATATTTTTTTGGCGTTGTCGTGACCGCAGTTTCCGGTGGATTTCTCAACCAAACGTGAAGTACAAACGGAGGATTTCGGCTATAAAAAATCATCTTTATGGGACAAAATTAACATTTGCTGTCTAACTGGGAGTCTCGTGAGTGAAAACATCCGAAGCTCATCAAAGGTAAACGATTTAATTGGATTGCTTTTCTGATTTTCGTGACCAAGCTGCCTGCTGCTAGCTAGGCATAATGCTATGCTAGGCTATCGATAAACTTACACAAATGCTTGTCTTGCTTTGGCTGTAAAGCATCATGTCAAAATCTGAGATGACAGGGTGATTAACAAAAGGCTAAGCTGTGTTTCAATATATTTCACTTGTGATTTCATGAATATGAATATTTTCTAGTAATATTTTTTGTCTGTTGCATTATGCTAATTAGTGTCAGTTGATGACAATTCTCCCGGATCTGGGAGAGGGAGTTCTAAGACTGGCTATGTACTGTATGTCATATCTCATTTCAAAAGATAAATATTGACATACTCCTAGCGCAAAATATTTTAATCTGCTACATGACAGAGTTAATAAGTGGGTGATGAGCATTTAGATGCTCAGTCTGCCCTATTGCTCAGCTCACAAATTACATCAAGTACTATTTCAGAAGGTCCGGTCATACAAATTTCCTAGGTGGCAAATGTCCGGATGGATAATGTAATTTATCGGCATAGTAACAACCCCCCACTTTGCAAACCATGCGACCCGGAACTGTTCACATCCCTCTTGTTGGCGGAGAGAAAATGTTGCAGTTTTAAAGCTATTTGTTTTAGTGTTTTTAAGCCAATTTCCTGCAATTCTATGCATTCTCCATGTCGTATTTGTGTTTATGTGATACCAGTGGTCAAAGCCCGACCGAGTAAGGAGAAATCATTAATTCATTCATACAACACACACACACACACACCAGGGCCACTCAGCTCAGAAAAGTCACCTCAGACAGCTCCATCTATATCAGATATTCATTTAGAAATGAAAATTTATGTGTTCATGCAATAATTGTTAGTGCATTGAATCATATCGAACCAAATCGCATTGATTCGTTCCACTAATCAAAACGCACCGAATCGTTTCAAACTAAAACTATTGTTCCTGTATCATATCGGAGTCCATGTACACTATCAGTCAAATGTTTGGAAACACCTACTCATTCAAGGGTTTTTCTTTATTTTTACTATTTTCTACATTGTAGAATACTAGTGAAGACATCAAAACTATGAAATAACACATATGGAATCATGTAGTAACCAAAAAAGTGTTAAGCAAATCAAAATATATTTAAAATTTGAGATTCTTCAAAGTAGCCACCCTTTGCCTTGATGACAGCTTTGCACAATACACTTTTGGTCCTTTAAAAAACCTACAGTATGTAAAATATTGAGTTATATAGCTTGGAAAATAAACATGTGATTCTGGGTGACAACATAAGGCTGTTTGTTTCCAACATTAGGACTGTTTTCCTCAGGAAATTGAATCTGCTTCATGTTTTGTTCCCTTGCCACGATACCTCTGAGTATAACGATACTGGTATCGTACAGTAGTTCCACAGAACCATGTCCTAACAATGCTAAATATGTGCAAATAGGGACTTTCCTTATGCATACACCTAATGATATCTCTTGAATCACAATAATCACCCAGCACACAAGAAGCCTGGGAGAGGAAGGTCTATTAAGGACAGACTGAGAGAGAAAACAGGACAGAAGACTGGGAAAAGGCCTTTGCCATTCAGGCGTGAGAGAGAAGCCCCAGAAATACACATCCACACATAAGTGGTTAGTGACACACACGCACGCACGCACGCACGCACGCACGCACGCGCACACACACACACACACACACACACACACACACACACACACACACACACACACACACACACACACACACACACACACACACACACACACACACACACACACACACACACACACACACACACACACACACACACACACACAAACACACACACACACACACCCACAAACACACACACACACACACACACACCCACACCTCCCCCCACTGCTGCCATCCAGTGAAAACACACTCTTGCTCCCCACTAATTGGCCTGTGTTTATGCCCCACAAAATAAGAAGGGGAATGGGCTGTATGAGGGGGTATTATGGTTATGTTATGATATTTCATCCCACACCTACCCTGATCCAAACCCTGCACCCATATACTCTCTCTTAAACACACACACACAGGGCTTGGTGTCATAAAAAATTCACAGTGTCTCTTTCGCTCTCTCTCTCTCCCTGTCTCTCTGTCTCTTTCCCTCCTCCCAATCTCTCTCCCTCCCTCCCTCCCTCCCTCTTTCTCTTGCTCTCTCCCCATCTCTTGATCTCTCTCTCTTCCTCTCCCTCAGTGTCCTCCTCTCCAAAGATCAACTGCCGTATCGTGGCCCAGGCAGGCGTGTTATCAGGGCATTGGAAGGCTTCCTCTGCGCTGCTTGCTGGAGGTCGATTGGCGGAGGCCTGATAAACGTGGCAGTACTGCCCTGGTGAATTTTTAATAGGACAAACTGAATTTTTATGACACCAAGTGTGTGTGTGTGTGTGTGTGTGTGTGTGTGTGTGTGTGTGTGTGTGTGTGTGTGTGTGTGTGTGTGTGTGTGTGTGTGTGTGTGTGTGTGTGTTTAAGAAAGTGTGTGGATGAGATGTTACTGACTGTCAAAAGCCTTAATATGACAGACCACATTCAATATATGCCCAGTCCTACTGGCCTGGGCAGATCAGCCTCAGAAACATACAATGACATAATCTTACAGACATGAGAGTTTATGGCCTGAAATAGTGCATTATGCAAAGGGTGCACTGTGTATTAAACCAACCAATATGTACTTATGTAAAAAATAAAAATAAAAAAAATAAAAAAATGTTGTATAAAGGGGTGTGTGTGAGAGGGTTGACATCCAGCACCTCAGCTGACACTTAAAACACTCATCGGCTGGGCCGCATTTCACATGGTTTGAATTAAGAGTTGAGGTATTGACATTTGACAGCAGCTCTGGTAGACTGTCGCAATCAAATAGCCTGGAAGAGGACAGCTGAGGGAGAGGTATACTGTTGCTTCCTCGCATTCCAACCTACAGTAGATGCATGGAGTAAGCAGCACACGCACGCACGCACGCACACACACACACACACACACACACACACACACACACACACACACACACACACACACACACACACACACACACACACACACACACACACACACACACACACACACACACACACACACACACACACTGTCAGCTAATAGCAGCAGCCTAAGCTTGTTTGTCTTCTCTAGATTGTTCCGTCTTTCTCCCTAGTTAATCTTATACATAAATAAAGCGCTGCTGGCAGTGGAGGCTCTGCCCCATGTCTAGATGGATGGTAGATCTGAGGGAAATTATTACAGCTTCTGTTTCTGTAAAACACATTGGCATGTCCAGGGCCTTCAGCTCTGATTAAAGGGATATTGTGACAATTTAGCTACTTTCCCAGTGTCAGATGAACTCATGGATACTATTTTTATGTCTCTGCGTGCAGTTTGAGGGAAGTTGACAGTAGTTTCACAAGCAATTGCTAACTAGCGTTAGCAGAATGACTGGAAGAATCTGGGATCAGCTAGAGTTAGCGCAATCAGCTAGCTGATCCCATATGCTTCCAGTATTTGCATGAATGCTAGTTAACAATGGATCACAAAAAACTTCCTTAAACTTCCTTCAAACTGCACGCAGAGACATAAGAATGGGGCAGTGGGCATGAGGAGCTGTAGGGAGATAAGCGCAGCAAGGGGATCTGGCTTAACTTGGCCCTCCTCTCTTCTCCTTTATTCAGCTCAATAGGACTGGAGCGTTCCTCTCATTCTGTGCTATTCAACGTGATGAACAGTTTCAAGAACCCAGTTGCCAGGTTACTTGACGGGATCTCTGCCAGACGCAGCTGAAACACAGCAGATCTAATTACCAGTTGTTTTTTAAGGCAATTTTAAAGAAATTCTTTGTTTACTGGCCTATCCGTTGAGACCGTTGCAGAGGGGAAAGTGGGGCCTATTGTAATTCAGCTTGCATCCCCAGAGGACAGCACAATCTCACACCCAGACCTGGCCTCTGTAATTCTCATAATAATCAAACAACCTCCACTCCCTCTCCATCGCCATAGCTAAAGCCCTCTCAAGTCATGGCAGGGAGACCATTATCTGCAACAGTGTGGCCACTGTTGAGATACTATTAAGACTTTTAGTTGAAGACTGCTTGGTTTAATAGGTCAATACCCAGTCAGCACAGCTACAGTAAGACTGTGCTTCAGGAAGATTTCTTCTTGGAGTCATTTACTGGCAGCCGGGCTTGACGCAAGCAAGGGCTTCGACAACAATGCCCCCGAAGAATTGATGACGCAAACATGGAATTGCAGTGTAATTACAGTCTAACAAGCATGGCGTAGTTATTTGGAGTTTCAGTACCCTTAGTCATTGCAATTTATGCACTAATGCGCGCAGTGACATAGACAGAACGGCCCAAAAAAATCAAATTAACATCTCCATCACAATGTCAGGAGCAAACAAGAGATGGGCCCACTCGATACCCAAACGCACAAGTATTAGTAGTGTCCCGAAATAGATCCATAGCTTTTTGTTTCTGCTGCTGTAGCAGTGGCAGATTGGCCACGTCTGAGTATCTCCATGCAGTCCTCTTGGCCAAGGCTTGATTAGAGCAGATGTGACAGTCTCCTCCGGCCAAGAGGACGTGTTTTTCTGCCTGGACCCCATGTCTCTGATCAGGAGATCTCACAAGGTGGAAGGGGGAGACATTGTGACATTGTGTAACGTAAACTGAAATTCACCAAAATTGCATAAGGACATGAATTTACAGTCAACCCTTAATTATGGATTAAATTATCCCGTTCCTTGACTAAATCGTTTTGTGATAAGAGGTGAAGCCTCTTAAAGGTCACTTATTAATTTATGTATGGTCCAGATTTCTGTGAAGAAAACGTGAGCAGCAAAGAGTAGAATTGTGACTTCAGCTATGACTAAACAGCACAAAGGTGCTCCAGATGCTTCTAAAAGGCCTCTGGCAGTCTACATTCACATACACACTTGGTTTCTGAGGGCAGGAGTAGAGCATAAACAAATGCACCACACACAGACACAATGGCAGAGCTACTGTGTCGCGGGTAGGCAGGCACAGCAACAATATGTCCCGCTGGACAGGAACATCATGAGATGAATGCTTCTGTTTATCTCATTGAACAAGGAGCTCCCAAAAATATGCTGCACTTGCCTACACGATGCAACTTGGCACACACCCTTTGACAAGTTTATGTATGTAATGTTAACCTAAAATGCAATTGTATTATGTTGCTTGAACTAGATATTTAATGGATCAAGAGCTTTCATGTGCACATGGGTAATTGAATAAACTAACAATGAGAAAACTACCTCCAGTGTCGATCTCCTATTGGACTATATCTGATTAGTCAAAACAATGCCACAGGCATCAATGCACTCAACATAGTAAGTGGTGTAATATTTCCCCTTTGTCTTACCTCTTGCTGAGAGTTTTTTCGTGTTGATAATTTTAGCAGCAAATTCCTGGCCGTTGGACTTTTTAACGCATCGCCGGACAACGGAGAAGGCGCCTCTGTAGTGAGACAAATTAATAAACAAAACAGCTACATGAGCTCAAGTCACAACTCTCACTACCGCAAACAAAATACAACCCACCAAAATCAGTACTGTGTCTAATTCAATCCATCTCTGAGTAATAAAGAAAATGGTAGAAGGTAAAATTAGTGTTACAATTGACCCCACTCTCCCCTACATGTTTTAAATGAGAAACGTTGCAATATGAATAGGTTACAACTAATCAACAGTAGAGCTAAATAGCCCATCACTGTGGTACACAGGTGCAAAAAGGCAATACAAAGCAGTGCATGGTGATAACTGTTGTTTGGCATGTGATAATAAAATGATGTTTCATGTGATAGAGAGCAATAGTAATGGCGTGTTTTTGTAGGCACTCACTCCGTCATGGCTCATTGACCAAAGCCCATGGAGAAACTAATGGGGTTTCGTAGGGTTTTTTGGATAAACACTGAAAATAAGGTCTATGGTAAACACAGGTTTAGGAGATTTTATACGGTTTGTTCTGATATCATTTTAATCAGCTGTCACTTTTTGTGAATTTTGAAGCAATTATGTAATCAAAACAGTCATGTTAAGTGACTAATAATATCTCATAGTACAAAATGTATAAGACCTCCTAAGCCTGTGTTAACCTCAGACTTTATTTGAATTGTTTATCACAAAACCCAATTAATTTCCCCCATAGGAAGGGCTGAACGAACCAGAGGTAACACATTTCCGGTTTATTATGACACATTCTTATTTACAGTGACGGCCTACCTCGGCCAAACCCTAACCCGGATGATGCTGGCCAATTATGTGCCGCCCTATGGGACTTCCAATCACGGCCAGTTGTGATACAGCCTGGAATCAAACCAGGGTCTGTAGTGACACCTCAAACACTGAGATGCAGTGCCTTAGACCGCTGTGCCACTTGGGAGCCCTCACTCGCTCCTTGTGCATAAAAGTCAGCTCAGAGCAAATTGTAATGTGGAAGGGCTGAGACATAAGCCTACACATGAACTACTGTGCAAAGAAACGTGAGCTATCTGAGATTATAAACTGTGTGGTTCGAGCCCTGAATGCTGACTGACAACCGTGGTATATCAGACCGTATAACACGGGTATGACAAAACATTTATTTTTACTGCTCTAATTACGTTGGTAACCAGTTTATAATAGCAAATCAAATCAAACCAAATTAAATTTTATTGGTCGCATACACGTGTTTAGCAGATGTTATAGTGCTTGTAGCGAAAGGCAAAGAATATACATTAGCCGTGGTATATTGGCCATATACCACAACCCCACGTGCCTTATTGCTTAAATAAACCAAAGCATGAGAAAATAACGAAAAGTCTACTGTAGGCTATCTGAATTGTGTAGTAAGCCTATCATAGGTCTGTCTATATTATGATGTCATGTCATCATGCATACTTGAAACCGGAAAAAATGTTTATAGGTGGTTGGACGTACACCATTGCCACTGCTAACTGCAAAAAATAACGCAGACGGGTTACACAGTATTTGTCTACTTGGTGGTTTGTGTGTAGCAATTATTTGTTACAATGCACAGAATGAAACACAGTGGATACATTTTCGATGTGGATGACATAGTTAATGGCTGTATATCGTTACACAAGTGGAGCAGCATTCCTTCCTGCGTGGCTCACTACCAATTACAAAATAATACTGAAAAGTGAAATTATAATAAATAGATACGAGGAGAGGGTTCGGGGGTCTTTAAAATGATTTATACGAGAAAGTCCTGCCTTCAAATAAATCAACACTATATATATAATCCGCTACATATCTATAACACGCAGCCACTGTAAATTCGGTACAAATCGCATTCATGCTCAAGCCATTCGGTACTAGCTCAAGATATATTATAATAAAATGTTGTTCGACTATAAAACTGGCTTAATTAACGACCCGGGGGGGGGTGCCTTCCCTGTTTTTGACAACCTGTCTTGTCAACAGTGGACTAGACATGCACAATGATAGTCTACAAAGCAGTACAGGAAAAGGTAAAATAGGACTATATAGTGTTAATGTAGCTTACTTTCCGAGCTCCTCGTACAGCTGATATTCGTCTGTAAATCTGGTCGAGGTTACAATTGTAGCCATGTTGTGCAGGAGGGTATCGCCTCTCGTTTCGGTGACTGCCTCGCTCAGGATTCGGGGGGAGATCTCGTAAACTCAAAGGGAGATACTAAAAAACTAAGATGTCTAAACGGGATCCTTGTGAGGACTCTGAACTCTGACGTCACCCAATTTAAGTTTAAATTTAAAACGGTTAGGGGTTAAGGTTAAGTTTAGAGTTAGGTAAGGGTTATGGTCAAGATGAGGGTAAGGGTAGGGGGTAAAGTCAGGGTTAGGGTTCAGGGCTTAGGGAAGGGAAGGGAAGGGACGTCCCAAGGATCTATATTAGCATTAACCAGGGGAGAAGGCAGAGGAGAGCGATAGTAGCAGAGACGGAAGAGGAAGCGAGACACCCCACTCCCTCATTTTTTCTGGTTAAATTACCTTTACATACACTACACAGAACAGCCAGCTGCTGTCGCGCTTGGTGTCTTTGGGAACAGAGAACTGACAATATTTTTCAATGGTAAACGGCTTGAGTGAACTATCTTCATTTATCCACCATCTTTGGTAGTAGCCGTGGTGGTGATGGCTGTGGTAGAGGAAAAAGGCTAGCAACGCGAGATCCCTGGTCTCGAGCGCTACTGATCTAGGATCAGCTTCCTTTGCATGAATACTTTAGGTATTATAAAGTTAAACTGACCCCAGATCATCTCAAATGGACGGCATTATCCTACAAGGGAAGACAAGAGGTAAAGTGAAAAGATATGGCAGCCCAAAATGAGTGATCACATTAAATTACAATCGAAATGTAAGTGTTGCAGATTTCCCATATTTGTCAGTATATGCATTTGAACTGTAAATATACTGTAAAGATAGGCCTGTGCCTACTATTAAGATATTTCTCTGGAAAATCATAGTATGAAGTGACTAGGCCTTCCAGTAGGCCTTGACTGATTTTTGTGGATGTTGTAGGTTGAAATGGATCTATCAGGAGTAACACTGACATGCCCTGCATTGAAATTGATTTGATCACAATCAAACACATCTTGCAAAAGCACACATATAATGGCGCTGGAGGGAATGACACCCTTTTTACGGGTTCCTGCCCAATTGTGCTATTTTGTGTATTTATTTGTGCTGATCTTAACTTTTTGTTGACCGAAAATAGCTTTTGGACATCAGAACAGCTATCCCTAACCTCCATTTGGACGAGGACTTTTACTTCAATGAGTCAGAGGCGAAATACATATTGATTATTGCAACCAGGCCCAAATCCCTGACACTCGAAGAAGGAGATGACACTATAGAGTCCGGGGTGCGGGATACCTGATGAGACTATGTTGGAGAGTGGATAAATCGCCTCTACCCTCTGTTCTATTGGCAAACTTGCAGTCACGGGAGAATAAACTGGATGAGCTCTGTTTGAGACTACCTTATCAAAATGCTCTGAAGAACTGTAATATCCTATGTTTCTCAGAGTCGTGACTGAACAAGGACATGGTAAATATAAATCTAGCTGGTTTTTCTATGCATCGGTTGGACAGAACGACTGCGTCGGAGAAGCTCAGATGAGGTGGTGTGTGTCTCTTTGTTCAAAATAACTGGGGCATGATCTCTAATATAAGGAAGTCTTGAGGTTCTTCTCACTTGAGTTAGAATACCTCATGATAAGCTGTAGACCACACTATTTACCAAGAGAGTTTTCATCTATATTTTTTGTAGCGGTTCATTTACCACCACAAACCGATGCTGGCACGAAGACAGCACTCAACATGCTATATAGTGCTATAAGCAAACAAGAAAATGCTCACCCAGAGGCGGCGCTCCTAGTGTCTGGTGAATTTAATGCTTGAAAACTCCAATCCTTTTACACTATTTTTTTACCAGCATGTCACCTGTGCAATTAGAGGCAAAAAAACTCTAGATCCCCTTTACTCCACACACAGAGATGCATACAGAGCTCGACCTCACCCTCCATTTGGCAAATCTGAATATAACTCTATCCTCCTGATTCCTGCATAAAAACAAAAGCTCAATCAGGAAGTACCAGTGACTCGCTCAATATGGAAGTGGTCCGATGAAGCGGATGCTAAGTTACAGGACTGTTTCAGTAACACAGACTGGAATATGTTCCGGGATTCATCCGATGGCATTGAGGAGTTTACCACATCAGTCACCAGCTTCATTAATAAGTGCATCAACAACATTGTCCCTACAGTGACTGTACATACATATCACAGGACGTTTCCATGTGTTTGAAACCATTCCATTCACTCAATTCATGCCATTATTATGAGCCATCCTCCCCTCAGCAGCCTCCTGTGGTACATATCCCAACCAGAAGCCATGGATTACAGGCAACATCTGCACTGAGCTAAAGGCTTAGAGTTGCCGCTTTCAATGAGCAGGACACTAATCCGGACGCTTATAAGACATCCCGCTACGCCCTTCGACGAACTATCAAACAGGCAAAGTGTCAATAAAGGACCAACATCGAATCCTACTACACCAGCTCTGACGTTTGTTGGATGTGGCAGGGCTTGCAAACTATCACGGATTACAAAGGGAAACCCAGCCACAAGCTGTCCAGTGACGGGAGCCTACCAAACAAGCTAAATAAACTCTATGCATGCATCGAGGATAGCAACACTGCACTATGCACGAGACTACCAGCTGTTCCAGACAACTGTGTGATCACGCTCTCCGTAACCGATGTGAGTAAGACCTTTAAACAGGTTAACATTCATAAAGCCGCAAGGCCAGACAGATTACCAGGACCGTACTCAGAACATGCGCTGACCATCTGGAAAGTGTCTTCACTGACATGTTTCAAACAGACCACCATAGTCCCTGTGCCCAAGAACGCCAAGGTAACCTGTCTAAATGACTATCACCCCGTAGCACTCACCTCTGTAGCCATGAAAATGCTGGTCATGGCTCACATCAACACCACCATCCCAGACACCCTAGAACCACTCCAATTCACATACCACCCAGATCCACAGAGGACGCAATCTCTATTGCACTCCACACTGCCCTTTCCCACCTGGGCAAAAGGAACACCTACATGAGAATGCTGTTCATTGACTACAGCTCAGCATTCAACACCATTGTGCCCTCCAAGCTCATCACTAAGCTAAGGACCCTGGGATTAAACACCTCCCACAGCAACTGGATCCTGGACTTCCTGACGTGCCGCCCCCAGGTGTTGAGGGTAGGCAACAACACATCCACCACACTGACCCTCAACACAGGGGCCCCTCAGGGGTGCGTGCTTAGTCCCTTCTTGTGCTCCCTGTTCACCCATGACTGCGTGGCCGCGCATGACTCCAACACCATCACTTTGCAGACAACACAAGGCTGGTAGGTCAGATCACTGACGACAATGAGGCAGCCAACAGGGAGGAGGTCAGAGATCTGGAAGTGTTGTGCCAGGACAACAACCTCTCCCTCAATGTCAACAAGAGAAAGGAGCTGATCGTGGACTACGCTGATCGTGGACTGGATTTGTCATGGGCCCTCAGATCCTCAAAAATGTCTACAGCTGCACCATTGAGAGCATTTTAACTAGCTACATCACCACTTGGTATGGCACTGCTTGGCATCTGATCGCAAGGCGCTACAGAGGGTAGTGCGTACGGCCCAGTACATCACTGGGGCCGAGCTCCCTGCCATCCAGAACCTCAATACCAAGAGGTGTCAGAGGAAGACCCTAAACATTTTCAAAGATTCCAGCCACCAAAGTCATAGACTGATGCACCAAATCTGGAACCAACAGGACCCTGAATAGTTTCTACCCTCAAGCTATAAGACCGCTAAATAGTTAGTTAAATAATTAACCAATAGTTACTAGGGATATCTGCATTGACCCTTTTTGCAATAATCTCTTTTGACTCCTCACCTACACTGCTGTTACTGTTTATTATTTATCCTGTTGCCTAGTCGCTTTGTCTCTACCTATATGTAGATATCTACCTCAACAACTTTGTACCCCTGCACATCAACTTGGAACTGGTACCCCGCGTATATAGCCACGGTATCGTTACTCATTGTGTATTTCCATGTTTTGTGTTGTTGGGAAGGCCCCTTAAGTAAGCATTTCGCTGTTAATCTACACCTGTTTACGAAGCATGTGACAAATACAGTTCAATTCGATTCGAGCAAATTCATGCCTGCCCTGTCTCTCAGAACGTCTGATTCCCAGGCCACTCTAAGGCTCAACCTTCCTTTCAGATCGCAACGCTGCCTTTGCATGTCACCTTCACACCCAACCACACATTTCCTCCTGTCCTGCACCATGTTCCTACTGATGGCCTTTCAGCATCTTCCTCTGTTTGCCCTGACTATACTGTAGGCTGTGGGATGAAGCTCCTCTCCCATCTCCCGACATACGTGTGTAGAGCACAGCCGATAAGTAGAGAATGGGCAAGGATTCAAAAGCTGAGAGCATGGTCTTCATCCTCACCATGCCCTCCCTGTGTCCAGCTGCCACCGGCCTCCCCCAGCTTCCATATTCACCCAAGGGATATGTGACTCCCATCTCTCCAGGAGTCTGGAAGAGCTGCCTACTGTAGCATTCATCATAACACGCCCATAAACCGGAGAGCTGCTGCTGTGAAAGACAAATCTGTGTCTTGTCCCTCTGGGGTTATAGGTTGAGCAAATTGAAAAAATGAATTGTTGTTTTTGTCTTAGCGTAGTATTAAAAGTTGCACTATGCAGAAATCGCTCCACCATTTCCTGGTTACTGAAACTCTAATAGTTTGCCTAATTTCAGATTTTGTGACAAAATAAGATAGTATAGTGTAGAGAATCATTGTACCATCTAAACCCCTGTGAAAAATATTTTGCATAACCAAAAATATTGTTGTTTCAGCTGGTTGAAGCTGGTGTACAAAACCGAAAGTAAAAGAAGCAAAAACATAACTTAAGAATAGGAAGCAAATAAATAATGCACATAGAACATATCTACCAGGTCTTAGACTAGCTTTCAAGTAGAATAATAGCTCTATAACTCACATTTCTATGTGAATTTGGTAGGGTTGCCCAAAAAGTTAGTATTGCCACGTTAACTGTAGGTTGTTGGAGCATCATTTTTAAAAGACTGAATTGAATTATGCCTGTTATGTAATATCATGCTCGCTGTAAAGGTTTATCTTAGCTTTAATGATTGTATTATGAAGAGTGTTAATAGGACTTGTTCACAGCATGTCTGTGCACACATGCGTGCAACTGTAGAGAGAGAGACAGACAGAATGCTCTGCAAGTATTTTTGTATACAGCTGTGCTTCTGTTCAACAATGTCTGTTCAGAGAAATTACAGTGCATTATGGAGGTATTCAGACCCCTTGACTCTTTCCAGATTTTGGTACATTACAGCCTTATTCTAAAATGGATTCAATCTTTTTTCCCCTCCATCTACACACAATACCCCATAATGACAAAGCAAAAACAGGTTTTTAGAATTTTTTCACATTTATAAAAAATACAAAACAGAAATATCACATTTACGTACAGTTCCAGTCATAAGTTTGGATACACCTTCTCATTCAAGGGGTTTTCTTTATTTTTAAAAACATTTACATCGTAGAATAATAATGAACACATCAAAACTATGAAATAACACATGGAATTATGTAGTAACAAAAAAGTTTTAAACAAATCAAAATATATTTTATATTTGAGATTCTTCAAAGTAGCCACCCATTTCCTTGATGACAGCTTTGCACACTCTTGGCATTCTCTCAACCAGGTTCATGAGGTAGTCACCTGGAATGCATTTAAATTAACAGGTGTGCTTTGTTAAAAGTTCATTTGTGAAATTTCTTTCCTTCTTAATGCATTTGAGCCAGTCAGTTGTGTTGTGACAAGGTAGGGGTGGTATACAGAAGATAGCCCTATTTGGTAAAAGACCAAGTCCATATGAATTTTTTTTGGTTTCTACATAATTTCATGTGTGTTTGTTAATAGTTTTGGTGTCTTCACTATTATTTTACAATGTGGAAAATAGTAAAACATTAAGAAAAAACCTTGAAAGAGTAGATGTGTCCAAACTTTTGAATGGTACTGTAAGTATTCAGACCCTTTAATCAGTGCTTTGTTGAAGCACCTTTGGCAGCGATTATAGCCTCATGTCTTCTTGTTTATGACGCTACAAGCTTGGCACACCTGTATTTGGGGAGTTTCTCCCATTCTTTTCTGCAGATCCTCTCAACCTCTGTCAGATTGGATGGGGAGCTTCACTGCACAAATATTTTCAGGTCTCTCCAGAGATGTTCGATCTGGTTCAAGTCCGGATTCTGGCTGGACACCTCAAGGACATTCAGAGACTTGTCCCAAAACCACTCCTGCATTGTCTTGGCTGTGTGCTTTGGGTCGTTGTCCTGTTGGAAGGTAAACCTTTGCCCCAGTCTGAGGTCCTGAGCTCTCTGGAGTAGGTTTTCGTCAAGGATCTCGCTGTACTTTGCTCATCTTTCCCTCGATCCTGACTAGTCTCCCAGTCCCTGCTGCTGAAAAACATTCCCACAGCATGATGCTGCCACCACCACCGTAGGGATGGTGCCAGGTTTCCTCCAGACGTGTGTCAGAATGTGTGCGTACTGGTAGCGAAGTCAGGTGCAGGAGAGCAGAGATTTGTGAACAGGCGCACACTCTATTTAGGCAAAAGTGCAAAACGCTCAAAACAGTCACAAGAATTATGTTTAACAATAAACATCTTTGTGAAAAATAACACGGAAAAAACAATCCAGTCTGGCGCGTCAACAATACACACGTAACACAAACAATCTTACACAAAAACATGATGGGGAACAGAGGAATAAATAAATGCAGATTGATTGGGGAATGAAAACCAGGTGTGCAGGGAACAAGACAAAACAAATGGATACATGAAAAATGGAGCGGCGATGGCTAGAAAGCCGGCCACATCGACCGCCAAACTCCGCCCGAACAAGGAGAGGAGTTGACTTCGGCAGAAGTTGTGACAACGTGACGGCATTCAAACCAAAGAGTTCAATCTTGGTTTAATCAGACCAGAGAATTGTGTTTCTCGTGGTTGGAGTCCTTTAGGTGTCTTTTGGCAAACTTCAAGCGGGATGTCATGTGCCTTTAACTGAGGAGTGTCTTCGGTCTGGCCACTCTATTGGTGGAGTGCTGCAGAGATGGTTGTCCTTCTGGAAGGTTCTCCCATCTCCACAGAGGAACTCTGGAGTTCTCTCAGAGTGACTATTGGGTTCTTGGTCATCTCTCTGACCAAGGCCCCTCACCCCAGATTGCTCAGTTTGGCCGGGAAGCCAGCTCTAGGAAGAGTCTTGGTGGTTCTAAACTTCTTCAATTTAAGAATGATGGAGGCCACTGTGTTCTTGGGGACCTTCAATGCTGCAGACATTTTGTGGTACCCTTCCCCAGATCTGTGCTTTGACACAATCCTGTCTCGGAGCGCTACGGACAATTCCTTCGACCTCATTGCTTGGTTTTTACTTTGACATGCACTGTCAACTGTGGGACTGTCACGCCCTGATCTGTTTCACCTGTCTTTGTGATTGTCTCCATCCTCCTCCAGGTGTCGCTCATCTTCCCCATTATCCCCTGTGTTTTTATACCAGTGTTCTCTGTTTGTCTGTTGCCAGTTCGTCTTGTTTGTCCAGCTTACCAGTGTTTGTCCTGTCAGCTCCTGTTTTTCCCAGCCTCTCTTTTTCTCGCCATCCTGGTTTTGACCCTGGCCTGTCCCGTCTCTGTACCTTCCTGCCTGACCCTGAGCCTGCCTGCCGACTGGTACCCTTGCCCCATCTCTGGATTATTGACCCTTGCCTGCCTTGACCTGTCTCTTGTCTGCCCCTTGGACTATTAAACAATTGTTTATTCAACGTGTCTGCATCTGGTTCTTCCCTTGATTCCTGATTGGGACCTTAGGTGTGTGCCTTTCCAAATCCTGTCTAATCAAATGAATTTACCACAAGGGGACTAATCAAGTTGTAGAAACAACTCAAGGATGATCAATGGAAACAGGACGCACCTGAGCTTGATTTCGAGTCTCATGGCAAAGGGTCTGAAATAAGGTATTTCTGTTTTTTTATTTTTTTACTATCCGAAGGCACTGTATCTTTATTTGTGAGTGTGTGTTAAGCAATGAGTGTTTGTGTATGTTTTTTGTTGTTGAGAGATATAGTGTGTGCCTGTTTGTGAGTGCATTTCTCTCACTGACGCAATGCTTTGTTTCTGGACTGGGCATGCCTTTTACAGGCAGGCAGCATTGTGGAGGGAGAGTGCCAGTGATTACAGAGTGTTTGCGGTGAACACAGGAGCTCTGGCTTCTTCTGTAATTACAGGGAGGCAGACTGATATGAAAGCCTAATTAGAGCGGTGCAGAGGTGCCTCAATATTAATTGCAGCATTTTCTGTGATGTTCCTGTCGGACGAGACTTCAGCAGGCGGTGTGCTGGGTTGAGTGGTGGGTGGTAACAGTGGGATGTCAGATCCTGGGAGGAGAGAGGGAGGAGGAGAGAGGGAAGAGGAGAGAGGGAAGAGGAGAGAGGGAGGAGGAGAGAGGGAAGAGGAGAGAGGGAAGAGGAGAGAGGGAAGAGGAGAGAGCGAAGAGGAGAGAGGGAGGAGGAGAGAGGGAAGAGGAGAGAGCGAAGAGGAGAGAGGGAGGAGGAGAGAGGGAAGAGGAGAGAGGGAGGAGGAGAGAGGGAAGAGGAGAGAGGGAGGAGGAAAGAGGGAAGAGGAGAGAGGGAGGAGGAGAGAGGGAAGAGGAGAGAGGGAAGAGGAGAGAGGGAGGAGGAGAGAGGGAAGGGGAGCGAGGGAAGAGGAGAGAGGGAAGAGGAGAGATGGAGGAGGGGGAGTTGCGCTGTTAGCCACTTTCCCCTCTGCCAAATAAAAGCTGTATGCATCATGGGTGAAGGAATGCATCTGCCTAATATGGAAAAATAGTGTCCGATTCAGTGCCCTTTGACATCTCCTGAATGTAACACATTTCATTTACCTTCATTTAACTAGGCAAGTCAGTTATTTTCAATGACAGCCTAGGAACAGTGGGTTAACTGCCTTGTTCAGGGGCAGAACAAAAGATTTTTACCTCGTCAACTCAAGGATTTGATCTTGCAACCCTTCTGGTTACAAGTCCAATGCGCTAACCACTAGGCTACCTGCCGCCTCATTGCCAATTGCCAATAATATGTGTACTTATTATGTATTCCAGGGCTGGTGTATTGCTGCAAGGGTGGTCGTCTCCTAGATGTAAAGCTGTTGTGAAGCGGTAAGTGTTATAACTGGTATACAGTACCTTAGGTGAAGGCATATCAAAAGGTCTCGAGTTCAGACTAGTCCCCATACGTATAAGCCTTGATTGTTCTTCTTAAATTGGTCACGAGTCCTTCATCCACACCACGTGTACATGTCACACACACACACACACAATTGGGCAGCAGAGTCAAATTTGAGCTGAGTGAGGAAAACCACATCCACACCACGTGTACATTTCGCGCACACACACACACACACGTACACACGTACACACACACACACACACGTACACACACGTACACACACACACGTACACACGCACACACACACACACACACACACACACACACACACACACACACACACCCCCAATTGGGCAGCAGAGCCATATTTGAGCTGAGTGAGGAAAAAGCCTCTCATAAACTGAGACAATAAAGCCCTCCCCTAACTTCCTGTTTTTGTTGCTCTGTCGTCATCGTATTACATTGCATTATTTCTATGCGTAGCAGACACCTCCAGAGCTTCTACGTTCCACAGCAAACAACTCCGCCACACAGGAGTGGAGAGAGATGCAGTAGTGGAACCATTGAGGTTGAGTGACTCACTCAACAAGAATTATGCCAATTTGGTTGGTGGGTGGCCCCTCCTCTCTTCCTAGGTCATCCTCCCAGGAAGGAGTGAACTTTGAAATGGTGTGTAGAGCACAGCTGATGAGTAGAGGATGGGCAAGGATTCAAGAGATGAGAGCATCGCCTCCCTCATCCAGCCCTATCGACTCTCTCTTTTAGAGGAAAGGACTGTACTCAATTCTGCACTTCTGTCCAAATGCCTGTTTGTTATCACTCTATCTACACAGAGTAAGGCTGAGCATGAAATTGTCATCACCAACGAAAAACAATACATGAAGTATGCTATACTGTATCTGAGTCGGTCTGTCTTTCACCACAGCGAAAGAATGAGCAAGGCATTATCGGCAATCAGATGGTGAAACCCCAACAGAAGACATGGAGGTATCTGCATCAAAGCTGTTCCTTCCCCTTTTCCTGGCAGCTATCGGATATCACTACTGTACCCCCATTGGCTGTCTCTGTGGATTACAACACCATAGGATTATTCTAATGACCCATTAAAAGGACATCAGAGCAATTCCCAGGGTTAATAGGTGACCCTTTACCAATGGACACTGTCAATGTGTTTCTGCCCATTCATTGTCATTACACAGTTTTAAAGAGTGGCTATTTAACTGTGTTTCAGTGTGTTTATATTACAGTATGTATCTACTATCCACACGATCTTCATGTGTACTACACACGACTTCACTCCAGGGCAACAACCCTTTCTTTCCTGTTGACTCAACACGCTAGAGGTATTTGAAGGCCGAGAGCCCAACTCTGAACATATCAGACTGTTTCATCTGCCATTGTCGCTGTGAGCTCATTACAGGTCACTTCCTCCCAGCTGGCCTTCTGGACACTTCAGCGATTTATAGGTTCTGTCAGTTCCTCATTCCTGCAGGACCCACTGTGTCACTTCACAGGAAATAACTCGCTATGTGCCTTTTGACACAGACTGACGGGGCCTCTAAGTGGCTCATCTCATTCCCAGATTCCAATTTCAGTATGTTGGCTGCAAGGATAGTACTATGCATGTATCTACATGGAATGTGTGCACACACACACACACACACACACACACACACACACACACACACACACACATGCACATAAACACATACACACAGAAGCTCAACACAAGTGACAAACCGCCCACACATTCTGTCAAATAGTATTTATAAATGGAAAGCAGCAAAAGGCAGAACACATTTTGGTTAGCATCAAATTATACATAGGCACTTACTGGTAATGTTATGACATGTTCATCTTCACAAATGAGGAGAATACAGATAAGACAAGGAATGCTTCAAATGGCCTTGCTGCCCCCCTAGGGAGCCTTCCTCCTTCTCCTCCTCCTCCTCCTTGCTGTTTATGTAACTCTTCATATCTGTTCTCATTTCTCACAAACATATTCATCCTCCCTATCACTTGTGAACTGACCTGATCTCTGAATGAAACGAGAAAGACTGAGGAGGAAGAAGACGAGAAGAAGATGACGAAGAGAGAGGAGGAGGAGGATGAAGAAAGGTTTCCTACTGCTGTGGGAAAGAGGCAAGGAGCAAGAGAGAATTAGATGAAATTAGTGAAAGATAGGGAGAGAGGACAAGAGGGAAGGGTGAGACTTGGCTAGAGAGGAGGAGGCAGGGAAGTAGTAGGCAGCTTGGTGCACACTCCGTCATACTGATGGAAATGAGAAATAAAGAGTGTTTCTCTGTCCTGTGTGTGGGATTGCTGCAGGATTGCTGAACATAGCCTACATTATCTCCAGTACATGCATAATCACACATTCCTTTCTACACAAATGGCTTACAGTCAAGAGATGCAAGGTTCACATCTGATCTGATCTGGCTTCTGTATTGTTGCATGTCCAAACCTGTGTCACCCTGATCCAGTCTGATCCAGTTACATCTGCATTATTTCACAGTCTGGGATTTGCCAGCTGGCATATCACACTTACTTACAGTATGAGCTACATATGTCTGGAACATGGCTTAAACTATAGGTGTACTGTACTGTAACAGCACAACAGCCACAGTATCTCTGGCTTAGCTTATGCTGGCCAGTACCCACTTTAGAATTTTGATGCAGTGAGGTGTTGTTTAGAGTTGGTTTGGGAACAGAGAAATATTTGATAAGCAGTGTGTAGCCTAGAAGGTCCATTCTATCACCACGTACAAATAACAAAACAACAAATGAAAGAAATATCTCTCTGGGTGTCCGAGTGTCATTCTGATCGTGTCCTTCTGTTCATGGGCAGATGAGACATCAAAACATCACTCTCAACATCAATCCCACAGTTGCACAAAGTCACCCTACTTAGTGGCCAGGGGACAGCCAGTGACTAAGATCCAGTCTCATGTAGGCCGGTCAGTCCTGCCCGTACATCCACGTGCTCCTTCCCTCCCTCTGTGGACTAAAAGAAGAGAGAGGACCTCTGCATCCGGGAGCCCACCTTCTTAAAGAGGGCTTTCAGTTTGCACACCTTACAGTGCCTCATTTTACTACTCTTTGCCTTCCCTTTCCCTCCCTCCCCGCTGCCCTCTGGCCCCTCGCTGCCTGGCTCACCCAGCCATGGTGTCCACACCCCCCCATGGAGCTGGGGGTCCGCCATGTGGTCATCGGGGGGGTTTCGGGGCGGCACGGCCGTCTGGTTGTACTCGGCCAGCCTGGCCAGCAGTATTTTGACCACCTCAGGCCTTGCATCGGCTAGGTCTGACCTCTCATAAGGGTCAGCAGTGATGTTGAAAAGCCACACAGACTTCCCCCTCTGGTCCCGACGTTTCTCCATGCCCTGCCACTGATGGGGCCCCCCGGGCAGGGTCTGAGGGGGCACCCAGTCCCCATCACCCACATTTCCCGTCAGCAACTTCCAGTCCCCGGCCCGAATTGCCGCCCGCAATGCCGTGTCCCAGATGCCAAAGCCATTAAGGGCCAGGGTCCTGGAGTCTGCCTCCCCAGGCCGTCGGGATACCGGGTCGATGTTGAACAGGATCTCGGTGCGGGGGCAAGGCAGCCCCTGGCTGATGGCCCCCCACACATTGTGGCCGTCCAGCTGGCCTCTGTCCTTCTCCGGTGCCCCCGCCAGAGACAGCAGGGTTGGGTACCAGTCAGAAACATGGATCAGTGCCTTGCTCACCGTTCCTTTCCTCTTCAGGAGTGGGCTGTGGACGAAACCCACCGCCCGTACTCCCCCCTCCCAGTACGTGCCCTTCCCCCCACGCAGGGGCCAGTTGCAGCCCCCAGAGAGGGGCTGGCCCCCATTGTCTGAGGAGTAGACCAGGACAGAGTTCTGGTAGAGGCCACGAGTCCTCAGCTCCTGCACCAGCGCCCCCACACCCTCGTCAACACAGCTCACCATGGCTGCGTAGAGTCGCCGCGGGCGGTTGTCCAGGGCACTGTAGCGTTGCAGAAAGTGGTCTGGTGCCTGGAGGGGTGTGTGGACTGCCTGGAGGGCCAGGTACAGGAAGAGGGGCTTCCGGGGGTCATGGGCCCTCAGGATCTTCTTAACCCTGGATAGAAAGAGGAGGCAACCAGTTCTGGGTTACATCTTTATATAACTGAGACATTATGTAAAATACATAGATTCCGTAGTGTCCAAACCTCGGAATCTACAACCTCACAATTCTAATCAAATGCAAATCACTCTAAAAACCTCTTCATTCCGTTTCCAACATGAACAATAGTGTTTACTACTAGATAAGCTCCTTCTCATAAATATCACCAGATGTGTGTAAGACCTGGCCTCACCTCTCTATGTAGAGCGTTGTGGAGTAGTTACCGCTCATCTCCCAGGCTGGTCTCTCCCCATCGTGCAGGTCGAAGCCGCAGGCCTCAGCCTGGTCACAGCTCTGGTAGGAGAAGTGGTCACCGCTGCCAGTCAGGGAGCCCAGGAAGCTCTGGAAGCCGCGGCCCGTGGGCAGGCAGCCCGGCCGGCAGAAGCCCAGGTGCCACTTTCCTACCATGTGGGTGCTGTAGCCCGCTTCCTGCAGCCGCTCAGCCAGGGTGGGCGCATCCGGGGGCAGGCACAGCGGCTGGCGTGCCCGGATGATAGAATGCTGGAGGCCCGTGTGAATCTGGTACCTGGAAGAAACGGGAAGTGGAGTGGAGGTCAGGGCGAAGCCAAGATTATGTAGATTTCCCAAACCACAAAGGGAAAGATTCCCAGAACCAGTGAGACATCCCTCCCATTTATTGACAGGGATCAACATCACCACCTTCACACATTTGTTCTAAACACATACAGTACATGTCTATTCACAACAAAATGCAATGTGTTGACAGATCAGTCCTCTATTTAGAAGAAAGGTTATAGGAATGCATAGAAGTGTGAGAGGAATTAGATCATTCCGGATAACACTAGATAGACCTAATAAGCCAGTGCAGTACACTAAGTACATTACTCACCGCCCGGTCATAAGCTGGCTGCGTGAGGGTGAGCAGATCGGCTGGACATAGTAGTTCTCCAGCTTCACCCCTTCTCCAGCCAGCTGGTCCAGGACCGGAGTGTGGATGTCCGAGCCATGGTAGCCCACGTCCCCATAGCCCTGGTCATCCGCCAGGATGAAGATGAGGTGGGGAGGCATGGTGCCTGGGATCCTCCCAGAGCCCGAGTCATCCTGGGTCTGACCCCCTCGCATGCAGCAGAGAAAGCCTAGTACGGCCACTCCGAGCAGGGGGAAGCCCGACTCGACAGCCCCTCTCATAACTATCGTCAGTCTGGAGGTTAGTCTCTGTCTGGGATCTGTTACTCCGATTTAGAGCAGCCTTGCGGAGCCCTCCCTGTGCTCTGTCTGCACAAACAGTGGGGGTGGTGAATGCAGGAGGCTACCTGTTGAGGCCACTGAGTTGCAGGGGGAGCATAGTGAGTGTACGTACACCAGAAAAAGGATTGATCTTTCTTGCCCCTACCTCTCTGTTGTCTCCCTATTCATCTCCACGTTGCATAAGACGTCCTTGATGTGCTGCGAGTAGGTGAGGGTACTGGATAATGTCGCTGTCTGTGAGATAGTTTGGTGTGTGTCACACTTAGTGTCCCTCACACTGCTCTGTCTCAAGTTCTGTCTAGGTTGTGTCTGTCTGGGCTGTGTGTGTGTGTGTGTCTAGTCGTAGGTACATAGGCTTCCCCTTCACAGCAACTTGCCACATTTTTCTACCCCTACAGGCGCCTCCTGGGTCGACTGGGCAGAACTGGGCCACTGGCTGGCACACACACACACACACACAAACACACAAAATCAAATGTTATTTGTCACGTGCCTCGTAAACAACAGGTGTAGTCTAACAGTGAAATGCTTACATATGGTCCCTTCCCAACAATGCAGAGAGAAAATATTGAAAAATATTAACAGAAGGAATAAACACACAGTGAGTAACGATAACTTGGCTATTTACACTGGGTACCAGTACTAAGTTGATGTGCAGGGGTAGGGGGTAATTGAGGTAGATAGGTACATATAGGTAAGGGTAAAGTAACTAGGCAACAGGATAGATAATAAACAGTAGCAACAGCATGTGTGATGAGTCAAAAGAGTTCATGCAAAAAGGGTCACGCACGTACTCACACACACACACACACACACACACACACACACACACACACACACACATAAACTCAGCAAAAAAGAAACGTCCCTTATTCAGGACAATGTCTTTCAAAGAATTACAAAAAATCCAAATAACCTCACAAATCTTCATTGTAAAGGGTTTAAACACTGTTTCCCATGCTTGTTCAATGAACCATAAACAATTAATGAACATGCACCTGTGGAACGATCGTTAAGACACTAACAGTTTACAGACAGTAGGCACGCAGGCGGCAGGGTAGCCTAGTGGTTAGATCGTTGGACTAGGTTGCAAGTTCAAACCCCCGAGCTGACAAGGTACAAATCTGTCGTTCTGCCCCTGAACAGGCAGTTAACCCACTGTTCCTAGGCCGTCATTGAAAATAAGAATTTGTTCTTAACTGACTTGCCTAGTTAAATAAAGGTTAAAAAAAAAAATTAAGGTCACAGTTGTGAAAACTTAGGACACTAAAGAGGCCTTTCTACTGACTCTGAAAAACACCAAAAGAAAGATGCCCAGGGTCCCTGCTCATCTGTGTGAACATGCCTTAGGCATGCTGCAAGGAGGCATGAGGACTGCAGATGTGGCCAGGGCAATAAATTGCAATGTCCGTACTGTGAGACGTCTAAGACAGTGCTACAGGGAGACAGGACGGACAGCTGATCGTCCTCGCAGTGGCAGACCATGTGTAACAACACCTGCACAGGATTGGTACATCCGAAAATCACACCAGTGGGACAGGTACAGGATGGCAACAACAACTGCCCGAGTTACACCAGGAACGCACAATCCCTCCATCAGTGCTCAGACTGTCCACAATAGGCTGAGAGAGGCTGGACTGAGGGCTTGTAAGCCTGCTGTAAGGCAGGTCCTCACCAGACATCACTGGCAACAGCATCGCCTATGGGCACAAACTCAGGACTGGCAAAAAGTGCTCTTCAATGACAAGTTGTGGTTTTGACTCACCATGAAGGACAGTTGGATTTGCGTTTATCGTCGAAGGAATGAGCGTTACACCGAGGCCTGTACTCTGGAGCGGGATCGATTTGGAGGTGGAGGGTCCATCATGGTCTGGGGTGGTGTGTCACAGCATCATCGGACTGAGCTTGTTGTCATTGCAGGCAATCTATCAATCAATCAATCGCTGTGCGTTACAGGGAAGACATCCTCCTCCCTCATGTGGTACCCTTCCTGCAGACTCATCCTGACATGACCCTCCAGCATGACAATGCCACCAGCCATACTGCTTGCTCTGTGCGTGAATTCCTGCAAGACAGGCATGTCAGTGTTCTGCCATGGCCAGCGAAGAGCCCAGATCTCAAGTCCATTGAGCACGTCTGGGACCTGTTGGATCGAAAGGGTGAGGGCTAGGGCCATTACCCCCAGAAATGTCCGGGAACTTGCAGGTGCCTTGGTGGAAGAGTGGGGTAACATCTCACAGCAAGAACTGGCAAATCTGGTGCAGTCCATGAGGAGGAGATGCAGTACTTAATGCGACTGGTGGATCCTGACTGTTACTTTTGATTTTGACCCCCCTTTATTCAGGGACACATTATGCCATTTCTGTTAGTCACATGTCTGTGGAACTTGTTCAGTTTATGTCTCAGTTGTTGAATCTTGTTATGTTCATACACATATTTACACGTTAAGTTTGCTGAAAATAAATGCAGTTGACAGTAAGAGGACGTTTTTTGTTGTTGCTGAATTTATAATGGTTTTGAAACTCCTCCAAAAGCTATTGAAAAACATGTGGATGATACAGATGTATGATCTTAATTTGATCGCCCTGTTGCAGGATAACTTTTTGCAGGACATTTGAAACGTGTAGTGTATTTGAGGTTTAAAAAGGCTTGTGAAGTTGACAATTTCCACTTTGAAATTTCACCTGATTTTCCCTTGCAAAAAAATTTATCAACCCCTAAAATAAATTCCAATAAATATAATCCACATAATAATGCACATTTCCTGTTGCTGTAGGACTATTTTCCTGCTGCGGCAGGTACCCTAGCGGTTAAGAGTGTTGGGCCAGTAACCGAAAAGTCGCTGGTTCGCAACATGGGCAGCCGGTAAGGTGAAAAAAATATGCCGTTCTGCCCTTGAGTGAGGCAGTTAACCCCTAACAACAATTGCTCCCCGGGCACCGATGACGTTGATTAAGACGGGTTAGGGTTAAATGCTGAAGACACATTTTGGTTGAATGCATTCAGTTCTGACTAGGTTTCCCTTTCCTGTAGTAAATTGTCTCAAATTATGATCTTGCATCTGTATAGTTCACAGTGAAACACAATGTTGACACCTCCTGGCCACAAGGTCAAGTACAACCCCAAGCTCCAGCTGCATTGACAAGTACAGTGCCGTCTAGAGACACAGCTGCTGCTTTAAAGCAACACGTGAAAGGCTTTAAAGCCTCACATTTCAGTTTAATCAGCTGCTGCTTTGAATTTTTTTAATTTGACCTTTATTTAACCAGGCAAGTCAGTTAAGAACAAATTCTTATTTTCAATGACAGCCTAGGAACAGTGGGTTAACTGCCTGTTCAGGGGCAGAACGACAGATTTGTACCTTGTCAGCTCGGGGGTTTGAACTTGCAACCTTCCGGTTACTAGTCCAACGCTCTAACCACTAGGCTACCCTGTCGCCCCAAAAACACAGAGCATCAATAGATCTGTCGGACGGCCTGATGCTCACACGCCGAATCATACTGATTTATTAAGTTACCTTTCTGTAACCACAGGAAAGTGTCGGTTTTGCGCTCATTCAATTCCCAGAAGAGAAGATTTATCAAGGAATATTTTCTCAATACAGTATTAGTTATATTAGGCCTATTAGTGGTCAAATTGAAGTAATGATGAAAGATTTATTTTCAGTTCTGAAGCCTGTAGTTGGATCAGAATGTCACACTTATAGCTGGATTATTAAAAGTACATTATCTGACAGAGAGTAGATCTTCATTAGGGTAAGTCAACCTAGTAGAGTGCAGTAGTACCAGACAATCAGGTCCTATTTCAGAGGACATTCCCTCACTATTAAGATCTGAAGCAAATATGACGTTTCAACAAAATATTTGTCTTTCATTACTTAATACCAATTGAACGAAACCACCATTGATGACAATTCAACTTCCCATACGTACACAAACAGTGAACTCTATCTTGTGATCAAGCGAGTACAGAAACATCGCATCCTGTATAGTGAGCAACATATCCTGGCTGCCTTCCACTTTGTGGGCCTATCGACCAGCCGGTCTCTGGTTCGCCCCCACAACACTACTTTCCCATAAAGCTGAGAGAAAATCAATGCCACAGAAAGAAGTACATTTCCTACAATAGGGCCAAAGCAGATACGGTAGCTATTTTATTTGATTTCACAGCCCTTTTTTTATTTTGTATTATTTTGTTATAGTCATACACAGAGGAGGTGTGGGGAGCAGTGGGAGGAGGGAGGGGGGAGAGAAACAACGGTACTAGAGGGAGAAGTGGGAGATTGGAGACAGGAACATAAACAGACAAACACTCAAAAAAAGAACAGTTGTTGCACAGAGCCATCAGTGTAGATCAAGTCTTGGCAGTAAGGAGCAAACCCGGAGTTGGATAGGGAGAGGTTCATGGAAAGTGACAACTGTCTTCTTGGGGGAGAGGGTGGCTGTATTAGGCAAGTGCAGGGTAATGTGCTGCTCCTTCCTCTGCCTGGCTGCTCTCCAAGGAGCCACAGATAGATGTGAAATAACCAAACATACAGAAATAACATCTACCAGTTTTCAAAAAGACAAAAATTACAGTATTATAAATGTTTTGGTGAGCTGAAAAGAAGCCTCTCCGAATGTGGTAGGATCATGTCAGACAAAACAATTTGGTGATTTCTGTTTACCATGGGCAGAAGAGCTAGGCTTAAATAATTGTACCCTAGGCTGTGTGTGAATTGACTCTGTGTCATGGTGCCTGCTGCCTCTTCTGCCTAGCGTGCAAGCACGTGTGTTCTCCATGACATAGACACCAGTGAACTCACAGACATGTTCTGGGAAGAAATAAGAGTATATATGGCAGGCAGGCAGGGTCTCAGGCAGACTGGCAGATCTCAGGGAGAGAGAGAGATGTATCTTGATAAATAGGGTTTTCATTCTCATCCTACAAAAAAAATGTCTGAGGTAATACATACATTCACAACACACTGATTTCTGACAGAGACGCTACCTTGTTCTTGGTTATACGTTTTGTGGGTGTTAGCAAGCGGTGGAGAAAACCACAGTGGTAACCAGTCATCAGCAATTGAAATGAAGTGGAGATGAGAACCACTGAGGTCACAGACGATTAAAGAGACAGACAGACAGAAGCAGTGGAGGACATCAAACATGACACATGTCAGTAAGAATCATGTAAAACTCGCTGCACTATATTTGTATTTATTATGGACCTCCATTAGTTACTGCCAAGGCAGCAGTTACTCTTCCTGGGGCCCAAAAAAATCAAGGCACTTCTATACCATTTTTGAAATATTTTGAAATACAATACATTTCACAACAGATTTCACAACACATTAAGTGTGTGCCCTCAGGCCACTACTCTACTACCACATATCTACAACACAAAATCCATGTGTACGTGTGTGTATAATGCGTATATTATCGTGTGTGTGTGTATGCGTGTCCGTGTGTGTGTGTGTGTGTCTAAACAGTCCCCATAAGGTGTATTTGTATCTGTTTTTACTGCATGTGTTACTTGATGTGGAATAGAGTTCCATGTAGTCATGGCTGTATGTAGTACTGTGCACCTCCCATAGTCTAACAATCAAAACTATGTGAAGGTGATCCTGCCACTGACCTTGTAATGCAGTCCCAGTAGTACTCTGGTATCATTTTGGGTATCACAATGGAAACCCAATTCTTTCCCCATTAATCTCCATTTCCATAGGAAATATAATATTCAAAGCAAGACAAGGACCATACCAAAAACAAGCCTTTCAACACCATTCCATCATTGCATGAAATGAAAAACTTTGTTAAATTAACTAGTTTGTGCTGTACTGTACTTTCTATTCTTTCCTCATAGGCCCGTGATTGCATCCTCCCCATCAAGCCTGTCCCCTGAAGAGCGTCGCTCCGTTAGACTGATCAATAAGGAAGAGGATTACACAGCCCCATTGCTGCCTCTGCAGCCAGTGTTGCTAACTATTTTTCAGTGAGAATCGCTATTGGCTCCTTGATTTGTCGCTAGATGACGTTTTGCTATTACCGCGATGACTCCAAGAGCAACAATTTGTCTTGCTGCGGCACCCCCCTCTCCCTCCGCACACCCCCTCCCTGTTTTTATCTGCCTGTGTCTGTGACTTCTGTTGCGCAGACAGCTTCTCCCTCTCTCATGTGCAGCAGAATATATTGGAAAAGGCCCTAAATGCTGTCAAAACCATAGAAATCCTCGGTGTCAAAACTCCCCAAAGGCAGCTTGAAAAGTAGCTGAATTTGTCCCTGGAAAGGTCTGAAAACACAGTAATCAGTCTGCTCACTGTGTTGGGGGCTGCTCGATGCACAGATAGATCAACGAGTTATTGCATACGCGCACTTCACAGAGTAGGCGTTCCCCAACGGAAATATGCAAATGTTTGCTAGAACGCGGGAATCGGATCTCGCTAGCTCGTGGTTGGCTCTTCTCATCTCCTTGCTTGTTCTGCCCACTATGGCTGCTTTGTTACCATTTGAAACGACAGGCTTTGGTCTATCTTGGTTCAGTTAGAAAAGTCTTTGGCCAATTGGTGACACCGCCATCCGGTGGCTTAACAGAGCAATGCATGCAGACTGTTGCGCGGATATCCCTGTAGTAAGGGGTGTAGGGTTCTTTGAACAGTGGTGGAGGTATTCTATGTCATACTTGAGTAAAAGTAAAGTTACCTTAATTAATAGAAAATGACTCAAGTAAAAGTGAAAGTCACCCAATAAAATACTACTTGAGTAAAAGTATAAAAGTATTTGGTTTTAAATATACTTAAGTATCAAAAGTAAACGGAATTGCTAAAATGTACTTAAGTATCAAAATTAAAAGTATAAATAATTTCAAATCCCTTCTATTAAGCAAACCAGACAGCACAATTTTCTCTCTTTTTTTTGTTGCCCGGATAGTAGGGGCACACTCCAACACTTAGACATAATTTATAAACCATGCATTTGTGTTTAGTGAGTCCGCCAGATCAGAGGCAGGGGATGACCAGGGATGTTCTCTTGATAAGTGTGTGAATTGGACCATTTTCCTGTCAAAATGTAACGAGTACTTTTGGGTGTCAGGAAAAATGTATGTAGTAAAAAGCACATTCTTTTCTTTAGGAATGTAGTGAAGTAAAAGTAAAAGTTGGCAAAAATATAAATAGTAAATTAAAGCACAGATTCCCCACAAAACTACTTAAGTAGTACTTTAAAGTATTTTTACTAAAGTACTTTACACCACTGCCAATGCACGACCCAATGCTGCTGAAAAATGTCATCTCAAGTTTGAAGAGGGTTTCTTTCATTATGAAGGTAAGAGTTTCTCCTCATAGTGCCCTTCCATAGAGAGAGACCACATGAGGATGGTTACAATATACAGTTCCTTGCGAAAGTATTCGGCCCCCTTGAACTTTGCGACCTTTTGCCACATTTCAGGCTTCAAACATAAAGATATAAAACAGTATTTTTTGTGAAGAATCAACAACAAGTGGGACACAATCATGAAGTGGAACGACATTTATTGGATATTTCAAACTTTTTTAACAAATCAAAAACTGAAAAATTGGGCGTGCAAAATTATTCAGCCCCTTTACTTTCAGTGCAGCAAACTCTCTCCAGAAGTTCAGTGAGGATCTCTGAATGATCCAATGTTGACCTAAATGACTAATGATGATAAATACAATCCACCTGTGTGTAATCAAGTCTCCGTATAAATGCACCTGCACTGTGATAGTCTCAGAGGTCCGTTAAAAGCGCAGAGAGCATCATGAAGAACAAGGAACACACCAGGCAGCTCCGAGATACTGTTGTGAAGAAGTTTAAAGCCGGATTTGGATACAAAAAGATGTCCCAAGCTTTAAACATCCCAAGGAGCACTGTGCAAGCGATAATATTGAAATGGAAGGAGTATCAGACCACTGGAAATCTACCAAGACCTGGCCGTCCCTCTAAACTTTCAGCTCATACAAGGAGAAGACTGATCAGAGATGCAGCCAAGAGGCCCATGATCACTCTGAATGAACTGCAGAGATCTACAGCTGAGGTGGGAGACTCTGTCCATAGGACAACAATCAGTCATATATTGCACAAATCTGGCCTTTATGGAAGAGTGGCAAGAAGAAAGCCATTTCTTAAAGATATCCATAAAAAGTGTTGTTTAAAGTTTGCCACAAGCCACCTGGGAGACACACCAAACATGTGGAAGAAGGTGCTCTGGTCAGATGAAACCAAAATTGAACTTTTTGGCAACAATACAAAACGTTATGTTTGGCGTAAAAGCAACACAGCTCATCACCCTGAACACACCATCCCCACTGTCAAACATGGTGGTGGCAGCATCATGGTTTGGGCCTGCTTTTCTTCAGCAGGGACAGGGAAGATGGTTAAAATTGATGGGAAGATGGATGGAGCCAAATACAGGACCATTCTGGAAGAAAACCTGATGGAGTCTGCAAAAGACCTAAGACAATGATCCAAAACATAAAGCAAAATCTACAATGGAATGGTTCAAAAATAAACATATCCAGGTGTTAGAATGGCCAAGTCAAAGTCCAGACCTGAATCCAATCGAGAATCTGTGGAAAGAACTGAAAACTGCTGTTCACAAATGCTCTCCATCCAACCTCACTGAGCTCAAGCTGTTTTGCAAGGAGGAATGGGAAACAATTTCAGTCTCTCGATGTGCAAAACTGATAGAGACATACCCCAAGCGACTTACAGCTGTAATCGCAGCAAAAGGTGGCGCTACAAAGTATTAACTTAAGGGGGCTGAATAATTTTGCACGCCCAATTTTTCAGTTTTTGATTTGTTAAAAAAGTTTGAAATATCCAATAAATGTCGTTCCACTTCATGATTGTGTCCCACTTGTTGCTGATTCTTCACAAAAAAATACAGTTTTATATCTTTATGTTTGAAGCCTGAAATGTGGCAAAAGGTCGCAAAGTTCAAGGGGGCCGAATACTTTCGCAAGGCACTGTACACACATACTTCACTGACAGGCAGTCAACCAGCTGGCCCATGAGAAAGCTGTGTGTGTGTTTTTGTGTACGTGCATGTGTGCATGCACATGCACAGGTGTGTGACTCACAGCTGGCAGCAGGCATGGGTCAAAGAGGGCCACATGGCTCTCTCAGGTCCATGCCACTAAGCAGCTGACACAGGCAGTAGCTGTGAGTGGGTAAAATCACCGGGGAAGCCAGAAAAAAAAGCCATATTACAACCTATGTTTTGTGATAAACGCGTTGTTGGCTCTATGACCTGTTAGTTCATATGCCTTGCAACTGTGATATATTTGTATAATTTTTTTAAACCTTTATTTAACTAGGCAAGACAGTTAAAGATCAAATTCTTATTTACATTGACTGCTTAACCCGGCCAAACCCGGACGACGCTGGGCCAATTGTGCGCTGTCCTATGGGACTCCCAATCACAGCAGGTTGTGATACAGCCTGGAATCGAACCAGGGTCTGTAGTGACACCTCTAGCACTGAGATGCAGTGACAAGAAGAGGCCGAGACAAGAAGACGCAATGGCAGAATAAATTCAACCACACCTTCATCACAAAACCAGAGAGCAACCTCTGTCCGGTGAAGTCCACAAAGCACATTGCATGTAACAAACAGACCTACAGCATGGTCAAGCAAGTTAATGTTTCCGACCTTTTCGGACTGCTAAACAACTATTGATTTAGAATCACAGAAAGTTAACGCAAGTTGCGAAGAAAACAGGAGCTGCCTCCACTGTTCCAGCACCATTGCAACTTCAACATTTCAACATCATCAAATCACCTACAGTATGCTTAGTCTAATACAATGACAACTAAAATATACCAAAAACAATTCAGTCCAATCAACGTGAGCTAAATATGATGTGGCTGTCCAAATCAAAACAAATGTATTTATATAGCCCTTCTTACATCTGCTGATATATCAAAGTGCTGTACAGAAACCCAGCCTAAAACCCCAAACAGCCAGCAAAGCAGGTGTAGAAGCACGGTGGCTAGGAAAATCTCCCTAGAAAGGCCAAAACCTAGGAAGAAACCTAGAGAGGAACCAGGCTATGAGGGGTGGCCAGTCCTCTTCTGGCTGTGCCGGGTGGAGATTATCAGAACATGGCCAAGATGTTCAAATGTTCATAAATTACCAGCATGATCAAATAATAATAATCACAGTAGTTGTCGAGGGTGCAACAAGTCAGCACCTCAGGAGTAAATGTCAGTTGGCTTTTCATAGCCGATCATTGAGAGTATCTCTACCGCACCTGTTGTCTCTAGAGAGTTGAAAACAGCAGGTCTGGGACAAGGTAGCACGTCGGGTAAACAGGTCAGGGTTCCATAGCCGCAGGCAGAACAGTTGAAACTGGAGCAGCAGCACGGACAGGTGGACTGGGGATAGCAAGGAGTCATCATGCCAGGTAGTCCTGAGGCATGGTCCTAGGGCTCAGGTCCTCCGAGAGAGAGAAAGAACGAAAGAGAGAATTAGAAAGAGCATACTTAAATTCACACAGGACACCGGATAGGACAGGAAAAATACTCCAGATATAACAGACTGACCCTAGCCCCCCGACACATAAACTACTGCAGCATAAATACTGGAGGCTGAGACAGGAGGGGTCAGGTGACACTGTGGCCCCATCCGATGATACCTCCAGACAGGGCCAAACAGGCAGGATATAACCCCACCCACTTTGCCAAAGCACAGCCCCCACACCACTAGAGGGATATCTTCAACCACCAACTTACCATCCTGAGACAAGGCCGAGTATAGCCCACAAAGATCTCTGCCACGGCACAACCCAAGGGGGGGTGCCAACCCAGACAGGAAGATCACGTCAGTGACTCAACCCACTCAAGTGACGCACCCCTCCTAGGGAAGGCATGGAAGAGCACCAGTAAGCCAGTGACTCAGCCCCTGTAATAGGGTTAGAGGCAGAGAATCCCAGTGGAGGGGAACCGGCCAGGCAGAGACAGCAAGGGCGGTCCGTTGCTCCAGAGCCTTTCCATTCAACTTCACACTCCTGGGCCAGACTACACTGAATCATACAACCTACTGAAGAGATGAGTCTTCAGTAAAGACAATTCCATAAAGATGGAGCTCTATAGGAGAAAGCCCTGCCTCCAGCTGTTTGCTTAGAAATTCTAGGGACAATTAGGAGGCCTGCGTCTTGTGACCGTAGCGTACGTGTAGGTATGTACGGCAGGACCAAATCGGAAAGATAGGTTGGAGCAAGCCCATGTAATGCTTTGTAGGTTAGCAGTAAAACCTTAAAATCATCCCTTGCCTTAACAGGAAGTGTAGGGAGGCTAGCACTGGAGTAATATGATCAAATTCTTTGGTTCTAGTCAGGATTCTAGCAGCTGTATTTAGCACTAACTGAAGTTTATTTAGTCCTTTATCCGGGTAGCCAGAAAGTAGAGCATTGCAGTAGTCTAACCTAGAAGTAACAAAAGCATGGATTAATATTTCTGCATCATTTTTGGACAGAAAGCTTCAGATGTTTGTAATGTTACGTAGATAGAAAAGTCTTGATATGTTCGTCAAAAGAGAGATCAGGGTCCAGAGTAACGCCGAGGTCCTTCACAGTTTTATTTGAGACAACTGTACAACCATCAAGATTAATTGTCAGATTCAACAGAAGATCTCTTTGTTTCTTGGGACCTAGAACAAGCATCTCTGTTTTGTACGAGTTTAAAAATAGAACGATTGTAGCCATCCACTTCCTTATGTCTGAAACACAGGCTTCTAGCGAGGGCAATTTTGGGGCTTAACCATGTTTCATTGAAATGTACAGCTGTGTGTCATCCGCATAGCAGTGAAAGTTAACATTGTGTTTTTGAATGACATCCCCAAAGAGGTAAAATATATAGTGAAAACAATAGTGGTCCTAGAATGGAACCTTGAGGAACACCGAAATGTACAGTTGATTTGTCAGAGGACAAACCATTCACAGAGACAAACTGATATCTTTATGACAGATAAGATCTAAACCAGGCCAGAACCTGTCCGTGTCGACTAATTTGGGTTTACAATCTCTCCAAAAGAATGTGGTGATCGATGGTATCAAAAGCAGCACTAAGGTCTAGGAGCACGAGGACAGATGCAGAGCCTCGATTTGATTCCATTAAAAGGTCATTTACCATGTTCACAAGTGCAGTCTCAGTGCTATGATGGGGTCTAAAACCAGACTGAAGTATTTCGTATACATTGTTTGTCTTCAATGACATTTTAATGGCATCGGACCGAGGCTCTGCATCTGTCCTCGTGCTCCTAGACCTTAGTGCTGCTTTTGATACCATCGATCACCACATTCTTTTGGAGAGATTGCAAACTTTCTACTTTTAAACTCGGACAAAACAGAGATGCTTGTTCTAGGTCCCAAGAAACAAAGAGATCTTCTGTTGAATCTGACAATTAATCTTAATGGTTGTACAGTCGTCTCAAATAAAACTGTGAAGGACCTCGGCGTTACTCTGGACCCTGATCTCTCTTTTGAAGAACATATCAAGACCATTTCAAGGACAGCTTTTTTCCATCTACGTAACATTGCAAAAATCAGAAACTTTCTGTCCAAAAATTATGCAGAAAAATTAATCCATGCTTTTGTCACTTCTAGATTAGACTACTGCAATGCTCTACTTTCCGGCTACCCGGATAAAGCACTAAATAAACTTCAGTTGGTGCTAAATACGGCTGCTAGAATCCTGACTAGAACCCAAAAATTTGATCATATTACTCCAGTGCTAGCCTCTCTACACTGGCTTCCTGTCAAAGCAAGGGCTGATTTAAAGGTTTTACTGCTAACCTACAAAGCATTACATGGGCTTGCTCCTACATATCTCTCTGATTTGGTCCTGCCGTACATACCTACACGTACGCTACGGTCACAAGACGCAGGCCTCCTAATTGTCCCTAGAATTTGTAAGCAAACAGCTGGAGGCAGGGCATTCTCCTATACAGCTCCATTTTTATGGAACGGTCTGCCTACCCATGTCAGAGACGCAAACTCGGTCTCAACCTTTAAGTCCTTACTGAAGACTTATCTCTTCAGTGGGTCATATGATTGAGTGTAGTCTGGCCCAGGAGTGGGAAGGTGAACGGAAAGGCTCTGGAGCAACGAACCGCCCTTGCTGTCTCTGCCTGGCCGGTTCCCCTCTTCCCACTGGGATTCTCTGCCTCTAACCCTATTACAGGGGCTGAGTCACTGGCTTACTGGGGCTCTCTCATGCCGTCCCTGGAAGGGGTGCGTCACCTGAGTGGGTTGATTCACTGATGTGGTCATCCTGTCTTGGTTGGCGCCCCCTTGGGTTGTGCCATGGCGGAGATCTTTGTGGGCTATACTCAGCCTTGTCTCAGGATGGTAAGTTGGTGGTTGAAGATATCCCTCTAGTGGTGTGGGGGCTGTGCTTTGGCAAAGTGGGTGGGGTTATATCCTTCCTGTTTGGCCCTGTCTGGGGGTGTCCTCGGATGGGGCCACAGTGTCTCCTGACCCCTCCTGTCTCAGCCTCCAGTATTTATGCTGCAGTAGTTAATGTGTCGGGGGGGCTAGGGTCAGTTTGTTATATCTGGAGTACCTCTCCTGTCCTATTCGGTGTCCTGTGTGAATCTAAGTGTGCGTTCTCTAATTCTCTCTTTCTCTCTCTCTCTCGGAGGACCTGAGCCCTAGGACCATGCCCCACCTGACATGATGACTCCTTGCTGTCCCCAGTCCACCTGGCCGTGCTGCTGCTCCAGTTTCAACTGTTCTGCCTTATTATTATTCGACCATGCTGGTCATTTATGAACATTTGAACATCTTGGCCATGTTCTGTTATAATCTCCACCCGGCACAGCCAGAAGAGGACTGGCCACCCCACATAGCCTGGTTCCTCTCTAGGTTTCTTCCTAGGTTTTGGCCTTTCTAGGGAGTTTTTCCTAGCCACCGTGCTTCTACACCTGCATTGCTTGCTGTTTGGGGTTTTAGGCTGGGTTTCTGTACAACACTTTGAGATATCAGCTGATGTACGAAGGGCTATATAAATACATTTGATTTGATTTGATTTGATTCAGGAAGGCAGTCAGTTGCTGTGCAACAGCTTTTTCTAACATTTTTGAGAGGAATAGGCCGATAGTTTTTTATATTCACTGGGTCAAGGTTTGGCTTTTTCAAGAGATGCTTTATTACTGCCACTTTTAGTGAGTTTGGTACACATCCGGTGGATAGGGAGACGTCTATTATGTTCAACATAGGAGGGCCAAGCACAGGAAGCAGCTCTTTCAGTAGTTTAGTTGTAATAGAGTCCAGTATGCAGCTTGAAGGTTTAGAGGCCATGATTATTTTCATCATTGTGTCAAGAGATATAGTACTAAAACACTTGAGTGTCTCCCTTGATCCTAGGTCCTGGCAGAGTTGTGCAGACTCAGGACAAGTGAACTTTGGAGAGCAATACTCAGATTTAAAGAGGAGTCTGTAATTTGCTTTCTAATGATTATGATCTTTTCCTCAAAGAATTTCATGAATTTATTACTGCTGAAGTGAAAGCCATCCTCTCTTGGGGGGAATGCTGCTTTTTAGTTCGCTTTGCGACAGTATCAAAAATCAATTTCGGATTGTTCTTATTTTCCTCAATTAAGTTGGAAAAATAGAATGATCGAGCAGCAGTGAGGGCTCTTCGATACTGCACGGTACTGTCTTTCCAAGCTAGTCGGAAGACTTCCAGTTTGGTGTGGCACCATTTCTGTTCCAATTTTCTGGAAGCTTGCTTCAGAGCTTGGGTATTTTCTGTATACCAGGGAGCTAGTTTCTTATGACAAATGTTTTTAGTTTTTAGGGGTGCAACTGCATCTAGGGTATTGCGCAAGGTTAAATTGAGCTCCTCAGTTAGGTGGTGAACTGATTTTTGTCCTCTGACGTCAGTGGGTAGGCAGAGGGAGTCTGGAAGGGCATCAAGGAATCTTTGGGTTGTCTGGGAATTTATAGCACGACTTTTGACACTCCTTGGTTGGGGTCTGAGCAGATTATTTGTTGCGATTGCAAACGTAATAAAATGGTGGTCTGATAGTCCAGGATTATGAGGAAAAACATTAAGATCCACAACATTTATTCCATGGGACAAAACTAGGTCCAGAGTATGACTGTGGCAGTGAGTAGGTCCGGAGACATGTTGGACAAAACCCACTGAGTCGATGATGGCTCCGAAAGCCTTTTGCAGTGGGTCTGTGGACTTTTCCATGTGAATATTAAAGTCACCAAAAATGTGAATATTATCTGCTATGACTATAAGGTCCAATAGGAATTCAGGGAACTCAGTGAGGAACGCTGTATATGGCCCAGGAGGCCTGTAAACAGTAGTTATAAAAAGTGATTGAGTAGGCTGCATAGATTTCAGAAGCTCAAAAGACGAAAACGTCTGTTTTTTTTTTGTAAATTGAAATTTGCTATCGTAAATATTAGCAACACCTCCGCCTTTGCGGGATGCACGGGGATATGGTCACTAGTATAACCAGGAGGCGAGGCCTCATTTAACACAGTAAATTCATCAGGCTTAAGCTGTGTTTCAGTCAGGCCAATCACATCAAGATTATGATCAGTGATTAGTTCATTGACTATAACTGCCTTTGAAGTGAGGGATCTAACATTAAGTAGCCCTATTTTGAGATGTGAGGTATCACAGTCTCTTTCAATAATGGCAGGAATGGAGGAGGTCTTTTTTCTAGTGAGATTGCTTAGGCAACCACCGACATGTTTAGTTTTACCCAACCTAGGTCGAGGCAGAGACACAGTCTCAATTAGGATAGCTGAGCTGACTACACTGACTGTGCTAATGGCAGACTCCACTAAGCTGGCAGGCTGGCTAACAGCCTGTTGCCTGGCCTGCACCCTATTTCATTGTGGAGCTATTGTGAGCTATTGTGGAGCTATTCTATCTTTTGGGAGGGGCAGAAAACAGTTTTCAACCAGCGATTGAGTTGTGAGACTCTGCTGTCGAGCTCATCACTCCCCCTAACTGGGAGGGGGCCAGTGACAATTACTCGATGTCGACACATCTTTCTAGCTGATTTACACGTTGAAGCTATGTTGCGCTTGGTGATCTCTGACTGTTTCATGCTAACATCGTTGGTGCCGACGTGGATAACAATATCTCTATACTTTCTACACTCGCCAGTTTTAGCTTTAGCCAGTACCATCTTCAGATTAGCCTTAACGTTAGCCTTAAAGCCCTGCCCCCTAGTAAACAGTGTATGATCGCTGGATGATTCGTTTTAAGTCTAATACTGCGGTTAATGGAGTCGCCAATGACTAGGGTTTTCAATTTGTCCGAGCTAATGGTGGGAAGCTTCAGCGTCTCAGACCCCGTAACGGGAGGAGTAGAGACCAGAGAAGGCTCGGCCTCTGACTCGCTGCTTAATGGGGAGAACCGGTTGAAAGTTTCTGTCGGCTGAATGGGCGACACCGGTTGAGCATTCCTACAGCATTTCCTTCCAGAAGCCATGAGAAAGTTGTCCGGCTGCGGGGACCATGCGAGGGGATTTGTACTAACGTTACTATCTGTACTTACTGGTGGCACAGACGCTGTTTCATCCTTTCCTACACTGAAATGACCCTAGCCTAATGATTGCGTCTGAAGCTGGGCTTGCAGCACAGCTATCCTTGCCGTAAGGGATCATTCTCCTGTATATTATGAGTACAGCGACTGCAATTAGAAGGCATCATGTTAATGTTACTACTTAGCTTCGGCTGTTGGAAGTCCTGACGAACCCTGTCCAGATAAAACGTCCGGAGTGAAAAAGTTTAATAAAAAAAACAAAAAATATAAACGGTAATTAAAAAGTAAAAACCCTAAAGTTGTCAGGTAGCAATGTAAGGTTGGCAACAAAACGCACAGCAGCACGTAAACAAGCCTGCAAGTCTGCAAGTTATTTACATGTACTAAATGCATGTAATATGCTGCAATATTTCCATGGTTCTGATTTCTGTGTGTGTCCGTGTCGGTGTGCTTGCATTCTTGCAAGTAAGAAAAAACATGTTGACTCAACCTACTTATAGAGATACGCCAATGCCATCCTCCTCTTTCATCAACATTCATGGCTAATTTTAGCTAGCTAGCTAGCCACCAGTGGACAACAATACAACAATATGCAACAGTTCAAGTTGTTTCTGTCAATGATGTATTGCTCTCGATGTGATGTGATTGGAGCGAAGCCAAATCTAAACGGACTTCCCTTGACACTTTTTTTGGGGTGTGACAGGACCATTCACAGTTGAGCTCACTCAAGGGAGGCCAAATGCTTTCTGACTTCTCTTGCATTTAATGCTACGGGCGGCAACAATGTCATACTCATTTTGACCAGACAGCATCAGATAGATGGTCTGCGCATGTAGAGACAGAGGGGCGCTGTTTCACTCGCTTGGATGCTGTCTCCGGTGTGAGACATTCAGCCTCTTGCGAATTGAAGGAAAACTATGGAACAGATGTATTATTTGTTTTTGTCAATTCTTTGGGGAAGCCTGGCTTCTATTGGCATCTATGTATACACGCTACTGTGTACAGGTAGGCAGAGTCATCAGAGCAGACCCCAGGTAAGAACACCATGCATAAAACCAGTGTCTTCCCTCAGGTAAGAACACCATACATAAAATCAGTGTCTTCCCTCAGGTAAGAACACCATACATAAATCCAGTGTCTTCCCTCAGGTAAGAACACCATACATAAATCCAGTGTCTTCCCTCAGGTAAGAACACCATACATAAATCTAGTGTCTTCCCTCAGGTAAGAACACCATACATAAATCTAGTGTCTTCCCTCAGGTAAGAACACCATACATAAATCCAGTGTCTTCCCTCAGGTAAGAACACCATACATAAATCCAGTGTCTTCCCTCAGGTAAGAACACCGTACATAAATCTAGTGTCTTCCCTCAGGTAAGAACACCATACATAAATCTAGTGTCTTCCCTCAGGTAAGAACACCATACATAAATCCAGTGTCTTCCCTCAGGTAAGAACACCATACATAAATCCAGTGTCTTCCCTCAGGTAAGAACACCATACATAAATCCAGTGTCTTCCCTCAGGTAAGAACACCATACATAAATCCAGTGTCTTCCCTCAGGTAAGAACACCATACATAAATCCAGTGTCTTCCCTCAGGTAAGAACACCATACATAAATCCAGTGTCTTCCCTCAGGTAAGAACACCATACATAAATCCAGTGTCTTCCCTCAGGTAAGAACACCATACATAAATCCAGTGTCTTCCCTCAGGTAAGAACACCATACATAAATCCAGTGTCTTCCCTCAGGTAAGAACACCATACATAAATCTAGTGTCTTCCCTCAGGTAAGAACACCATACATAAATCTAGTGTCTTCCCTCAGGTAAGAACACCATACATAAATCCAGTGTCTTCCCTCAGGTAAGAACACCATACATAAATCCAGTGTCTTCCCTCAGGTAAGAACACCATACATAAATCCAGTGTTTTCCCTCAGGTAAGAACACCATGCACATACTGTATAACACCTTCAATCACTTGTCACCCAGTACCTCAGTACTGACTTGGTTCATCCTAATCTATAACCAAGTTCCTCACACAAGGTTCCATTAGACCCTCAGGAATTTCTAACTATTACACCTGGGATTCTGGGTCATTTATCACATACACATCATATTACAGGCGAGTACATAAATGTAGGTATCGACTGTTCCTGTAATTATCAACCCCATGAGTGAGGTGCCACTTACATACTGGAATGAGTCATCAACCACACAGTGCTTTTTCTCTTTTCAGACTTTTGGTTTATTAACAGGCATCTGCTTACCTTATAATTTGATGCGCTGCACAGTGGGAAGAAGATCATCCAGACGCAGTGGTAACTCACTCCTGGCAAGCTCGCCAAATGTTGGGTGATGTAAGTTTCCTTCAACAATCAGTCTTCCAGATAGATGACACAGGAACCTTGGTATAAAACTCTTTAGTAATAAAATTGAATTGCAGACAGAGATTCACATACAGAATACCTCAGTAGTCCATAGTAAAGATCTGTGTGGCGAAACAGGAGACAACACTCTTTATACTAGTTGGTGTGGACAACCTACCGTCAATCATACCTTAACATTGTTGCATTGGATTAGATACAAAGTATCTAAGATGAGAAAAACATGTCTAGACTGTGGTTTCTCACTCTACTATCTCGGCCTTGAGTCTGAGCGACTATCAGCAGGTGCAGACAATTCTCAGCCTGAGAACTAAAGCAGTACATCTCTATTTACCCAGTACTTCTCCATCATTGTTGCATTGCAAGCATACAACAGTTGTCACATATATACAGCAATCATGGCACTGTCATGCTATTTATACTATTTGCTGTATTTCAATTATTTTCAAATAAGGTTTGTTTGAAAATGTAGTAAAATATTGCAATATATTTTGAAATGCATTTGGTGTAAGGGTTTTCTTCTGGTGAAAGAGAGGCAGACCAAAATGCAGCGTGGTGGTTATTCATGTTTTTAATAAAGACGACTATACATGAACAGACTAAACAAAACAAGAAAAGTGAAAACCTAAACAGTCCTATCTGGTGCAAACACAGAGACAGGAACAATCACCCACAAAACCCAACACAAAACAGGCTACCTAAATATGGTTCCCAATCAGAGACAATGACTAACACCTGCCTCTGATTGAGAACCATATCAGTCCAAACATAGAAATAGACAAACCAGACACACAACATAGAATGCCCACCCAGCTCACGTCCTGACACTAAAACAAGGAAAACACATACGAACGATGGTCAGAACGTGACATTTGGAAAGTATTGGTATGTATTTACAACTACTTCAAATACATTGTAAGGAAAACAGCATTTTCAAATTAAATTTTAAAAGTATTTGAATAGTTGTCATGTTCTCAGTAGATTTATTTGGAATAACAAACAACTTAACATACATACTGAACATATCTTTATCCCAATATGCAATTCATAGTCTACTTTAGGATCATATATCTGGAGAGAAGGCACGTTGCTGTATGACTGGGTATTCCTAGGTTGCTTCTGAATAGTCTAGAATGGCCTCCTCTCCTTGTCTTATTTCTAGAAACCATTTATGTAACATTTTACGAGTTGCTCTTATACCTTTTTACTGATGATATTATAATAGACCCATTATTATGATTAGTATTATTGTTATTAATAATATTATGACTGTTGTTTTCAATAATAATAGTGTTATTGTTGTTATTACACATTCAATGTTGATATTATGCAATCAAAATGCACAGACTAAAATGCTAATACAATGTTGTTACTAGTGTAAATACAACGTTACAACACAGTTAGAGCAACTAAAGGTAAAGTGTTTCTACAGTGATCTTTAAGGGGCATTTGACTTAAAAAACATTTCTTGGGGCCTCCCGGGTGGCGCAGTGGTTAAGGGCGCTGTACTGCAGCGCCAGCTGTGCCATCAGAGTCCCTGGGTTTGCGCCCAGGCTCTGTCGTAACTGGCCGCGACCGGGAGGTCGGGTGCACGGTGTTTCCTCCGGCGCATTGGTGCGGCTGGCTTCCGGGTTGGATGCACGCTGTGTTAAGAAGCAGTGCGGCTTGGTTGGGTTGTGTATCGGAGGATGGTGACTTTCAACCTTCGTCTCTCCCAAGACCGTACGGGAGTTGTAGCGATGAGACAAGATAGTAGCTACTACAACAATTGGATACCATGAAAAAGGGGTAAAAATTCAACAACAAAAAAATAATAATAACATTTCTTAATATATTTCACATTACTGTAGGAATTTGTTCCAGTCTCAAGCTAAGACACAAGTTTTTACTAATCAGTCGCCCATCAGAAACGTAATTGTTAAGTGGAGCAGGACAGGGGGAACCCAAGAGCAGACTCAGACCAGGAAACAGGGATGAATGAACCAAGATATTTATATTAACATAGGGCGAGATGAAGTGCAGATACAGGGAAGCTTGGATAAGTTGTAGGAAACCAGATGTGGAGGCTGAGGTTGGAGTGAGCTGGGTTGGGACAGGGTAAACAGGTCCGGAGGGGAATCCAAGGGAGTGAGTTGAATCCAGAACAGGGTAGCAGGGTGGTGAGATGTTGAAGAGGAGATAGGAACCAGAGTCATAGCGGCAAAACTGCAGTGAGGAGAAGCAGTGCCAGGCAAGGAAATAGGCACAGCAGGATACAGGATCTTAAATAACAACAAATAGCAAGAAGCATGACTGACTGAACAGAGATTATGATCTGGCAGAGTGGAAGTGGCAGGACTGAGTATTTGCAGAGGTCTTGATTATGGAACGGGTTGCAGCTGGTGGAGAACCGCTCTGACTCCAGCACACCTGTCTCCAACCACACAATCACACACACAGAGAGATAAGAAGAGGGAGAGAACTGGGGGAATGGCTGCAGGTCATGGAGACACCGGATGTCCACTAGGGGGTGTAGCAGGAGCAGATGTGACATTAATTAGCTGTATCAAGGTGTGTTAGTGCTGGAGCAAGCGCAGGCACACCGTGAAAAAAACGTGCCCCCTAATGGAAACCAAATGCCCGTCCAACTGATTCGTTCTGGTGCTGGCCCTGTATCTGTGTGTGTTTGTGCATGTGCGTTCATGTGTGTGTGCTTGTTCTCTGTTCTTAATGTATGAGGTCACATAGTCGGGTCGTCCTGCTCATCCCTGAGGAAGGTATGTATTTGTGTGTGTGTATCTGTGTTTCTGTGTGAATGTGTCTTGAAGGAGTTCCCACATATGCTGAGCACTTGTTGGCTGCTTTTCCTTCACTCTGCGTTCCAACTTATCCCAAACCATCTCAATTGGGTTGAGGTCGGGTGATTGTGGAGGCCAGGTCATCTGATGCAGCACTCCATCACTCTCCTTCTTGGTCAAATAGCCCTTACACAGCCTGGAGGTGTGTTGAGTCATTGTCCTGTTGAAAAACAAATGATAGTCCCACTAAGCACAAACCAGATGGGACTGCGTATTGTTGCAGAATGTTGTGATAGCCATTTATAAGGCTAAGCATCCCGCTAGCAGGACAACTTCCAGTGAAACTGGAGGGCGTGCAATTCAAATACATAATCATAGAAATTATGGATATACAAATTTCTTATATCGGTTGAAAGCTTCAATTCTTGTTCATCTAACTGCACTGTCCGATTTATAGTAGGCTTTACAGGGAAAGCATACCATGCGATTGTTTGAGGACGGCGCCCCACATCAAATGTTTTTCCACCGGCACAGGTTTCATAAATTCACAAATAACGATTAAATATTCACTTACCTTTTGAAAATATTCCTCTGAATTGTCATCCAACGGGTCCCAGCTATTACAAGTAGTGTCGTTGTGTTAGATAAAATACTTTTTTATATTTCCCAAAAAGTCTGTGTAGTTGGTGCCATCGATTTGATTAATCCACTCTTTCAACAAGTTTGTTTCAACAAGTCAAAACATGTTTCTATTTAATCCTCAGATTCCCTAAAATGTAATCAAACTATAATATTTCATACGGAAAGAAGTATGTTTGATAGGAAAGTGATATTTGCAGGTGTGCGTTGTCTTCATGGCGCGCGCACACACGAATTTCCAAGCAGATGTCCTTGTACTGAAAGTCCTTATTCTTACTCATTTTGGAAGAATCTGAAACCTTGAACAAAGACTACTGACACCCAGTGGAAGCCATAGGAATTGCATACAGGGAGCTAGATTTAATTATTTCCCTATACTTTCCATTGGAAGAGCATGGGCTCTCAAAGAAAAATGTCAGGTTGGTTTTTCTTTGGATTTTCTCCTACCATATCTATTGTGTTATAGTCTCCTACATTTCTACAAACTTCATAGTGTTTTCTTTCCAATGGTACCAATTACAGTGCCTTGCGAAAGTATTCGGCCCCCTTGAACTTTGCGACCTTTTGCCACATTTCAGGCTTCAAACATAAAGATATAAAACTGTATTTTTTTGTGAAGAATCAACAACAAGTGGGACACAATCATGAAGTGGAACGACATGTATTGTATATTTTAAACTTTTTTAACAAATCAAAAACTGAAAAATTGGGCGTGCAAAATTATTCAGCCCCTTTACTTTCAGTGCAGCAAACTCTCTCCAGAAGTTCAGTGAGGATCTCTGAATGATCCAATGTTGACCTAAATGACTAATGATGATAAATACAATCCACCTGGGTGTAATCAAGTCTCCGTATAAATGCACCTGCACTGTGATAGTCTCAGAGGTCCGTTAAAAGCGCAGAGAGCATCATGAAGAACAAGGAACACACCAGGCTGGTCCGAGATACTGTTGTGAAGAAGTTCAAAGCCGGATTTGGTTCCAAAAAGATTTCCCAAGCTTTAAACATCCCAAGGAGCACTGTGCAAGCGATAATATTGAAATGGAAGGAGTATCAGACCACTGCAAATCTACCAAGACCTGGCCGTCCCTCTAAACTTTCAGCTCATACAAGGAGAAGACTGATCAGAGATGCAGCCAAGAGGCCCATGATCACTCTGGATGAACTGCAGAGATCTACAGCTGAGGTGGGAGACTCTGTCCATAGGACAACAATCAGTCGTATATTGCACAAATCTGGCCTTTATGGAAGAGTGGCAAGAAGAAAGCCATTTCTTAAAGATATCCATAAAAAGTGTTGTTTAAAGTTTGCCACAAGCCACCTGGGAGACACACCAAACATGTGGAAGAAGGTGCTCTGGTCAGAAGAAACCAAAATTGAACTTTTTGGCAACAATGCAAAATGTTATGTTTGGCGTAAAAGCAACACAAATCAAATCAAATCAAATTTATTTATATAGCCCTTCGTACATCAGCTGATATCTCAAAGTGCTGTACAGAAACCCAGCCTAAAACCCCAAACAGCAAGCAATGCAGGTGTAGAAGCATGGTGGCTAGGAAAAACTCCCTAGAAAGGCCAAAACCTAGGAAGAAACCTAGAGAGGAACCAGGCTATGTGGGGTGGCCAGTCCTCTTCTGGCTGTGCTGGGTGGAGATTATAACAGAACATGGCCAAGATGTTCAAATGTTCATAAATGACCAGCATGGTCGAATAATAATAAGGCAGAACAGTTGAAACTGGAGCAGCAGCACAGTCAGGTGGAAGTTGAAACTGGAGCAGCAGCATGGCCAGGTGGACTGGGGACAGCAAGGAGTCATCATGTCAGGTAGTCCTGGGGCATGGTCCTAGGGCTCAGGTCAGTTGAAACTGGAACAGCAGCATGGCCAGGTGGACTGGGGACAGCAGGGAGTCATCATGTCAGGTTGTCCTGGGGCATGGTCCTAGGGCTCAGGTCCTCCGAGAGAGAGAAAGAAAGAGAGAAGGAGAGAATTAGAGAACGCACACTTAGATTCACACAGGACACCGAATAGGACAGGAGAAGTACTCCAGATATAACAAACTGACCCCAGCCCCCCGACACATAAACTACTGCAGCATAAATACTGGAGGCTGAGACAGGAGGGGTCAGGAGACACTGTGGCCCCATCCGAGGACACCCCTGACAGGGCCAAACAGGAAGGATATAACCCCACCCACTTTGCCAAAGCACAGCCCCCACACCACTAGAGGGATATCTTCAACCACCAACTTACCATCCTGAGACAAGGCTGAGTATAGCCCACAAAGATCTCCGCCACGGCACAACCCAAGGGGGGGGGCGCCAACCCAGACAGGATGACCACAACAGTGAATCAACCCACTCAGGTGACGCACCCCCTCCAGGGACGGCATGAGAGAGCCCCAGTAAGCCAGTGACCCAGCCCCTGTAATAGGGTTAGAGGCAGAGAATCCCAGTGGAAAGAGGGGAACCGGCCAGGCAGAGACAGCAAGGGCGGTTCGTTGCTCCAGAGCCTTTCCGTTCACCTTCCCACTCCTGGGCCAGACTACACTCAATCATATGACCCACTGAAGAGATGAGTCTTCATTAAAGACTTAAAGGTTGAGACCGAGTTTGCGTCTCTGACATGGGTAGGCAGACCGTTCCATAAAAATGGAGCTCTATAGGAGAAAGCCCTGCCTCCAGCTGTTTGCTTACAAATTCTAGGGACAATTAGGAGGCCTGCGTCTTGTGACCGTAGCGTACGTGTAGGTATGTACGGCAGGACCAAATCAGAGAGATAGGTAGGAGCAAGCCCATGTAATGCTTTGTAGGTTAGCAGTAAAACCTTGAAATCAGCCCTTGCTTTGACAGGAAGCCAGTGTAGAGAGGCTAGCACTGGAGTAATATGATCAAATTTTTTGGTTCTAGTCAGGATTCTAGCAGCCGTATTTAGCACTAACTGAAGTTTATTTAGTGCTTTATCCGGGTAGACGGAAAATAGAGCATTGCAGTAGTCTAACCTAGAAGTGACAAAAGCATGGATTAATTTTTCTGCATCATTTTTGGACAGAAAGTTTCTGATTTTTGCAATGTTACGTAGATGGAAAAAAGTTGTCCTTGAAATGGTCTTGATATGTTCTTCAAAAGAGAGATCAGGGTCCAGAGTAACGCCGAGGTCCTTCACAGTTTTATTTGAGACGACTGTACAACCATTAAGATTAATTGTCAGATTCAACAGAAGATCTCTTTGTTTCTTGGGACCTAGAACAAGCATCTCTGTTTTGTCCGAGTTTAATAGTAGAAAGTTTGCAGCCATCCACTTCTTTATGTCTGAAACACATGCTTCTAGCGAGGGCAATTTTGGGGCTTCACCATGTTTCATTGAAATGTACAGCTGTGTGTCATCCGCATAGCAGTGAAAGTTTACATTATGTTTTCGAATAACATCCCCAAGAGGTAAAATATATAGTGAAAACAATAGTGGTCCTAAACGGAACCTTGAGGAACACCGAAATTTACAGTTGATTTGTCAGAGGACAAACCATTCACAGAGACAAACTGATATCTTTCCGACAGAAAAGATCTAAACCAGGCCAGAACATGTCCGTGTAGACCAATTTGGGTTTCCAATCTCTCCAAAAGAATGTGGTGATCGATGGTATCAAAAGCGGCACTAAGGTCTAGGAGCACGAGGACAGATGCAGAGCCTCGGTCCGATGCCATTAAAATGTCATTTACCACCTTCACAAGTGCCGTCTCAGTGCTATGATGGGGTCTAAAACCAGACTGAAGCATTTCGTATACATTGTTTGTCTTCAGGAAGGCAGTGAGTTGCTGAGCAACAGCCTTCTCTAAAATTTTTGAGAGGAATGGAAGATTCGATATAGGCCGAACACAGCTCATCACTCTGAACACACCATCCCCACTGTCAAACATGGTGGTAGCAGCATCATGGTTTGGGCCTGCTTTTCTTCAGCAGGGACAGGGAAGATGGTTAAAATTGATGGGAAGATGGATGGAGCCAAATACGGGACCATTCTGGAAGAAAACCTGATGGAGTCTGCAAAAGACCTGAGACTGGGACGGAGATTTGTCTTCCAACAAGACAATGATCCAAAACATAAAGCAAAATCTACAATGGAATGGTTAAAAAATAAACATATCCAGGTGTTAGAATGGCCAAGACAAAGTCCAGACCTGAATCCAATCGAGAATCTGTGGAAAGAACTGAAAACTGCTGTTCACAAATGCTATCCATCCAACCTCACTGAGCTCGAGCTGTTTTGCAAGGAGGAATGGGAAAAAATGTCAGTCTCTCGATGTGCAAAACTGATAGAGACATACCCCAAGCGACTTACAGCTGTAATCGCAGCAAAAGGTGGCGCTACAAAGTATTAACTTAAGGGGGCTGAATAATTTTGCACGCCCAATTTTTCAGTTTTTGATTTGTTAAAAAAGTTTGAAATATCCAATAAATGTCGTTCCACTTCATGATTGTGTCCCACTTCACCTCAGTCAGGCGGAAATTGAGGAAAAAGGACCATAGCCTGAAGAAGATTTAGTAAGTGTGCCTTGAATTCGAAATAAATCACTGACAGTGTCACCAGCAAAGCACCCCCACACCATCACACCTCTGTGCTTCATGGTGGGAACCACACATGCAGAGATCATCTGTTCACCTACTCTGCGTTTCACAAAGACAAGGCGTTGGAACCAAAAACGTCCAATCAGACCCAAGGACAGATTTCCACCGGTCTAATGTCCATTGCTCATGTTTCTTTGCCCAAGCAAGTCTCTTCTTCTTATTGATGTCCTTTAGCAGTGCTTTCTTTGCAGCAATTTGACCATGAAGGCCTGATTCAAGCAGGCTCCTCTGAACAGTTGATGTTGAGATGTGTCTGTTACTTGAACTCTGTGAAGCATTTATTTTGGCTACAATTTCTGAAGCTGGTAACTCAAATGAATTTATCCTCTGCAGCAGAGGTAACTCTGCATCTTCCTTTCCTATGGCGGTCCTCATGAGAGCCAGTTTCATCATAGCGTTTGATGGTTTTTGCGGCTGTACTTCAAGAAACTTTTAACCTTCTTGAAATGTTCCGGATTTACAGACCTTCATGTCTTAACTTCTTATGGCTGCAGGGGCAGTATTGAGTAGCTTGGATGAAAAGTGCCCAGAGGTACCCAGAGTAAACGGCCTGCTCCTCATTCCCAGTTGCTACTCCTCATTCCCAGTTGTAATATATGCATAGTATTATTAGTATTGGATAGAAAACACTCTGAAGTTTCTAAAACTGTTTGAATGCTTGTGAGTATAACAGAACTCATATGGCAGGCAAAAACCTGAGAAGTAATCCAAACAGGAAGTGAGAAATCTGAGGTTGGCCGATTTTCAACCCAGGTCCTATTGAATTCACAGTGGGATATGGATGAATTTGCACTTCCTAGGGCTTCCACTAGATGTCAACTGTCTTTAGAAACTTGAATGAGGCTTCTACTGTGTTGTGGGGTTGAATGAGAGGGGAATGAGTCAGGTTACTGGCAGAGAGCCATTTCCTGGTCATGCGCATTTCACATGATATCGACCTGCGTTCCATTGCTTCTCTAGACACAAAGGAATTCTCCAGTTTATTGAAGATTTATGATAACAGCACCCTAAAGATTGATTCTATACTTAGTTTGAAATGTTTCTAAGACCTGTAATATAACTTTATGAAGTTTTTGTCCGAAGTTATGCCTGACCTGCACGAGTGTTTGGATATGTGTACCTAACGCGCTAACAAAAGTAGCTACTTGGACATAAATAATGGAAATTATCAAACAAATCAAGCATTTATTGTGGAACTGCGATTCCTGGGAGTGCATTCTGATGAAGATCATCAAAGGTAAGGGAATATTTATAATGTAATTTCTGATTTCTGTTGACTCCAACATGGCGGAAAATGTTATTTGTTTTCTGATCGTCGTCTCAGATTATTGCATGGTTTGCTTTTTCCGTAAAGTTTTTTAAAAATCTGACGCAGTTGCATTAAGGAGAGGTATATCTATATTTCCATGTCTAACACTTGAATTTTCATCGACATTTATAATGTGTAACGTAAACTCACCCCATTCCGTACAAATGTGCGCAACCGCAACATTCAAACGAGGCTACAAAGAAAACTAATGGACTGTAGCGACTGTGTTGACGTCAAAATCGGGGGTGTGAATTAGGTTTCTATTCAAGCATTGATCGACATGGTAAGGGCTCTATAGTATTGGAGAAAAGTTGATAAAAAAAACTGACCCTCCGTTACATCTTGACGTGTCATGTCGTAACGTACAGCACGCATAAAGCAACTATTTCTGTCTTCCAATCTCTCTCCACCAGGTGTAGCACTTCTATCATCCTTTAAAAACAAGAAATAGACAGTGACGGGGGTAAGAGGGGGGATACCTAGTCATTTTTTGCGTCATCATTGCATGCGATCATCATTCTCAAAGCCGCTGTTTACTTCTAAGATCACTTTAGCACCGCCCTAAAAACCCAATTCAAATTCAACACAAACCTTCAAATAGGTATGTAATGACACATGATAAACTCTTTATAGTGTTTTATTTACATTTTAGAGGCGATAAGGTGATAAATTGGACAGATCGAGTGAAAAAAAGCAATTTTCCCACACAATATCTCTCCTTCTCACTATCACGCATTAGTTTCGCTTCCCCACCCGCCACTTTTAAAAAGACCCGACGGGGCTCATAGCCTGCTTGAATTATGCAGAAACGGGAAGTGTTTAGGTCATGTAATTGATTCTGTTGGAAAGGGGAGAAATTGTGCTTTACAATGGTATTGACATTACATATCTGGAAGTATTACGTTTTTGGGGCGCTAAAATAAGTGCAATTGTACGGACCAAGGCAATGTAAGAGTTTATGTTATTTCTGTAAAATATGTGGCTCTCTGAAATATCACCGGATGTTTTTGGAACTAGTGAACGTAACGCGCCAATGTAAACTCAGATTTTTGATATAAATATGAACTTTATCAAACAAAACATACATGTATTGTGTAACATGAAGTCAGTCTCTGAATGAGTGGCCCAGCGAGAGCCCAGGCGAACATCTCTGTAGAGACCTGAAAATAGCTGTGCAGCGAAGCTCCACATCCAGCCTGACAGAGCTTGAGAGGATGTGCAGAGAAGGGAGAAACTCCCTAAATACAGGTGTGCCAAGCTTGTATCGTTATACCCAAGAACGCTCAAGGCTCTGAATACTTACGTAAATGTGAGTTCAGTTATTTTTATTTTTTGGGGCAAAAATGCTGAAAAACTTTCATTGTGGTATTGTGTGTAGATTGATGAGGGGAAAAACGATTCAATATCTGAGCCTGGCAAAGGCACTTAGATCTTTCGTCTTTATCATGACACAAGGCGAGACCCAGATGCAGACGCATGAGGCAGATGGTTGGAGTCTTACTCTATTGGCTTAATAAATATTGTAAGGCAAGAGAATGGTCGTTGACAGGCAAAAGGGTCAAAACCAGTTCAGAGTCCAAAAGGTACCAAAGGGCAGGCAGAATCATGATCAGGGCAGGCAGGAGGGAAAGTAGTCCAGAGTCAGGCAGGGATCAAATCCGGGAAGACTATCAAGAGAATTGCAAAAGAGTACTGGAAAAACACGCTGGTTGACTTGACTAACATTCAAGATGACCTGGCACAGAGACCGGAAACAGGGATAAATACACTGGGGAGAAAAGCAACACCTGAAGGGGGTGGAGACAATCACAAGGACAGGTGAAACAGATTAGGGCGTGACAGTCTCACCCATTGAATGGCACACAATGTCTCAAGCCTTAAAAAAAAATATTATATCTTTAACCCGTCTCCTCCCCTTCAACTACACTGATTGAAGTGGATTTAAGTCACATAATTAAGGGATCATAGCTTTCACCTGGTCAGTCTGTCATGGAAAGAGCAATGTTCTTAATGTTTTGTTCACTCAGTGTAGATAGATCATGTAAGTGGATAAATGTGAATTGGTATCAATGTTATAGTTGACGTGTCATACTGTGAGCCCTCAAATAAACCTACTGCAAGCATCATCCATTGTTAACCTTGTTAAGATCTGCAATGGTTGAACTAATTATCCACACAGCCTAACTGTATTCCTATGTAACGTAAATGCTGGGAGTCGAGAGGCAGGTGCAGTTAGTAAGTTTAATATAACAAAGAACAATATAACAAGAGTAGTGTCTTGACATGAAACAAACAATACCGTCTGAGGAAAGAATCTAAGGGAGTGCCAGATAAAGGGGAGGTAATGGTGTCCAGGTGTGCCTCATGATGAAGCGCATAATGATGGATGCCAGGACCGGTGGTTAGTAAACCAGCGACATCGAACGCCGGAGTGGAGGAGACGTGACAGTACCACCCCACTGACGTGCAGCTCCAGGACGACACAGGCCAGAGGGACGGCCCCGAGGATGAGAAGTGGGCTGGGCTGCAAAGATTGAATTCTCAGATTTCGGGAGCCACTATATCCTCCAAAAGAACCCAACACCGCTCCTTTGGGCCGTACCCCTCCCAGTCCACAAGGTACTGGAGCCGATCCCCACGACGGCCAGAGTCCAGTAGGGATCTGACGGCATAGGCAGGACCTCCCGACGTCCAGGGGGATGCGGAGGTGTGTAAGCCAGCATCAGCCAGGGGACCAGGAACCACCGCCCTGAGAAGGGAGCCGTGAAAAGGTGAGATACGGTAGTCACTGGGAAGCTGTAACCTATACGTCACCTCGTTGACTCTCCGGAGAACCTTGAACGGCCCCACAAACCGGGGGCTCAGCTTCTTGCAGGGCAGGCGGAGTAGGAGGTTCCTGGTAGAGAGCAAGACACAATCCCCAGGATGGAACATAGTGTCTCACTGCAATAGTGGTCTGCCTGATCCTTCTGACAGTGAGCAGGAGTCTCACGCCACACTTCTGCGCCCTGGAACCACTCATTCACTGCAGGAGCTTCAGTCTGGCCCGGGGTCCATGGAGCCAGGGCCAGCTGAAAACCAAGAACACTGTAAGGGAGTCAGTCCAGTGTACGAGTGAGGTAATGAATTCTGGGCATAGTCCACCCATGGAAGGAGTCGGGCCCACTCTCCCTGCCAGTGACTCCCCAGCTCCTGGTTCATCCTCGTCACCTGCCTGTTAGAGTGAGGCCTCTACCCGGAAGCGAGGCTGACCGTGACCCCGAGCTTCTCCATAAAGGCGCTCCAGATCCGTGACGTGGGGGCCATGGTTGTAGACGATGTCCTCCGGAGGGCCACAATGCCAGAAAACCTGCTGGAACAGTACCTCAGCAACCTGGAGAGCAGTAGGGAGCCCAGAGAGGGATGAAACAGCAGGATTTGGAAAATGTATCCACAGCCACCAAAATGGTGGTGGGGAGACTGTCAGATGGGAAATCAGTGACAAAGTCAATGTGTAGATGAGACCAAGGACGCTGAGTCATGTGAAGGGGAAGGAGTTTCCCTGCTGGAGCGTTGGTTTGGGAACATTCGGAACAGGAGTTGACGTAGCGAATAACGTCCTGCGCCAAGGTGAGCCACCAATACTCCTAGGAGATAGATTGAGTAGCATGAGAAATACCAGCCAATCTCTTATCCTCATGGGAATGTAGATGTGCTCAGGAGGACAGGTAGTGGGTGCTGGCTCCCTCTTGAGCCTGGCGAATGTCCACAGCTATGTCCCAGACCACAGTAGCTATGACTCGAGGGGGAAGGGATTATGGGTGCACTCTGGACAGGACCCTCTCCCGAACTGTAGAGATGGTACATTGGCTTTGCGATAGGTCAGCGTGAAGTTAAATCTCGTAAAGAAAAAGGCCCACCTTGCTTGGCACGGATTCCGCCTACTCACTGTCCGTATGTACTCCAGGTTCCGATGGTCGGTGAGGATGACGAATGGATCCTTGGTGCCCTCCAGCCAGTGTCGCCACTCCTAATGCCCACTTCACCGCCAGGAGCTCTCGATCGCAGATGTAGTAATTCCTCTGCAGGGGAGAGTTTCTTAAAGTAATACACACACGGATACAATTTGTGGATTACCTTGTTGAGACAGAACTGCCTCCACGCCCACCTCTGAAGAGTCTACCACCAGATTTTATCATGGGATCTGAGTGTTTGAGCAATGGGGCAGAGGTGAAACGTCCTTTCAGTAGGCGGAAGGCCTCATCAGCTGCTGGACTCCACACCAACCTATGGGGACCACCCTTGAGGTGCTAAAGTTCCTGATGAAACAGCGGTAGAATTTGGAAAACCTCAAAAACCATTGGAACACCTTTATGGTGGTTGGGACTGACCATGACCTAACCGGATCTACCTCCTTGATCTTCACTCCTTGCAGGCTAATTTAGTAGCCTAGGAAGTAGACAGCCTCCTGATGAAACGTGCACTTCCCAGCCTTGACAAACAGTTGGTTAGCCAGGAGGCGTTCCAGGACTACGTGGAAGTGAGTGATGTGATCTGCCACGGTAGCCGAGTAGACCAGGATGTCATCAATATACACAACTACCTGGTGACGGAGCATGTCCCGGAACACCTCGTTGACGAATGCCTGGAACACTGACGGAGCGTTGGCTAAGCCAAATGGCAGTACTTGTAGAGACCATACAATGCTAAAAACTGTCTTCCATTCATCCCCCTCCCGGATGCGGATGAGATTGTATGCATGCCGCAGGTCCAATTTGGTAAAGAACCGGACACCAGCTAGCTGTTCGATGGCTGCCTGCACCAACGGGAGAGGGTAACAGTACTTGGTGGTGATCTCATTGAGTCCTCTGTAATCAATACACGGGTGTAACCCTCCATCCTTCAGACACAGGAGAAGTGGACGTGTGGATGAAACCTTGTTGCAGTGTCTCATGGATGTACTCCTTCATGGCCATAGTTTCAGCCACTGACAGAGGGTAGATGCGTCTGCGCAGAGCCTGCAAGCGGGTTTTGCTATGTATCAAAATCATGACCACTGTGGTGTAAAAAAAATCTTTTTACTATAAAAATAATCTGATTTATTACCTGGATCTAGCAAATATGCTAAGGAGCATATCAAGTCTGGAGCTCATCTCCCGCTAGCGTCCACTGCTAATGTTTTAAGACTCATTACTCATGGGGCCCTGCCTTGATCCCGATAGCCATGTAATCTCCTCAGTATTTTAATGGCACACATTATGGGGGAGTTTGTCTGGCCTCATGCTCTGCCTCATGGCTGTGCCATGCTCCGGCAGCTCCGAAAAAATATGGCACAGGACGAAGAGAGGCCTAAACATTCCATGAACCAAACTGGTCCCTCACTGGTCTCGGTCTCGCTCTATCTCCCTATCTATCTCTCTCCCACTGTCTGTAGTACATTTGCTCTCTCTCTCTTTCGCTCTATTCCCTTTTCACTCTCTCTCTCTGTTAGACTCCCCATATGCTGTGTTATGCCCAATGGTTGAATGATTTCTACTATCAGTTTTTCCAAACTGGTGCATCATCTAATTCATTTTGTAGAAACATTGGTTTTATGAAACAGAATAAAAGGAGATGAGTTGCTGATAGATCCCACAAGGCCATATGACTGACAATTGAGAGGAGTTCATGTATGTGTGCATGCTTAGATTAGCTGCTTTGAAGGGAGACCTGCAGGCTAACATGCAAGTTTAATGACCTCCATTGCTGCTTCATGAGTGGATTTACCCATTTAATTAAGCCTTTCTAAAGACTTCTTTATCACTCTTACCATTTGAATGCATCCATGATTATGTTGACTATTGTAACAGTAGAGCAAAAGTGAAATGTGGACTTAGATTCATGCTATGATAAGCATGCAAGTAAACTGACAACCCAGACTTCTTGTGATGTCAACTTGTCACCACTAGATGGGGTACTTTTGTTATGACACAGATAGCAGATTCAGAATACTAAAAGGACAGTTAGTGGTCCCGCTAGGACTGCTCCCGAATGAGAGGTACAGTCGCAACAGTGATGTAGAGAGTATGGTTCTTATGCTGTGCAAATTGCCCTTCTGAAGTAGTTTCACAGATGCTTGCGGTCCTACTGATATTAGAGAACAGGATGGCTTCTGCCCTGCTGAGAGAGGCAGGGGATATGGCTCAGTAATGGCCTGCTAGTAACTTAATAACTCCTGAAAGACATTATCTTCGTAGACACCCTGTCCATAAAGCTCCCTCATCTGACATAAACACAGCAAATGCATGTATGCTCTCACACACACACACACACACACACACACACACACACACACACACACACACACACACACACACACACACACACACACACACACAGTCACTTGCTGTTCTCCTCTAGCCAAGTCTCCTCTCAAATCCACTGTATTTATTAATCTGGTGTTTTACATCCTCTCATAAGGATGCCACTGTATTTGAATGTGTGGATATAATTTATTCTGCTGTGTAGGCTTAATAGTCTAGAATATAAGATGTTTCACTTGAGATCACGTGGGCAGAGAATCTCTGTTGCCTATGAATTGCGTTTTGAGGAGCGTGTGACCTGCAGCCTTAAACGCAAAACTATCAAATAAATGTACATAAACGAGAAATGAGGACAGATAGTCATATTTGAAACGAAAACAAACGAAGAAGGAAATCCAACCAAAAAACTTTGGGTACGGATGAATCTCATTGCCCATATTCAGGCTACAAGAGAGTCCGACAATCTGGGATACATTGAGTAGGAGGGAGGACAGTGCTGAACTGGACCTACCCAAGGTGTATGTCCTCTTCTTTTGACACAAGTTATTTGTGATGTAATATAAACTTTGTTTTGTTCTGAATGAACTAATCTTATTTGTGTTCACCATCATTAAAATGGAAGTGTAGGGGAGGGAGAGAGGGGAGCAAAGAAATTGAGTTAAATTAATAATATTGTTAGGATTTAAAACGGATATTTGGATGTTAATACAATAAATGAACAACAAATATTTCAATTTTATCGTTTAAGCATGTCATATTGACTAAAAACTCATAAAATGTTCTGTTCTTATTTTAGTTGTACTTTTAAACTTGATGCAACATTTTATATAATTATGGGAATGTGTCTCTGCTAGCGAGTGGTGGAACACACCTTCCACCTTGTTGATTATTTTCCATAGAATGCATAGCCCCTTGTTGATTATCCCTTGCTTAATTGAAGCCCAATCCACGGGTGCCCGTTGATATTTTGGATAAGATTACTGGCAGAGGCATCATGCCCATAGCGGGCAAAGGGGAAAGTGCCCGTCACATTTGTCCTCAGTTTTTTCTCTGTAGCCCTAATATTACTACTATGACCATCTTAACTGGCATGCCTGATGGCAATGTACCAGACTTTAGGAAAGCAAGTGATAACTAAACGTAGTCCTACTTAATAAGACTCACATTCCTTTCAAACTTTTACCCAGATTTTTCTCCTATGCAGAGAAGCATATTTTGTTTCTCTAAAAAAAAGAGCCACCAGTCAGGAGGATACAGACAACTCAAGATGTGTGCTTAGATATGCAGAAAAAAAGAATACTTATAATGGGTCTGTCTAGATTGCAGGAAAAAGCTGTTTCAGGTGTTTGAAAAATGTATTATATTGAGGCAGCATTTCAGAAAACAGATTATTAACTCATTCTGATAAGGTTTCCCTCAGCACCACACGTGCCTGTCCCCTGCTATGATGAAGCCTCACATCAATTCCCCGGTAGCCATGGGCTTGTTGCTGTTCTCTAATTCCACATACTTGGTTTCCGAGTGAATCAATATTCTACACAACTGCTGTGCTGTGATTGAAGACGCGCGCACTGAAGAGCCAAACTAAGCGCCACTTTGGAAGGCAAGCTTGAACCGGGTTCAGAAACATCGAGCTGGTTGTCTGTCTGTGCAAATCCTGAGCCGCGTGGATATTACGAAGTCAGTGAAATAGAGAAAGAGGGGAGAGAAAGAGAAAGAGAGGGAGGGTGGGAGGAAGGATGAGTGAGTGAGTGTCGGGTGATTCCCTCCCCTCGCCAAATATCTGTCCAGGAGACGTTGACACTCCTTCATAACCCCGCTCTTCCCGCGCCTCACGCAGATGCCCAAAGCGCCGTGAGCACAGAAGTCTCCAAACACCAGAATTCTACTTACCGCACCGAACCCCAGTAGATGACAGCATAAAATAGCCTAGTGTTAATTATAGTTATTTACATTAATTCATCAATATAGCAGTATGGTTTTCTTTCCTACACCTTAGTTTGCTTTTCCAAGAGACCTCTTTGTGCAAACTCTTTTATACTCTATGTGCACGTCCCCGTGGTTACTGCACATCCCCAGCCGGTGTTGGTGATGCCATGCCCCGCAACCACAGTGGCGATGAAGCCAATTCTGGGCTCTGGATGAAAACCTCTCCAGGGCGTCGGGCTCAGAACTATAGGTTGAAAGATGTGGAGTCTGGACGGAGGATGATGAACAACGCTGTTCGAGTCGGAGACGGGATGCTTTCGCCAGGCGCGGCAGGTGCAGGGGGCGCGGAGAGGAGAAAGGGCGCCCGGTTGAGTTTGCTCGGGAAGCCGCTCATCTACAGCGCGCAGAGCGGGCGCAGAAACGCGCACTACCGTCGTCTCCAGAATTACCTCTATAATGTACTGGAGAGACCCAGGGCATGGGCGTTCATCTACCACGCCTTCGTGTGAGTATACGACCTGTTATCATGTAGACCTCGTGTAAACAGATTTAAACAGTAATTTAATGGTAGGCTATTTCATCAGTCACCTGTTGCTGGGAATTCTTCTAGCGCACAGAGCTACAGAGGGGGAAAGACAATGATTAGAGGTTTTGTGCAAGTGAAGTAAGTGTACACAAAAAAAGTGGCTTTCTCAAGGGAAGGGTGATGGTTCTATGTGGAACCATACTGACACGTTGAGCTCCTCACTGGTTCTTTACGCTCAATAAAAAAAAGCCCACTTTAAGTGATAATTAAAATTTAGGGGCAGCAGCTCATATGTAATATTTTGGGGCGTGGTTTGTTCACAGCTCTTTTTGTGCAAGCATGTGTGAGAGTGTCATCCCAGTTGATCTAATCTGTTGTATAATGCTATATTACATGTTATATATGACTAGGGACAGTGATGGTGTCTTGTGACAGACTCACATATGGCCTTGTGTCAATTGAGAAAGTTTGACTGAGTCAGTAGTTCCCAATGCTCTCCTCGGGGACCCCCTGTCATTCCAGAGTTAACACACCTGATTCAACTTCAACTTGTTAATAAACACGTTCATAAAACAATATAATATGTCTATTAAACTTAAATAAAAACCGCCTGTATAGTTCTACAAATAACATTTAAGAGTTAGAAAGGTTCTTTATAGATCCATTCTCCATAAAGATTATATAAAGAACCATAACAAGGGTTTTATATAGCCCCAAAAAGGGTTGTAACCATTGCGGAACACTTTGTTGGGGCTATATAGAACCTTTTTTTAATGGTTCTTTATAGAACTGTAGGAAAAGGCTCTTTATAGCACAATTAATGTTCCATTTAGACCCTTATAAGCATGGTTCTTTAAAGAATCTTTACCAAAAAAATCCACAATGAACAATATGCACCCTATAAATAATATTGATGTGTGTGTTTGTGTGTGTGTGTCCAAGTGCCTTTTCTGAATTGTTTCATTTTAACAGCTGGATGCTGCTGTTGTAGAAAATAAGTCTCTGGATAGAACCAAAAAGGTTTCTATTGCTTGCTTCATACACCGCACCCCTAAACGTTCTATATATAACCCCTTTTGGGGTTGAAAATGGCATATTTGGGCACTATAATAAGCACCTACGTTGGAACGTAGTGGCTGTACAGTAACATGTTATACATGATGTCCGAACTCTGGCTCTGTGCTTCACAGCGCTGTATGGGTTTTGACTGACAGCCGTTCTGAACTTGAGCAACTTGCTATTGCTAGACAAGAAGTTGCCCCCATCCCTCCGGGTAATTGGGCAACTTTAGCACTTGTTTTGTTGTCTGAGTGAGGGAAATGCTGTAAATTAAGATGACTCAATGTGTTTTGAAAGATGAGGATTATAATAAATACCGCTCTGATGTCATACAAGCAAGCCAAACACCCGTGGGTCCATATACAGTGTCAACGTCTACGATCACTGTGTTTGATGTACATTTACAAGACGACAAGTCGTCATACCCTGGGTTGTTCTGAACAGAATGACTCTATGTATGTTATTAATTGTGAAGAAAATGTGTCTCTTCAAACGCACCTGAATGCACTCACGACCCCTCTCTATGTGCACCAAAATGACGGTCTGTTTCTCTGAATTGCCTTGTGAAAGACTAACGCTGTAAGATCGTACTTTATAACTTGGCTAGTCATATTGGTAATAGAACAAGCTTTCAAATCATGCCCTCCTGACCCACACTGCGATATATAATGGACCTTTTTTTGGATTGCATAAACAACAACAGTAATTGTGTGATGGCAGGGACACAGGGTTGTGTTGCAAGCTTAACAACTACAAGTGTGCTTGCTCTAGTTCCTCAACAGCACAGCTAGGAGAGCTGAAGTACCTTCTAGTTATGAAAGTGCATTGAAACTGTGCAGACTTTGGAGAGGTGTGTGTCCACTTGGAGACACCAGTTAGTTTTTCTCATGCTGCACTTACCCCACATTTTCCAGGAGTAGTCCAATCATGTTACTGAATGTATCCAGAGTATTTTCAGATTTTGTTATCAACAAATATGGCGAAAACTACAGTAAATGTAAAATGCACATCAAATCAACAGTGTAATGTTTGGATTCAGTCTTGTGTCAGGTGAACTATTGTATAGAGTGTTCTACTTTCTGTTATCTGACTCCTTCAGTCAAAGTTAGAGATCAAATTTCTCATCATGGGATGCGAAACACTAAAATACATTGCACCCACATAAATGCACATATATGCTTTCAATGATTTAAGATGACATTTAGAGAGAACTAAATTAAGCTGGTCTGATGTCTTGCTGTGACACACACATACGCACGCACACACGCGTGCGCGCACACACACGCGCGCGCACACACACACACACATGCGTGCGCGCGCACACACACACGGGGCGGCAGGTAGCCTAGTGGTTAGAGCGTTGGACTTGTAACCGAAACGTTGCAAGATCGAATCCCCGAGCTGACAAGGTAAAAATCTGTCTTTCTGCCCCTGAACAAGGCACTGTTCTTAGGCTGTCATTGTAAATAACAATTTGTTCTTAACTGCCTTGCCTAGTGAAACAAAAAACACACATTTGTGCTGACATTTGTATTAATAGAAGTTAAACAGTCTACTAACACACATTTTTTGCTGAATCATGTATTAGTAGAAGTTTTAACAGTCTCTTAAGACTACAAATAAAACTTCATCATCCTGCTTCACAGCCCATCTGTGTCCGCCATCTTACCCAATGGCCATGGTGTGGAGTGTGAAGTAGGAAATTGAGCTGTCAGGTTGGGTAAGATGGCGGACACAGATGGGCTGTGAAGCAGGATGATGAAGTTTTATTTGTTCATGCGGGACAGCAGGGTCACCGGGGTTAAGTCCTTACATCTTCCCTAACCATAGCAACAGATTGTACGCCAGATAATGTGATAAAACCAAAGATTTTTGGTGTCCATTACTGGACGTTACAGGAAAGCCCCATGTTTTGTATTGCACAAGGAGGTTCCACGCCATCTTTGCAGGGAACATCTAGTATTTCTCAGAAAACGAGTCCACGGCCACAGTGCGACCAAAACAAAGATCTATACATATGCAAGAGGCATATCTCACTCGATGCAACACCTGGATTTAATATCTTTGAGTGTTTGCTGTTTTTTTGTAGAACCACCTGCAACTGGAAAAATACATTTGTAAGATACTTTTTTTTACTGAATCGAGAACAAATAAAGTATTGCCAAGAACAGGTTAGTTAAAAAAATCTAATGCTCCAGTTTGTATGGGGCTTCCCTGTAACACCCAGTAATGGACACCAGCTATCTTTCGCTCAATCACATTATCTGGTGTACAATCTGTAGCTACCCTGACTACAACGCAGATCCACAATGCACCACAAGAGATGGACCATACATATAATAAGTGCAAATACTTACTGAACACATACAAACACATAGCCATCCATTTGTTTGTTTTTACGGAAATTGTTGTGTCATGCTTGCGTCAAAAACGAAGGTTCTTTAGGATCCCAATAACACAGACACAGGCAGGAGGTAGAGAGTCAGTTTACGATTCTTTAATATTATTTTCTCCTTTTTAAAAGGGGGTTACAATAACACAAAGACAAAGACAGGCACGTACACACTCACATCACACGCACACTGAAGTCCATTGTTGTAATGGCAAATTCGTAATCTTGGCGTTAGCGTTCCTGGGTTCCCGACCATGTCCTATCCTCGGCAGTGTCATCTAGACAGGACACGTCTGGAGAGCAGGGGAGAAAGCTTAATCAGAAACATCATCATACTGGAAACCATTGGTAAGCACTCACACGCTGTTTCCGAGCAGGGTCACACTCATCCCATTCCCCTCTCCCTAGACGTAGCGGCAGTAGTGGTGTGGCTGACCTGCGGCACCTGTCCTCTTCTGGCTTCAATCTGCAAAACATTGAGTACTTTTACATGCACAATAATAATTCGATGTTCAAGTGATTATGGAAGTAGGCTGTGTATGGCATTAGTCATGTAAACACCTCACTTTGTTTATCTTAATCTGAGTAAAATCATAATCGAAGTACTGTAAGCATATACAGATTAAAGCACCTAGTTTTCTGAGAAATCTTTAGAATTATTAGGACTTCTTAATTGGTGTTCCAACGTTGTATTTGATGTACACATGTGCTAGCACCACAAGCCTCCCTCCTTTGCGCAAGTGAAGTGAGTTCTGAAAAACTAAAAGGATGCATCTTAGAAATAGTTTTCACCTACAAACTGCATATTTTTGTAACCTTTATTTAACTAGGGAAGTCAGTTAAGGACAAATGACGGCCCACACCGGCCAAACCCAAACAATCCTGCGCAATCACAGCCGGTTGTAATACAGCCTGGATTTGAACCAGGGTGCCTGTAGTGACATCTCAAGCACTGAGATGCAGTGCCTTAGACCGCTGTGCCACTCAGGAGCCCGTATGTCTGAGAATCAAATAGGCTCAGGTTCCTAATTTACACACTCATTCACACAATGAGACAAACACTGTAAAGGGGTTAACCGATTCAGAGTAAAGGAAATCACTCAAATAAGTAAATAAGAAGTAATCCAAAACACAGCACACAATATGAATAATGTAAATAATCAATCATGGTCATGACATGCACATAGTGAATCTATTCTATAGCAGGAAAATGCCCAAAACACTCACTTAATGTTTTTTTATTGTAAATCCGCAGTCTTGTTGCTAGCGCAATAAACTCCCCGTCTAATTTAGTTCTATGCCTCTTTCTCTTATTGACTGTGTGAGGTTGAGGTTATTATAGCTTTTGGCTTTAACAATAAAGACTCAAGTCAATCAAGTCATTTCAAAAGTGTAAAGAGCTGAAAAAATGCGCTGGGCTAGTGTCTGAATTGCAGCACTGGTAAAAGCTAGTACACACTAAAACCAGCTAAGAGGCCATGAACTCCCAGAGGAATGATGGATGGATAATGGTTGAGGTTTGAGGTTAGAGTCAGACCCTGGTCTCAGGGGGTTTCAGGTTTGAATCCCAGATCTTGTGGGATATGAACTAAAAACTGTAGGGTTGCTGATGCAGAATATCAAGTGTTTTCTACTGCTGTTTTCCCCTAATAGAAGGCACTTAACACTAATTTAACTCTAGGGGCCCTGTGCTGCTTCCTTCCTCTCATGATAGTGTCTTGTCCTTGAGGTTGGGGAAAATAGACAGTAGACAAGTGTCTGGTTTCACAACGAATAATAAGGTACTATTTTAAGTAATAAGAGTACCCAATTGTAATGACTTCAAATATCGCAAATAAAACACTTTGTCCTCAGATCATTTGCTTTGTAGTTGATGAGAGACCACAGTAGAGAAGAATAGACTCTGTGTTTATTTTTATTGCCACTTTGAGATCAAGTTATATAAATGCATGTGCTTTAATTCCATTGAGGTTCAGTCCGGTGGCTCCCTTCAAAGCGAATGGATTTTTCATTGGTCATTTCAATAAGTCACAGTGGTGTGCTAACTCCAGCGGATGTTTTTATTTTGCCCCCGAGTGAGCTCATTCAGTTAGTGCTGCGCTGTAGGTTAAAGACCACACACACACACACACACACACACACACACACACACACACACACACACACACACACACACACACACACACACACACACACACACACACACACACACACACACACACACATACACACACACACACCGGAACATCTCTCGGAAGGATTTAACCCCCGAAAGCACATTTTCCCATTATAGTCTAGATAAATATATCTAAATGCACATGTAAAAGAAATGTCTCCGCTGCTATTTTTACATTTATCAAAGTGCTGCAGTGATATCCAACCTGAGCTCAGGCACAGATGTTTTTTTGTGTGTTATTTTATAAATCCCTTCTGTTTGTGTATGTGTGGGAGGTCATTTTACTCTCTGCGTAGGTGTGTGTATGGGAAGCTGCCTATGCCTGTGTGTATTGATATATATGTGAAACTGGGGACTGTATGTGTGTGTGTGTGTGTGTGTGTGTGTGTGTGTGTGTGTGTGTGTGGGCTGACCACTTCTCTCCCTTTGAATGTCTCCAATGAACTTAGCTCAGGATTACTGGTGTGTGATCCTTGTAGGTATGTCTTACAGAGAAAGAGAGAGAGCGATGAGGGAACAGGTAGGAGGCTGGCTGGGTCTGGTCCTGTAGATACAGTATGTGATGAGCTTGTGAGTGCTTAACTTACTCTGGAAACAAGTTGCCTATAGATATACAGTTGAAGTCGGAAGTTTACATACACTTAGGTTGGAGTCATTAAAACTCATTTTTCAACCACTCCACACATTTTTTGTTAACAAACTATAGTTTTGGCAAGTCGGTTAGGACATCCACTTTGTGCATGACACAAGTCATTTTTCCAACAATTGTTTTCAGACAGATTATTTCACTTATAATTCACTGTATCACAGTTCCAGTGGGTCAGAAGTTTACATACACTAAGTTGACTGTGCCTTTGAACAGCTTGGAAAATTACAGAAAATGATGTCATGGTTTTAGAAGCTTCTGAAAGGCTCATTGACATCATTTGAGTCAATTGGAGGTGTACCTGTGGATGTATTTCAAGACCTACCTTCAAACTTAGTGCCTCTTTGCTTGACAACATGGGAAAATCAAAAGAAATCAGCCAAGACCTCAGAAAAATAATTGTAGACCTCCACAAGTCTGGTTCATCCTTGGGAGCAATTTCCAAAGGCCTGAAGAAGGTACCACATTCATCTGAACAAACAATAGTACGCAAGTATAAACACCATGGGACCACGTAGGAAGGAGACGCATTCGGTCTCCTAGAGATGAATGTACTTTGGTGCGAAAAGTGCAAATCAATCCCAGAACAATAGCAAAGGACCTTGTGAAGATGCTGGAGGAAACAGGTACAAAAGTATCTACATCCACAGTAAAACGAGTCCTATATCGACATAACCTGAAAGGCCGCTCAGCAAGGAATAAGCCACTGCTCCAAAACCCCCATAAAAAAATCCAGACTACGGTTTGCAACTGCACATGGGGACAAAGATCGTACTTTTTGGAAAAATGTCCTCTGGTCTGATGAAACAAAAATAGAACTGTTTGGCCATAATGACCATCGTTATGTTTGGAGGAAAAAGGGGGAGGCTTGCAAGCCGAAGAACACCATCCCAACCGTGAAGCTCAGGGGTGGCAGCATTATGTTGTGGGGGTGCTTTGCTGCAGGAGGGACTGGTGCACTTCACAAAATAGATAGCATCATGAGGTAGGAATATTATGTGGATATTTTGAAGCAACATCTCAATACATCAGTCAGGAAGTTAAATCTTGGTCGCAAATGGGTCTTCCAAATGGACAATGACCCCAAGCGTACTTCCAAAGTTGTGGCAAAATGGCTTAAGGACAACAAAGTCAAGGTATTGGAGTGGCCATCACAAAGCTCTGACCTCAATCCCATAGAACATTTGTGGGCAGAACTGAAAAAGCGTGTGCGAGCAAGGAGGCCCACAAACCTGACTCAGTTATACAAGCTCTGCCAGGAGGAATGGGCCCAAATACACCCAACTTATTGTGGGAAGCTTGTGGAAGGCTACCCGAAAAGTTTGACCCAAGTTAAACAATTGAAAGGCAATGCCACCAAACACTAATTGAGTGTATGTAAACTTCTGACCCACTGGGAATGTGATGAAAGAAATAAAACCTGAAATAAATAATTCTCTCTACTATTATTCTGACATTTCACATTCTTAAAATATAGTGGTGAGCCTACCTGACCTAAGACAGGGAATTTTTACTTGGATTAAATGTCAGGAATTGTGATAAACTGTGTTTAAATCTATTTGGCTAAGGTGTATGTAAACTTCTGACTTCAACTGTACCTTCTGCATCATAAAACTGACCTTAGATCCGATTCTATTAGCAACTTCTTCTATCAACTTCTATAAGCCTTAGTCCCCCCAACCCCACTCTCCCCTCACTAAGCCTGTGTGGATTTCCCTGAGTCGTTGATATCTGCGTTTCGATCCGACCACTCTAGCATGAATCTGATAAATACCAGGCCCTACACTTGCCGAATAGTGCTCCATTATTGAATCAATAATGGCATTACGATCCAAAAATGTACTGCTGTGTGTTTGGGTAATCAGATTTTCAGAGCCGGGACAGAACCACCAATTTGCATCATGTGCTAGCCTAGGAACCAAAGTAAGTTTCCACAGACTTAATGTGTGTGTTTGTGTGTGTGTGATTGTGATGAAGAGCCAGTTTGTACTTAGTAAATGTTTGTGTATGTGTAAACGGGATGCTTACGCAGAAATGATAACTGGATTGTGTTGCTCAGATGCTTAGCTAAGTGCGTCAGCACAATTGATTCAAGAGACTCTGCAGTGCATTGACAGGTAACACATCAACTCATCTGGGTGGTACTCTGACATTAGCTGCATTAACATTACTTTAGAACTAACCTTATTTACACTGTAACTCAGTTAGATTTTTACACCATTTTGTGTCACTGTTGACTGCCTCACAGTCAACTAAACACAACCCACATACACATAAAACACCCAGTGTTTTGTTTCACTTTTAAGAGGCACATTATGTGTTGGCAGGTACCCTATGAACAAAGTAGGCAAAATAATTCAGACAGATAGGTTTTAACACTGTACATAGCCATAATAGGACATTTTACATGTCTCTATTCCTTTGAGGCTTTTGTGAGAGTAATGCTTACTGTTCATTTTGATTGTTTATTTCACTTTTGTTTATTATCTATTTAACTTGCTTTTGCAATGTAAACATTTGTTTCCCAAAAGCCCTTTGAATTACAGTACCAGTCAAATGTTTTGGACACACCTACTTATTCCAGGGTTTTCTTTATTTTTACTATTATCTACTTTATTGGCTTTGATGCTAGTGGTTGTAATGTAGTGATAGCGAGGGAGGGAGGGAGGGAGGGAGGGAGGGGGAGGGAGGGAGGGAGGGAGGGAGAAAGGATGAGAGAGAGAGAGAGAGGGAGGAAGGGAGGGAGGGAGGGAGGGAGGGAGGGAGGAGAAAGGATGAGAGAGAGAGAGAGAGAGAGAGAGAGAGGGAGGGGAGGGAGGGAGGGAGAAAGGATATGAGAGAGAGAGAGAGAGAGAGAGAGAGAGAGAGAGAGGGGGAGGGAGGGAGGGAGGGGGAGGGAGGGAGGGAGGGAGGGAGGGAGGGAGGGGGAGGGAGGGAGGGGGAGGGAGGGAGGGAGGGAGGGAGAAAGGGAGGGAGAAAGGGAGGGAGAAAGGGAGGGAGAAAGGGAGGGAGGATGAGAGAGAGAGAGAGAGAGAGAGAGAGAGAGAGAGAGAGAGAGAGAGAGGAAGAGGCACATCAACAGCGTGTCACTGTGTATTCCAGTGAGATTATTAATGGACAGAGAGAGGAAGAGGCACATCAACAGTGTGTCACTGTGTATTCCAGTGAGATTATGAATGGACAGAGAGAGGAAGAGGCACATCAACAGTGTGTCACTGTGTATTCCAGTGAGATTATGAATGGACAGAGAGGCATTAGATGAACGAGACACTGTTTGATCCTTCACTAGGCTCTGTGACACAACCCAGTCGCCACATCCCCGCTGAGCTTTTTCTTTCATCTGCGCCCAGAAAGACAGAGAGGTAGATGGTAGAGAAGGAAGGGGAGAGAGCCTGGTGCCTGTGAGGAAGAGAGAGATGGTTATCTCCTTATACACCAACCCTAATGCATGCATCCACAGAGACCCACACGCCTATGAAAGCACCCCTTCTCCCTTGACACATCTCATATCATTAAATCAAGAATAGTGTCATAGGGTAACAATATTAGCCTATCACTTGTGAATGATATATTATCACTTGTGAATTATCCCCACTTTAAGGCAAACAGCGCATACATTTTTTTGCGACTTTTTCATAGTCTCATAGTCTCACACATCATGCAGCCTAGCCCATAGGTGTAACGGTATTCGTCGTCGGAAGATGAGGAATCATCGGACCAAAGCGCAGCGTGGTAAGTGTTCATGCTTACTTTATTAAAACTGAACACTAATAACAAAATAACAAAGGGAATCACCGAAACAGTCCTGAAAGGTGCAAAACACTAAACCGAAATTAACTACCTACAAATTCCCTATGGGAAAAAGCTACCTAAGTATGGTTCCCAATCAGAGACAACGATAGACAGTTGTCCCTGATTGAGAACCATACCCGGCCAAAACAAAGAAATACAAAACCAAAGAAAAAGGAACATAGAATGCCCACTCAAATCGCACCCCGACCAAACCAAAATAGAGACATAAAAAGCTCTAAGGTCAGGGCGTGACAATAGGTCTATATATGTTTTGGTAAGGTCTGTATCAAAACTAAAGTGTCCAAATAATTTCTTACAATAAAGCACATGAATCCAGTTTACAACGGTTGTAGAGCCTAACTGGCATACCTACGTAGAGCGTGAGTTTCAAGTTTGGGGAAGATCATTTTCAACATTAAAATGCACCTTTATAATAAAGGCATTACATGCATAATCACATTTGTGGTCACTTTTGAGAATGATGTTTTCCTGCTCATGGAACATTCAAGGATTATAGCCTACTGCTGTGTGCGCATTGCTGCCCTATAATGTGAAGAAATAGCCTAATAGTTGATCAACATTTTAAGCTAAACGTTCTCATCGGTTGCGTCAGGCCCATTGCTTAAAACAGGTTTTTTGATGCTAGTGGTTGTATTCATTTGAGATCTATTGCATCCCACAACTGTCCCAGATTGTTTGTATTATTTATTTCTCACACAGAATAGAATAGTTCAACTTTTATCAGTGGCGTGCCGTGGGCCTGGGGCCTGGGCCTTCAGTGAGGTCCTACACAGTCCTACCCGAATTAATCCACCTCTTATTACCATCATTGTGATGCCATGGCTCTAGACATTATACATTTAGACAGAAACGCAGTATAACCAGGCACCTTGAAATGGACATTTTTATTCAGAGAATTGCAGGGTACAGTGCAGAGTACAATACAGTACAGTTCAACTAATGGGCAAGAACATAGTCGAGTGCAACAGAGTTACATTAATATTCTTCTTCTATCCATTTCTGGTCCACAAACTTTGAGCTTTAAGTCCCAAAAAAATACACTTCCTGTTTACCCCAAAACATAACACAATCAATGAGTCTTTTCAATATTTTCCTATTTTTCTTCACCTTTTCATTGTGCAGCTCCATTGCCCTGCGCGCTTGTTCGTTGAGCTGTAGATCCACTCGGGTGTCTCCAAAAGTTTTCAAAAGCACCATTGCTTGTAAGTGCCCAGCCGTACTTTGGTGTCTCGTTGCTGCCTTGGTTAGACAACTCAAGTTTGCAAAGCCAGTGTGGCTCCAAACACCAAATTGATCACTTGCAAATAATAGGCATTCCCAGCAGTACAGTTTGCAGTGCTTCTCGGAACCTGTGAGCCATTGATAGCGCTCATAGTTGGAACTTTGAAAGTGGCGAACAAACCCTTTCCCTTTGACAGGCTTTGTAGCGTCGGCGTCGGGCGACCTCTCCTTACAATGTCTAACTTTTCTTGAAAAGTTAGTCTTGAGAATGGCGTTATAATTATATCCTCGACCAAATCGATATCTTCTCCTCCTTCCGCCATTGTGGGTTGAAAAAACAGCTTAGTAGTACGCGAATTAATTCGTTTATCAAATTCAGTTTCCTAGTTCTGAAGTTCTGCATAGACCTGCCCATAGGACTTGCCTCTCAATATTGGTAATCCAATCAAAAGACGTGCACGCACTACGCCTGCTAGCTGGCTCCTGTGTAACACTGAAGAGTATAACTCTTACTCTGGGGAATAATTTAATAAATATTTGTGGGAAAATATATATATTTTTAAATTATATTCTGATGATGTTTAGGCCAGCAGAGAAGGCCTTGCTGGCCCTGACGGCCCACCACTGACTTTTATACTATGGGGGATAGTAGATTGAAATAGGCTAGTGCTTTTGCTGTTCAGTAGGCCTATTCATGTTGTTGGCTGATCAAAAGTAAATGTGGACAGTTCTTTCAATATCTTCAAAATGCACCTCGGAATTGGATAAGGACGCGCGCAGTTGCGTCCTCCATGTGTCTGTCTTCACTTGTAGCCTGTGAGAAAGACCCAATCATGTGATGGAGAGCCATGTGAGTGAGAGGTGCTTTGGCACGCAGCTTGGAGAAGGGAATTATAATTATTATATTCAGCCCAAGGGCTCAACGGCCACTGGCCGCAAAATACATGGATTTCTAAAAGGGGCATTACGGCCACACAAAGGGGATGCAGCCAGGCAATTCGAGGCATTATACAGTGCTTGTCAAATTGTGACCAATGAAGTGTGAAAAAGCCTGCGCTAAAAACAAAGCAGAGCTCATGCCTTTCATGCAACTTTTTTCAAATCCTCAATAGTCTTATCATGCAGCCTTAGAATGTATTAAAAATCAAAACACATAGCCTAACATTTGTATCACAACTAAAGTTATATAGATAACTCTAAATGAAGCATATAGGAGGACCTGTTTCTTTGTTAGCCGCTCAACACGGAATAGCTGCATGTGTTCACACCCTCAAATCATTTGAAGAAAGTATAATTTCTATTTTCAAAAATCAAAAATCAAAATCAAATTTTATTTGTCACATACACGTGATGTTAATGCGAGTGTAGCGAAATGCTTGTGCTTCTAGTTCCGACAATGCAGTAATAACCAACAAGTAATCTAACTAACAATTCCAAAACTACTGTCTTATGCGCACACAGCAGTAGGCTATAATCCTTGAATGTTCCATGAGCAGGAAAACATCATTCTCAAAAGTGACCACAAATGTGATTATGCATGTAATGCCTTTATTATAAAGGTGCATTTTAATGTTGAAAATGATCTTCCCCAAACTTGAAACTCACGCTCTACGTAGGTATGCCAGTTAGGCTCTACAACCGTTGTAAACTGGATTCATGTGCTTTATTGTAAGAAATTATTTGGACACTTTAGTTTTGATACAGACCTTACCAAAACATATATAGACCTATTGTCACGCCCTGACCTTAGAGCTTTTTATGTCTCTATTTTGGTTTGGTCGGGGTGCGATTTGAGTGGGCATTCTATGTTCCTTTTTCTTTGGTTTTGTATTTCTTTGTTTTGGCCGGGTATGGTTCTCAATCAGGGACAGCTGTCTATCGTTGTCTCTGATTGGGAACCATACTTAGGTAGCTCAACTTTGTTCAATTGCATTCTTCATACTATAAAATAATGCCACGGAATTCTAAGCAAATCTTGTCTGCCAAATGAACTAGTGTGGCCCACAGTCATATGGGATAAACCATTGAATGGAAAAAGATCTTTAATGGGTCAGGGTTAGGGTTAAGGTTAAGGTTAAGTTTAGAAGTTAAGTTAAAGGGTTAAGGTTAGAAGTTAAGTCAAATGGTTAAGGTTAGGGTTAAGTTTAGAAGTTAAGTCAAATGGTTATGGTTAGGGTTAAGTTTAGAAGTTAAGTTAAATTGTTAAAGTTAGGGTTAAGTTTAGAACTTAACTTAAATGGTTAAGGTTAGGGTTACATTTAGAAGTTAAGTTAAAGGGTTAAGGTTAGGGTTAGGGGAAGGGCTAGTTAAAAGGGTTAAGGTTAGGGTTAGGGGAAGGGTTAGCTAACATGCTAAGTAGTTGCAAAGATGCTAAAAAGTAGTAAGTAGTTGACAGTTGCTAATCTGATGAAATGCTAAAGTTGTCCTTGATGAGATTTTAATTCGTAACCTTTGACGTTCGCATTATACGCCTCCCTATCCACCCATGTGTGTTTCAGTGTGTGACTGGATGGTTTTCTGTGGCAATGTGTGTGTAAACAAAGGTTCTTGAAATCACTGTGCTGAGAATGTGTTAGTGGATCTGTGTGTGTGCCTATTAGTCATACACTAAACCCTCAAGAGAGATGCCAGTTCCCCCAGTCGACTGTGAAGCTGATTGATAGAGACAGACCACTCTGAGTGCTCTCTGCCCACACAAAATGCATCGCGGTTGGGGTTGAGCTACCCAGGACTCCCTTGCCCAGCAACACTGGAGCAATCACTCTGTCAGATCTCACCATGCAGGAATACCCCCCTGCCCTCAGCCCATCACTCAGCCTAACGCTCTGATTGTATGTCAGCATAAGGGAGTTCTACTGATTCAAGAGATTGTAATTGAGGGCAGGGGAGTTTGTGTGCCTGTGTGTTTGTGTGCCTTGCTGCTGCGTTAGTCATCCTGATATTTTCCTGACAGCCTTCCTGATCCAAGCAGGGCTCTCTCACCTCCCCCACACTTACATGCTTTTCTCCAAACACAAATACATTTTCTTCACAGTGGGACAGACAGGCAAGGGCTTAGGGTGAAGTACTGTGCTTTTTCACTGTGATAAAATAGCTGACAGTGTCCAGGCATGTTTTGTGTGGACCCCAGGACCAGTAGCTGCTGCTTTTACAACAGCTAATGGGGTTTCTAATAAAATACCAAAAAACCAAACTATGCCCATGGGCAGCTAGCATCGATGATTCGTCCTGGAAATGAGAAATTCATTGCCCTGGCCACTCTCTCTCTCTGTTTGTTTCTCAATTTCTCTCTATCTTCTCTCTCCCCTCTCTTTCATTCTCCCGCCCTCTCTCCACATACTGTATATCTCTCTATCTTTCATTATTCACTTTTCCTCTCCCCTTTGTTTCTCCATATTCCTCTCTCTCTCTCTATATATATATATATATTTATATATATATATAGAGAGAGAGAGAGAGAGAGAGGAAAATACTCACAGTTGACAGTGAGAGGACGATTATTTTTATATAAAGCGCAGCAAAAAATAATCGTCCTCTCACTGTCAACTGTGAGTATTTTCAGCAAACTTAACACGTGTAGATATTTGTATGAACATAACAAGATTCAACAACTGAGACATAAACTGAACAAGTTCCACAGACATGTGACTAATATAAATGGAATAATGTGTCCCTGAACAAAGGGGGGTTCAAAAGTAACAGTCAGTATCTGGTGTGGCCACCAGCTGCATTAAGTACTGCAGTGCATCTCCTCCTCATGGACTGCACCAGATTTGCCAGTTCTTGCTGTAAGATGTTACCCCACTCTTCCACCAAGGCACCTGCAAGTTCCCAGACATTTCTGGGGGGAATGGCCCTAGCCCTCACCCTCCGATCCAACACGTCCCAGACGTGCTCAATGGGATTGTGATCTGGGCTCTTAGCTGGCCATGGCAGAACACTGACATTCCTGTTTTACAGGAAATCATGCACAGAACAAGCAGTATGGCTGGTGGCATTGTCATGCTGGAGGGTCATGTCAGGATGAGCCTGCAGAAATGGTACCACATGAGGGAGGAGGATGTCTTCCCTGTAACGCACAGCGTTGAGAGTGCCTGCAATGACAACAAGGTCAGTCCGATGATGCTGTGACACACCGCCCCAGACCATGACAGACCCTTCACCTTCAAATCGATCATGCTCCAGAGTACAGGCCTCGGTGTAACGCTCATTCTTTCAACGATAAACGCGAATCTGACCATCTCCCCTGGTGAGACAAAACCGCGACTCGTCAGTGAAGAGCACTTTTTTGCCAGTCCTGTCTGGTCCAGCGACAGTGGGTTTGTGCCCATAGGCGACGTTGTTACTGGTGATGTCTGGTGAGGACCTGCCTTACAGGCCTACAAGCCCTCAGTCCAGCCTCTCTTAGCCTTTTGTGGACAGTCTGAGAACTGATGGAGGGATTGTGCGTTCCTGGTGTAACCCGGGCAGTTGTTGTTGCCATCCTGTACCTGTCCCGCAGGTGTGATGTTCAGATGTACCAATCCTGTGCAGGTGTTATTACACATGGTCTGCCACTGCGAGGATGATCAGCTATCCGTCCTGTCTCCGGACATTGCAATTTATTGCCCTGGCCACATCTGCAGTCCTCATGCCTCCTTGCAGCATTCCTAAGGCACATTCACGCAGATGAGCAGGGACCCTGGGCATCTTTCTTTCTTTTGGTGTTTTTCAGAGTCAGTAGAAAGGCCTCTTTAGTGTCCTAAGTTTTCATAACTGTGACCTTAAGTGCCTACCGTCTGTAAGCTGTTAGTGTCTTAACGACAGTTCCACAGGTGCATGTTCATTAATTGTTTATGGTTCATTGAACAAACATGGGAAACCGTGTTTAAACTCTTTACAAGGAAGATCTGTGAAGTTATTTGGATTTTTCCGATTTATCTTTGAAAGACAGGGTCCTGAAAAAGGGACGTTTCTTTTTTTGCTGAGTTTATATATCCATCCCTGTCTTCTCTCTCTCTCTCTCTCTCCCTCTCTCTCTCTCTCTCTCTCTCTCTCTCTCTCGCTCTCTCTATCTCTCTTTTTCCCCCCATCTCTCCTTTGAGGATCATTTATCTGCTTCCTAAGCTGGTCTCATAGTTTGCTAGAAAACCCTTCCAGGTGACCTGCTGACATGACCCCTGGCCTAGCAGGAAGTGACCTCTCATGCCCTGGCCTGGGGAGGGTGGACCTTGTTGCCATGTGTCTAGCAATCTGCCTGGGAGTGTAATGGGTGGTTAGGTACCTGCCGAGTATCACCGCTACTCCCCAGCCAACCTGACACAGGCAGGAGGAGAGAGAGAGAGGGAGGGAGAGGGGGAAGGAAAGTAAAAAAGAGTGGAAGACAGAAAGAAAGAAAGAAAGAAAGAGAGAGAGAGAGAGAGATTGAGGGAGAAGGAGAGAAAGTAAGGGAGTTATGAGGGTGAGGGGAAGAAAGGTATTATGGGAGGAAGATGTATGGAGAAAAAAATATGACAGAAAGAGGAGAAGAGGGAGACAGTAGTCAGGTTGGCGTTTTCCTCATCTATGTCTTTTATCTTTCTCACAGCGATGCATATTGTGCCTTTGTCATTGGGGCTTGCTCAACTACTACGGTTTGCTCATCAGTGATTCGTTGGCAGCACAAGTGAACAAGGCATACGTAGTCTTTGATGAAAAGTTGTTGAGGTTAAGTGAAATGGAATTTCAGCCTCCATCTCACCACATCATCCCTCGCTCCTCTCCTCCTCTGCGGGAGCCGGCCTCTGATGATCGTCCAGACATTCTTCCCTCCCTCTGTATGTGTCCTGTCTCGATGAAATACGCATTGAAATCACATTAACGGACTCTGCCTGTTTGTCTTGCAAACTTTTGGTTAAATTAAATATTTAAATCATTTCCCAGTCCACACTCTTTTTTTTCAAGCTGCTGTGAATCAAGAGCAAACTTGAATCATGAGCGCATGTTGCGTTATTGAGGTTTAAAGATGGCTCTTTGTTGTGGGTTGTCTGCCACTAACCGTCCTTTTGGAATTTGGTATTTGGTATTTTATTAGGATCCCCATTAGCTGTTGCAAAAGCAGCAGCTACTCAGCCTGGGGTCCACACAAAACATGACATAATAAAGAACATTAACAAACAAGAACAGCTCAGAGTTCCATGCAATAATGGCTCTATATAATACTGTATGCTTTGTTTTGGATTTGGGGACTGTGAAAAGACCCCTGGTGGCATGTCTGGTGGGGTAAGTGTGTGTGTCAGAGCTGTGTGTAAGTTGACTATGCAAACAATTTGGGATTTTCAACACATTAGTGTTTCTTATAAAGTCTTAGAATCTTTGCACTTGTGTTAGTAGCTTAATGAAATCGATCTATTTTCCATTTGTCACTATCCACTGGCACAGACGTGAATTCAATGTCTTTCCACGTTGGTTCAACGTCATTTCATTGAAATGACGTGAAATTAACATTCAACCAGTGTGTGCCCAATGGGCAGAGCCATCAGAAACTGTGAATCCTGCATGGATTCCATTCCTGCCAGGGACTCTTCCCAAGGCTGCTGTATCAGACCTGTGTTCAGAGTTCATATAGATAGACACTTGAACGCTGTCACGTGACCAAGGCTGTAAAAGTGCCACCAATTTGGTCGCAAATGCAGCAAAATATTTTGCTCTGCGACCAGGAATTTTATTTTGGGAGCACTGTGCAACTATGAAAAAAATCTCCCAGATAATAATTGATGCAATGATAAGGGTTCGCTGTACCGTTGTTTCCGAGTGCCCTAGAGAAACAAACAAATACAGGCTTGTTAGCGTCATGGTTGCACCATTACTACAGTGAAAACAGATTGACTCTAGACCAACCATGTCAAAAGATCCGGCCCATATTACCGGGATGACATTTTACGTTCATAAACCATGTCGTGGGCCGTTCTGAAACTACTTGCGTGTTGTTAACCATTTGTTTACACTTTGTACAGTCGTGTTACCTCAGTGCTTTGCTAGTTAACAACCAGACGGGTATACTACAATCAAGATCAATGACTTAGCTAGCTAACTTCACAGAATATTCTGAAACGGTTTATTTTTCAAGAAGATAAGCATGAAATGGGCATGGACTAATTGACTCAACAACCAAAAACAAATATCTAAGTATAACTTTCCTAATGAACCAGAAAATCAATAGTTATGTATAGTTGTTTATCAAAGTTAACTGGCTAACTCAGTGATTCTGCTTTGTAGTATACTCCTGGATATACTTTACCAGTATATCCAAACATTTGGGGGCACAGAAAGAATGGAACAAGGATATCTTCTCCAGGAGATCAATGATCATAGCAATGAATGCATGTTGTCATCACAAACCTGACGCTTCTATAGAGACAATGTACGATATTACGAAAGCAATGAACAAAAGCAAAATAGTGCTTTTACACAATGTAGAAACGCTATATTCCACAAATTTCTTTGTAATTTCAATGACAGGTGTTTGTACCAACATTACAGCTTTTATAATAAACGAATGCATTTGCAGTGTTACACGTGTGTTTCTAGAGCACAACATCTGCTTCGAAAGTAGCTGGAATTCAGATAGACCCAATATAGGCTTTATCTATCTGGTGCTCCTAAATTTCATCTGGTGCTTCTATCTGTTTTTTATTTACAGCTACTAGTAACCAAGGGCCTCACCGGAAGTCAGTGACTCAAATTATGCAAAATAAAAAGCTCATTGTGCTATATAAAGTGAGTGTGATAGAGCGCCTGTCAGTCTGTCTGTCATTGTGTCTGTCTATTGTTGTTGGTATGTGCATTGTGTCTGTGATGGTTGTGTGTTTGCAGATTAGTGTTTGTGTGTACGTGTGTGTGTCCAGGCTTTGGGCCCAGTCCATTGACTGGAGCCTAATGCACTCTGAGGGTCTGTTTCTCTAAGCTACCAGGACTCCAGCCAACAGACAAGTGAGCCTGGCACAACTATACAGCTGGGTGTTTGAATAACAAGGTGCTGTGTGTGTGTACGTGTTTGGTTTAACCTAACGGAGTAGCATGGATGGAGTGAGTTTTACGGATGGAGGCCAGATGCCGTCATTGAAAATAAGAATTTGTTCTTAACCGACTTGTCTAGTTAAATAAAGGTCAAATTAAATCAAATGCCTTGGAATACTAGGGGGATGTATTGGTGTGTGTGTGTGTGTGTGTGTGTATGTGTGTGTGTGTGTGTGTGTGTGTGTGTGTGTGTGTGTGTGTGTGTGTGTGTGTGTGTGTGTGTGTGTGTGTGTGTGTGTGTGTGTGTGTGTGTGTGTGTGTGTGTGTGTGTAAAAGAGAGTAAGTGTGGTTTTTGTTTGAGTGTGCGTGTGTGTGTGATTGCTAAATATCAAATCTGAATGATATGAGTTCCCCATGAAGAATCCAGAGTGTAAATCTCACACTTGTTTCACCTCTCTTCATCCAAGGATGACGTCATCCTCTTCGGTATAATTCTCTCTCTATCTCTCCCTCTCCCTCTCCCTCTCCCTCTCCCTCTCCCTCTCCCTCTCCCTCTCCCTCTCCCTCTCCCTCTCCCTCTCCCTCTCCCTCTCCCTCTCCCTCTCCCTCTCCCTCTCCCTCTCCCTCTCCCTCCCTCCCTCACATTTATTTGCACACAGAACTTGTCTAGCTACACTGTTTGGATAGTATGGTATAAGGGAGGAAGCAGCCGTGCAGAGGTTTGGGTAGGCTGAGATAATTTATGTTTGTCTGGGCAGGGCCTGGGATTGTGAAAAATAGTTATTGTCCCTGGCACTTAGAAGGAGATGGAAAACCTACAATCGTTACTGGCTTTATTGGAAAATTGAGAATCATTTTATGAGCAATTTATATAGAATTTATATTCCATGATACTTGACTACACAAACACTCATAGTACACACATGTACGCATGCGGAGAGATGCACATACCCACACAGTTGGTGTGAGTGAGTGTGTGAGTGCGAGTTGGCTTTCAGCGACTTTCTCTCACTCTTTTTCCCTTTATTTCTCTCTGTCTATCTCCAACACTCCCCATCTTTCTCCCACTCTGTCTCTAATAAAGATGTATTAGTAGCGGCTTGTTGTAGCTTGTTGCTCTGTCATTTATGCACAGTGGGAGACCTGCTTTTTTTACACCTGCTTTCGAGGATTTCCAGTGTGAGTGCTTGCTCTTCTCCTCCCCTCTCTCTCCTACCATCACTTCTCTCACACCCTCACACTCCTGACACCTCCTCTCCTCTTTCCTCTTGCCATAACCTCTCCTTTCTCTCATACACACACTCTTGCTCTTTCTTCCTCTCCCGCAATCCCATTCTCCTGTCTGCACTGAAGCAGTTGAGCCACAAGAGGCGATTTGCAAATCAAATGCCCTCTGCGAAGGTGGCACAGGCTGGGCATAACCACCCATGTCCAAAACTCTGGGCTGGGAATAAGGATCCCTGGCCGTTCAGCCATTATGTGAATGGACTATTGATCTTTTGTTCCTTTGTGAAATTGTGTAACGACATAAATCTGTGTCTACATTTTTCTTGGAGGCAGCACAAAAATGCAGAGATAGCGTATGTACTGTATTAGTATTAGTATTAGTATAGGGAGAATACAGTGTCTATGTCTCCCCCTCATCTGTGTGATCTTACCTCATCTAACCTGTACCCCCGCACATTGACGTGGTACCGGTACCCCCTGTATATAGCCTTGTTATTGTTATTTTATTGTGTTACTTTTTATTATTTGTATTATTATTTATACTTTAGTTTATTTGGTAAATATTTTCTTAGCTCTTTCTTGAACTGCGCTGTTGGTTAAGGGCGTGTAAGTAAACATTTCACAATAAGATCTACAGGTCTCTCTCTCTCTCTTTCTCACTCTCTCTCTCTCTTTCTCACTCTCTCTCGCTCTCTGTTAGGTTATATGAGTTCATATGTGATGTTTTCTGGCCCTCATATAGTACAGCTACTGCAAACATCCACATCTCCACGACAACATGTCTCATCCACAGATTCTTCTCCAATTACCTATAACAAGCTGCTCTGTAGCCACCAAAAAGCTACAGAGGAGAAATCTGTAGAGAGCTGTGGAGTAGTGGATGTTAATGATGTCTGTGTGTGCGTGTGATTGCGTGCATGTGTGTGCTCTATTTCTCTCTCATCTCTGCTTAATGTATCATCAGCATTATTCACATTTTCACTGCTGTTATCACAATGCCACCCCAGAAAGCAATTTTGTTTGTTTTGCAATGTGGCTATTATTGACATTTCTGAATTAATATCTTGGTTGTGTTGCAACTGGAAGGATGCTGGAATACACTTATAACATATGGGGACCAGCTCTAGTTTCTTGGTGTGTGTGTGTGTGTGTGTGTGTGTGTGTGTGTGTGTGTGTGTGTGTGTGTGTGTGTGTGTGTGTGTGTGTGTGTGTGTGTGTGTGTGTGTGTGTGTGTGTGTGTGTGTGTGTGTGTAATAAAGCTCAGTCCCAAGGTGAGTTACAGTGTCAAATTATTAGACATTTGTCATCACATTTGTCTGTATGCTAGCAGAATACTTGGTTGGTACAGTGGTACCGCAGCATTCTGATATGGTGAGTGGCATTGTAGCATTGCTATATTCACATTAACATTTCTCTATTTCTTTTATACTCACATGGCAAAATTATGTAAATCGTTTCTCACCATAACCGTTACCACAGCATGTGGAGATGGAGGGAGTGAATGTCCCAGATGTTCTCTTATATCAATATCAATATGGTAATCCAGCAAGTCATGTCCTCAATGCTTACATATAGATATTTGAGTGTGTGTGTCTGTAGCTGTTTTTAAGTGTGTATCTATCTGTTTGTCTTTGTGCCATTGTGTCTGTTTGTGTCCCTTTGTCTGTGGTGCTGGGAGGCATTGTGTGTGGCTTCAAATAAAAAGGATTTATCAATCTCCCCCTAGCTCCGTGGGACTCTAACAATGGCCAAAGTGTTTGTGTGCATTAAAACAAATATGAAAAAATATATAGCATGTGGTAGCCAGGCTGTAAAACTATTATCCTTTTACACCTCTTTCTCTGGCAGCCAGAGACACTATGTGTGTGTGTGTGTGTGTGTGTGTGTGTGTGTGTGTGTGTGTGTGTGTGTGTGTGTGTGTGTGTGTGTGTGTGTGTGTATGTATATGTGTGTGTGTGTGTGTGTGTGTGTTTGGACTTTTTTCCATTATAAATCACTTTTATTTTTCATAATTAGGAAAAGGAACCCAGCTAATACTACAAAGCAAACAAAAACACCTCCATTTGCTGTAATGCAGCTGGTACATAATCCCCTTTCTAATTGAAACTAAATTAAAGGAAGAGATCAAAATGTCTGCACAGAGGAGAGGAAGGTACGTGTCTGTCTGCACGTACCCTTCTCTTAGCTACCGGCTGGGGGCTAATAGACTTCATGCCTACACTTTGAAGGGAAAGAGGAGGAATAAGTGAAAGAAAAAAAAAGCATG